>NC_048310.1:18548032-18726483 GCF_013100865.1 Trachemys scripta elegans
AATTTTTTAACCTATTTTATTTGTATTTTTTTTTTCCCTAATAGTGCCCCCCCCCCCCCCCCCCCCCCGCACGACCTGTTCTGTCCTTCCGATATATTTTGTACCCCGAAATGATTGTGTCCCATTGATTGCTCTCAGTCCATCAGGTTTCTGTGATGCCTATTATATCAATATCCTCCTTTATCACAAGGCACTCTAGTTCACCCATCTTATTATTTAGATTTCTAGCATTTGTGTACAAGCACTTTAAAAACTTGTCACTGTTTATTTGTCTGCCCTTTTCTGATGTATCAGATTCTTTTTTATGTGAATGTTTATCATCTGATCTGGCCCCTACTTTATCCTCTTCCATCCTCTGCTCCTAACTATAACCTGGAGATTCTCTATCATTAGACTCTCTCCTAAGAGAAGTCTCTGTCCGAGCCACATGCTCCTCTGCAGCAATCGGCTTTACCCCATCTCCTAGTTTAAAAACTGTTCTACAGTTGTAAGTAACAGCCAGGCAAGGCCTGTTAGTTTTATCTTTGTTTTCTCAACTTGTAAATGTTCCTTTTGCTAGAGAGTTTACCTCTGTTTGCTGTAACTTTGAACCTAAGGCTAGAGGGGGTTCCTCTGGGCTCTTTGACTCTGATTACCCTGTAAAGTTATTTTCCATCCTGATTTTACAGAGATCATTTTTACCTTTTTCTTTAATTAAAATTCTTCTTTTAAGAACCTGATTTATTTTTCATTGTTCTAAGATCCAAGGGTTTTGGATCTGTGTTCACCAGGACTAATTGGTGAGAGTGTACCCTTAGCCTACCAAGGAAAAGGGGTGTAAGGACTTGAGGGGGAAGGAATTAGTCTCAAATCTGCCCAGGAACGGGGGGGGGGGGGTTAGAGACTTGGGAAATATTTGGGGAAAGGCAGAGTTCCAAGTGGCTCACCTCTAAGATTTGGAACACGCTTGGTGGTGGCAGTTTACTGTTAACGTAAGCTGGTAAATAAGCTTAGGGGGCTTTCATGCGGGTCCCCACATCTGTACCCTAGAGTTCAGAGTGGGGAAGGAACCTTGACAGCTTATGTACAGCTCAGCGCTTGACTTTGATTCATGCTGTACAAGGAATGGGACATCATCATGTATAGTAGCTGCATAACAGTTATCTCCAATCCTTGGAGCCAAATGTTCAAAGGGGCCTCAGCCTAGCTCTCTGTACGTACATGTAATCACTTGTATGCATAAGTGATGAATTTTTGAGTTTAAAGGCTAGCATAATAAGAGAATAGGCTTGATACAAAGCCCACTGAAGTCAATAGGAGTCTTTCCATTGACTTCAGTGGGCTCAGGATCAGGGCCTGTAAGAATACTAGATTTCCATATCCATTTTAACTGCAAAGTAAATTAAGAATAAAGAACAGGAGTACTTGTGGCACCTTAGAGACTAACAAATTTATTTGAGCATAAGCTTTCCTGGGCTACAGCCATGTAGTGGAAAATACTGTATTTTCTACCTAGGATGCATGTAGTGGAAAATACTGTATTTTCCACTACATGCATTCGATGAAGTGGGCTGTAGCCCACGAAAGCTTATGCTCAAATAAATTTGTTAGTCTCTAAGGTGCCACAAGTACTCCTGTTCTTTTTGCAGATACAGACTAACCCTGCTGCTACTCTGAAACCTAAATTAAGAATGTAATTAAAAGCAGAACTGAGAGCTTTAAAAAACATCTTGTTTTCTTTAAAAGAAAAAGAAAATATCTTTTTGGTATAGTAAAATCTCGCCCTAAACTTTTCTGAATATAGGCTGGGAAAAAACTCAACTCTATTTTTGTTTGAAGCCTTGAAGCTTTTGTAACCTTACTGGGGAGGATGGAGTTTGACCCCCCACCTTTTTTTTTTTATACCCACATCATCTCTAATTTGTGCTTAGAGTACTTGCAAATCCCCAGTTGAGCATTTCTATGAGCAGAGCATTCTGTGTGTAATAAAAAGAGGTTGTTATAGTGAAAGAAAATATATTGGGGGTTAATATTGGGAGCGCTGTTATGGTGACCTTATATCAGAAAACACGTTTCTGTATGATAGAGGGTTTAATAACTTGCACTGAAAGGGAAAAAAAAGGAAAGTGCTAGGCTTATTTTATGATGTTCAATCTACTAGGCATCCTCTCTTATAGAGAGGGATTGTTGTTTAGTCTACCATGAGCCAAGAATAAGTACTGGGAAATTTAAAAAGGGAACATCCAGACTATGTAGTTGTTGACTTTACTGCGGATTTGGAATGTTTATTGTTGATTTAATTACTGCTGCAATCAACTCCTAAGCAGTAGCACATTCAAAATAATGCAAGGGGCAACAGGAAAAAAGCAAATTACAATAGAAGAAAGCCAGACACCTTGGATCAAATGAGTAGCCAAGTAAGAAGCTCTTACTCTGTGCTGATCACAGCAGCCCGTCATCATTCCTACTATCGATGCATTTCCCTTAGAAAAGAGAGGGGGAGATGCATAGAGAATATTTGCCCTGTTCCATCTGAGACTGCTGAAATTAAGCACACATTTTCAAATCTGGAAGCCCATAGTTTTCTGTAGGATTTCAAGTAGCTGAACTTTTGTGCCCTATGCCAGCAGCAAGAAGTGTCTCTCAGAGATAAAAGGGTGTGTTTTATTGCTCTGAAAATTGAGAAGCAGCAAGCTCTTGTTTTATTGTTCCTATTATGACACATTATATGCTAACTTTAGAAGGTTAAATTTTATACAGTTCTGTTTCACAGAGCCAACCTGTTTGAAAAACTGTCAAAATGTGATAATAAGTTAACATTACCTACCCTGAGGAGGTATCAAGATACTTATAAGTAAAACTCGGTCAAGGTACTGTGTAATATAAGACATCGCTCAATTATCGTTTTTCCCAAAAAGAAAGATGTTATTAGTATCTAGGTTTTTTTACAGTAATAAATTCCTAACAATTCAGCTGGAGCCATGAATCCAAATCCAAAACTTGTCACTTGTAACATGGCAGAGTAATTCACTATCCTTTTAAATATTCATCTCTCTCAACCTTAGTGGATGTTTTTTGTCACCAGTTCTAGCAAAAGGAAAATCTGGGTATAATTATTAGTTATGCTATTTAATAGATGTTTTCTGAATATCCAATACTTTCTACACATCCAGAGATTAATATATTTCCCCTACTATTTAGAGCTAAAAATCCCTCCTAGACGGTATGGAAGATTCACAGAAAACAGAACCGCTAGTAAATGTATCACTGGCATAAGCAGGTCAGTAGTGTTGGATCTGCTTATGCCATTGGTGAAAGTGGCCCAAAACATATTGAAAAGAAATAAAGTACGTTGTACTGCAGTTCAGATATCCTATGAAGAAAATGAACCGGTGTATCTGTCTGGATGAATCATGTAAAATCCTGTCTGGGATATATCAGATGAACATCCACAGATAGAAGAAACTAGCTTAGGGCAATCATTGAGTGCATAGCACTTATTTCTCAGTGACAATAGCCACAATGCACACAATAGCCAGCAATATAAGGTTTCCACTAATTTCTCTGTAATTAAGAGGTACATACGTGAAAACAAAACCTTTTCTCTTCACATATAGAGTTATCTGCTGACATTAAAATTGTGCTACACCTTTTTTTTTTTTGTGCGCACTAATAACTTGGGAAGGAGACCACAACATTTTTGTTAAGAGGATGGAATGCCTTCCAGCTGCAGCTTCATTTTGATTCTTTTGTAAAAGAGAAACAAAAACAAAGAAAAATGTCAGTTGACAGACAGTAACATTCGCTAAATGTATGACTCATAGTAAGATTTCAATACCACCAAATTCCATCCCCCTCCTCAGACTGTGATGAGTAGTCCAATTTATAGCTACATTATCCATTTAGAGGATATAGTTTGCGCCATTACTTTTTGTGCCAAATGTATTTCATCTCTTACCAAGTGCAAACTGAATGTACTATCCAATATTTCTTATCCCAAACAAGTATCTCTTAATGGATATCAGTTTCTTTGGTACATAATGTTTTGTATAACCCAGAAATTTTGGATGGATTATGTTCCAGAACTCAGTTCTGTTCTCCTCTTCAGATTTTACTGTTAGTCCTTTATATTAACCTAAAGTGCTGCAAGAATGTATTTGTTATAATGTCTCATTATACTATTAGTGGACTAGTCTAATGCTATCGATGCACTGCTAGACACTATGATTATGAAATTTGCCCAACTTTATCAAGAATGATAGCTGTTTTACAAGTATTGACAATGGCTCTTCAGCCATTCATCACTACAATCTGAACACAAGTCGGCACAGGATATTTTAAATACAAAAATATCTTTTGTAAAGATGAATCTTACTTTATCCTTCCTGGAGATTATCTTGCCACTTTCTAGTAACTTTGTTAAATACTTGAAAACCACGTGCTACTTGATGGTACATGCAGAACATCAGTTCTTTTCATCCAATTTGCACATCACAGATTTTAATATTTCAAATTTTGTTTCAATGTTTTGTCCTTTAAACATTGTGCTGTCTTTGTGTTAGCAGCCCTCAGCACCTGTTTCTATGTTTTCTTTTCTTCCCTTCTGCCTGCCCCCATTGTTTCTCCAGAACAAATTTAGTTCTTTTTCAACTTTGGGTTCTTTTCTTATCACAGTTATTGATTTCACATCCCTTTGTTAATTCTATTGAATTATTTTCCCGCCTGCATTTTATTTTGGAAAGTTTGAGATTTATGCCATACGAATAATTTTATAAAGATTTCTGGTTTAGTATTTCATTTTAATGTCTCTTATTTCATATTCCTAGACGGCTCTGATTATTTTAATCTAGTTTTGATTTTCTGGTCCTTTTTATAGTTTTTCACTGGTTTTGTTCACTTTATTTCCATTTTACGCTCTTACTGTTATTTAATAGTAGTAAAAGTGTACATAGCACTGTACACGAAGGGAGCTGTGCCAAAAAATATCATGTCCTGTCCCAAAGAGCATGGGGCTTGGTTTTGGTTGGGTGGGGGGAGACGGGGAGAATTATAATAACTAAAAGATTTTGTAAGCATAAATTTTACACCCACAAAAAACTGTGCTCACAATTCTGTACCCACAATTAACTGCCTGGGCAAATGATTCATAATACTTGGGCATCAAAGAAGACAGACTCAAAGCTAGCTTGTGCTGTTCAGAATATTTAAGTATCACGAATTACATCTGTAATTACTGCAATGGTGCATGTCCATACTACCCTCCTTGGGTCCTCACCAGGAGTGCTTCCACCGACCTAAGAGGGGCAGTGCAAGGAGCTGAGAGCCGTCTCTTAGCTCTGCTGGCAGCTCCCTGCTGGGAGTCAGGCTGCCCCACAAGCTCCAGGCGGGCTGCCCCTTCCCCTCAGTTCCCCATTCCCCACTGGGAGTGGGGGGAAAGCCACCCAGGGCTTCTTGCCCCAGGGAACAGGATGCATCTGCCCGCATTTCTTCGCCTCCCATGCTGTGTGGAGCCAAGCAGCCTTGTCAATTTCACAGCTCAGGTAAGTCCACAAGACAACCAAGGTTCCCAGCTGGAGGATGGGTGAGGGAGCCACCCAGGCTTCTCACCCTGGCTCAGGTTTTAATGGTCAGTCCTTAAATATTTTAATAGGATAAACTGTGACTGTGTCTAGCAATGCAGATATCAATTGAGATTCAAAAGGATAAGTCAATTACGGTTATTAATAAATAAAAGGATAAAGGAAAAAAATATAAAACTATGTAATACACACACACACACACACACAGTACAAGGTTAATGTCCTGTGAGACTGCAACACTTCTTAAAATATAAGAATATGTAGAGATAAACATAGAAATGCCCCCTTTGGCCTAGACATCATTCATCTAAACTCTGTGAAGTCACTAAATAATTTGCTTTTGACACCAAATTGGTGGAATAAAATGAAGCCTCCCACTACAGAACTAGCACTTTATGCAAGGGAGGAGACTGGTTAAAAGGTTGTGATCATTTCAGAGATGGGAAACCTAGCGTTCTAAAATGTTTGTCTTATGGGAAGTAGAATTCTGTGAGTCTTCCATTTGAAAAGGCAGATTATCCTGAGTACAGGGCAGTGCAGAGCTGTGCTGCCCAGGAGCAGCCCCCAAACCAAACTGTCACTCATCAAATCTTTTACCTGGCACAGGTTACTTAATCCCCCACATCACTTCATCTGTGCTGGAGGACACACCGGGGCGGGGAGAGAGGGGAAGAGTCAAGGCTAAACCAGTTCCTCACTCCATCCTGCTCACTTCCTGCCTGTATGAGCAGGCAGTAGAGTAGTGCCAGGCAAAAAGGACAAGTCACAGTCTTCCCCAATGTATACCTATAGTGTGATGAAAAGCTCTGTAAAGCACATACGAAAAAGAGAACTTAGAATGAATTTTAGAGGAAAAAAGCCATCAATTAATAACCACAAGCACAATCCAGCTGGATAACAAGTCAGCTATAATGATTACTAATGGTGAAGAAGTGGATCCCTAGTGTTATAAGTAGTAGAGATGAATAGCATGCAATAACAAGAATCTCAAAAAAGAAAACTGAACAGTAATATTTCCTATGCATTAGCAATGCTTCCCTGAAAGCTATGAGCTAGCTAACCATTCCAAGATTAGTAAAACATGAGGACAGTCTTGTTAGAGTTTTTTATTATTATTATTATTTCAAACTTTATACCGTGTATTAGAGCATATAAAAATGTTCCATTATAATGGGAAGTCTTATAATAAACATTAAAAGAATACTTTAAAGAGATTTTTCTATATCTATCTCAGGGCAAAGTCAAATTTCTTGGTGCAGGTCTTCAAAGGGTAAAAAGAGTTAAGAATCATGAAGTTGACAGCAGGAATAAACCAAACCGAGCAGACAATCTCTTATTACGACACTCTTACAAGTTCTTATGATAAGAGGAAAGTCCTATTAAAATGGAACACCAGCAGCTCACATCAAAAAGAAAGTAGATGCCATAAAAGGTACTTAGCAAAAGCAATTCATCTCAAAGGAACCTTTGTGAATGAGGTGCCATCTCAAATTTTTTTTCTGATAACACTGATATTTGGCAAACAATGAGTCTGCATATGAAGACCAATTAAATAGAAACATCTTAGTATGGTTTTCTTAGACTATTACAGATAATAAAAAACCTACCACATACAAATAGAGAGACAGCCATGTAGACTCATTGGCAGACATATAATAGAGTGGCGTTTTCCTTCTGGACTCAAAGTCTCATGGCTCTCTCTCTCCCTCCTTAACTATTCCAGCACTCAGATAAAATAAGGTTTGTACAGTATAAGTCTGTGACGTTCCCCTGATGTTATCTGGACCAGTGATCTGCTAGGTCACTCCAATCCTTGACTCTGGGAGCCAGCCTTACCCTGCTCTGCTGTCAGAACCCCCATTCCCGGGCTGTTCACGCACAGCCTCTAGCATGTAAGCTGCTCCCAGCTACATGAGTGAGCACTTTTGGCCAGCCACTGCTTGGATTGGGCAACCGAATGACACGAGCCAATATCTCCAGTCCCAGACACAACCCTAGGAAACGCTGTCTTGCAGTGTCCAGTTATGCCCGCTGAACGCTGCAAGCTTATATCAGTTCATCAATTTAACAAAGAAATTGATACGTACCAGGCTTGTTATCCCAAAGGGCGTCTCTGACATGCTTCAAACCAAACGCACTGCTTCAGGTAGAATAAATAAACAAATTTATTAACTACAAAAGATAGATTTTAAATGATTATAAGTCAAAGCACAAGTCAGATTTGGTCAAATTAAATAAAAGCAAAATGCATTCTAAGTTGATCTTAACACTTTCAGTGCCCTTACAAACTTAGATGCTTCTCACCACAGGCTGGCTGGTTGCCCTTCAGCCAGGTTCTCCCCTTTGATCAGTGCTTCAGTCGCTTGGTGGTGGTGACTGTGGATGGAGGTGGAAGAGCGAGAGCATGGCAAATGTCTCTCCCTTTTATCATGTCCTTTCTTCCCTCTTGCTTTGCCCCCCTCCTTCAGAGTCAGGTGAGCATTACCAAATTGACCAAGGGAAGTCCCAAACTGACCAAAGGAATGGGGGGTGACTCACTCGGAGTCCAGAACATTTGCTGCTGCCTAGGCCAGTGTCCTTTGTTCCTGTGAGGCTGGGCTGGGTTTGTCCCATACATGTCCTGATGAGGTGTGAACTGCCCCTCTGCTCCTGGAGAGTTTTGCCTGGGATTGTTTTAAGCCATGAGAACACATTTTCAGCCTCATAACTATATACATGAAATTACAACCTATAACATTACTATAACAACAATGCTCAATGCATCATGAGCCTTCTGAAGACACACGACATGACAAACTTTGCATTGGATACCACACAATCATATTATAAAGATGAACATGGGGTGGCAGGGTGTTCCCCTGAGGTACAGAGTGTCCCACAGTCCAATCCCATATTCCCTACACAACCAAAACTCCCAATGACTTCAAAAGGATCTTTGACTGTGGTGGTAGGAATACAGGGATCAGGCCTCCAGTGTTCAGACCTGCATATACCCATTAGCCAAACAAGAATCATCAACAATTCAAAATTATAGCACAAAGAAATGGGATCATCTCCCAAGTAATGCCATATAGTACAACTGATAATCTGAACATTCAAGGGTTCTCTTTGCATGTTAGGTCACTGCGGGGAAGTTTGTGGGGTTTTTACAGTACAGTTTAAGAAGTGCCCTGAACTGCTCCCTTTCTAATTGAGATCTCATACACACTCTCCATCTGGATAATGAGTATCTGATCCAAATACATTGCAGAGGTCAGTACCCAAGTGAAAAAGCAGGAGTTTCTTGTGCCTGCAAATCAGTCAATGATGATGAGTGTTTGGATGGCTTTTAAGCAATTCCATACAGCCGAAGCCTACTCATAAGTCAGGATATTACACAGATAAAAGTAGTATTCTTTTGCTCTCTAAAGGTATGAAATGCCATGTAAATTTGAGTGGCAATAACAGTGCATAAAACAGAATACATATTGACAGGAAAAGGAAAATACTGAATTGTTTAGGGAGTACAGTTTTGCAAAATACAGTAGCTAAGGAATTTTTACACTATGCTAATAAAAGCTAGGCGTTACTTTGTCTAACCCTGAATGAAATTAAATAAATGAAGGAATGAGTAAATTACAATCCGGTGGGTTAAAATCATCACTCGGGCATGGGGCTGTGCCAGGAGCCCTGAGCAGCAGCAGCATATTGGCACATTGTTTCTGGAGCAGACCAGAAGGCTGAGAGAGAGTCCAGAAGAGAGAAATACCCTGTACCAGGTCCAGACCTGGTGCACTGTGCTTCCCCGGCTGTACTGACAGATCTAGCTAGGCAACAGGTCAAGGTGATAGAGCCAAGGCTTTGCCCATACACCCTGATTTACACAGAAGGGAATGTGGCAGCCCAGTGAAAGCTGCTCTCCTCCCTGCACTTGTGAAGCCAGCACCGTGGGCCCATTTACTCAGATATGCAAACTGGGGCCACAATCTGGCTCATAATGACCCACAGCATTATCTCACACGGTGCTGACAGCCCTCAACACCCCTTGACTGCAGGCTGAAAATGTTATTGCCCCATTGAAAATCACATATCAAAGTCCAGGGGCAGATTGTGTATGGGAAATATATGTGCGCGCACATTGCTAATGATTTATTTTGTTCTAAGTGTGGCTGGTGATCTGATTACCCTGTTTCTTTCAGGGGCTGATCTGAACAGGGGTCAAATACTCACAACCCCCACAAACTCCACAGGTGCGTGGCTAGTCATGTTTTATGTCAAAAGCCAGTGACTAACTAACGGGACAATAGTGAAACAAATAGATTGTTTCTGATGTCATGAACTGGTCATTGTGTTTGTGTGGAATAAAGTCATGTTGTTTTCCTCTGGAGGTTTCTTTTTCTCTTCCTCACCCCACCACCCCCGCCAACACCTGAGAGACATCCTCTCACACACACACACACACGGTTCCTCAGGACTTCAGGCAAAGCAGGGACTGTAGAAACACAATTACGCCAAACCAAAAATACCAAGAGGAGGGGAAGCAAGATAAGAATGTTTTACTTTCTTTTGAGCACAAACTTCAGCTCCACCCACCTGATGGCATATAAAGGGCAAAGTGATCAATCATATTTAAAAAATGACGTGGCTTTCCTTCCTGAAATAGAGGTCTTTTTAATAAACACAAGCTTGTCCCAGCTGTTTGAACTGTGTTTGCATTACCAGTGTACACTACACTGAAATGAAGATTAGAGTGCAAAACTAAGTTTAATTTCAAGTTTCTCGTTATGTTTTTTTTCCCTTGCTCAGATGCTTCCCCCAAAAGGGCTTTGAGGAAGTTGTTGAACTGTGGCAGCTGGCACCTGCCTTCAAGGCTCAGACATACCCCAGGGTCCTTTGCACAGCTGTTATGGCGCCTTTAGAGTATCACAGAAGCCACAATACAGATCTGGGGAACTTTTGAGCACCACCGGCATCTGCTGCTCCAGATCAGTGGGTAAGAAGTTTCATGTCTAAAAACGATGTGGTTTATGTTTTTAAAATGGATTTTCCTATTTCAGCTGAGTCAAGATGCCAAGCAAAATGGCTCAGGATACACGGTGCTATCTGCCATGGTATCTCACTTGATGCATTAGGGAAGCTGAAGAAGGCACAAACGACTGTAGAGGCGAGCACTCTTCATCTGAAGAGGAAGAAGGTAATATGGGCAGGTGAAAGTGAAGGAGAAGTAACAATTACATTATTTTAAAAATTAACCGGAAAAAGTGACAGTCAGCAGGAATGGAGGGATGGCACCTGTCCTGGCAGCGGAGCAGATTGACTTAAAGTAAGTGAAACACTGAGTCAAACAGCTTAACATCGATTTCTTTTCTTAATCACACAGCAGAAGATAGCCGGGTGAGAGGGGAGAGATAAGGATAAGGAAGAGTGAAGAAAACTTCAGGCGCAGCATCCCATTGTATGTATGAAGTATACACAGCTACTCTAACTCTATTTACATGCCTTTCTGACTGAGAGCACTCCCACGAGTTAATGAAGAGACTGGTCCAAAAAGGCAAAACAGAGTTGAACTGACTGAGCCAGTGCTAACTGACCTTGCTTGCCCAACGGTTTCTGGCATGAACAACTAGCAATATTTTTAAACATATTACGTTCTCTCACCTATATATTGTGTTTGGCTATTGAAGTATATAATAATATAGAGCCCTGGTATTTTAAAATCCTGCTGAGGATTTCCTCCCCTGAACTGAAGAATTCCAGTGAATAGCACTGTGGTGCCTTTAAAGAAGACATTCTCTCCAGCAGGGGAAGTGGAATTTTAAGGGGCCAGAACTATAAATTCCCCCACAGAAAGTGATTTATAAGAACAGATTAACATATAGAGATCCAAGCTCCCCTCTGCAATGGAACATTTCCATGCAGGTTCAGGGTGGTATGCAATATGACTTATTAATAATTTAAATGCATCCAGCACATCTGTTGCTTAATAAGAAAAAATAAAGGCAAGGTGTGAAAAATGATCACAACTATCTGTGTTTGCCTTAACTGCATATTTCCCCTGACTTATTTATACTTTTGCTGCAATGTTTGCAGACATTGAATCATGTTAAAGCGGCATTCTTTTTATTACCAACTTTGACTGGATCCCTGCTAATAAACCATTAAAACAACAAACATATAAATAAAACAAATGTATTTGTCGGTGTTTATGTATCACAGCCGCTGAAAATAATACAGTAAACAGATTTTTTTCCTCCCTCTTGCCTTATGTCTGCGCAGGCTTTTTTACATAGGAATAATTCAAATACATTCATATTTGGGCACCAAATCATCTCCTCAGTGAGCCTCTTATTGGCCATTAACTGACTCTTTATTGGGCAGCCTAATTTATTGAACAGGTTAGACCCAGTACCGAACAGGCGATTAAGATGATTTGCACATGCAAGCAGTGAAGTGAAGAGCCTCTTGCATGGGGCAGGAATTCATTGAAATGGGCTCTTCAAATCCCACTCCAGGTAACCTTCTCCATGGTTCCTGGCTCTTCATTTTCCCTTTGCCAGCTGTGGGAGGGCAGGGGGAGAAGGGGTGAACAAAACAGATGCATACACTTCCCACCCAAATCACAGAGCGACACTTTGCCTATACCTCATTATCTTCCAGCACCTGCTCCTATGAAAAATCCTACAGAATTTATAGGGATGCAACCAGTAGGGGTCTGTATAAATGTACTAAGTCTGTATGGATACTATTCTAAACTTTATAAAAAATAATAGGGAAATCGTTCTTTTCTATAGGGTTTGTTAACTATGCTATAGAATTGTAGACCTGGAATTTAATTTTCTACTAAATTCTATAGGATGTTCATATAAGGGCAGGTAGGGAGAGGCCAAGGACTCCACCCATGCACACTGGGGAAGGATTGGGTAGCAAAATAAATACTACACGGGGGGTCTGAGAGGTGATTTCTCCCTTTGGCAATATCCTAGCTCAACTCCACAGCTAGGGTAGGCTCTGTGCCAGGATTTGCTGATTTAGAAAACACCACAACATGTTTTATTTATGCCCCGTCTCAAAATTAATCATATCATGCAAAGAGAAACAAACCATACAATAAAGTTTTTTTCAAGGTGCCTAGTTGTAAACAAAGGACTCCAGTCACAGAGACTGGAAACCTGGCTGATTTCATTCAATTAGTCCTATTGAAGTCCATAAGCTGTGAAGCTAAGCACCTTGTGACCTTGGTCCTTAGATGCTCCACAGTCCTTGTAATCTTGTGGCTTCTTCTGATTCTCCAGGGGAAATCCAAAACTATTCCTACTATTTGGAATTCCCCACCATCACAAAGCAAAGTAGTAGATTAATTCAGGTTTCAGCAGTTATTGGTCTTTGAGAACCTGTTTCAAGGTGCTAAGTACCTCCATTTCTACTGAAATAAATAGAAACTGAAGGTGTTCATGAGATGTATTGCACAGAACTGGATCCATTAATGTTGATATCCAGGAAATGCATTAGTGTTTGGCAATGAACTATACATCTCTGGGGCACCTCTTCAGCTTCCCAAAAATGATTTTGATTTTACAGTGGACTTCTGTGATAACCCAAACTTTCTTCTAATTAATACCAGCTCCCATGGAACAAGAATCTGTGACCCTTTAGGGCTTATGGAGTATGAAAGTTATGGATATTTTTAATAAACTAGATCCTGAGGAGGAATTCATGAATTAAACAATACCTGAAAGTGATTTAATTTGAGAAAAGGTCAGGAATCCACCCTACATCTGAGAATCATATTGATACGTAAACTTTCATGGCTATTCTCTCTCCCACAAATTCATACCCAGTTTATTCATACAGTTTAATAATATCTTTTTATTGAACACAAAATCTACCACACAAGCACAGTAGAAAGGGAGCAAATAGCTTTCAATTGAATATTAACACTTCACACACACACACACACACACACACACAAACTCACTGGGTATGTATTCAATACAATTGGTTCTCAAAGAAATATCACATCACAGAATTTAAACAATAGTCCCATCTCTAAAATGTCTTTGCATACAAATCATTTCCAATAACCTTGACAAACTTATGTTTACACACAGACATGTATATACTGTGTGTATGCGCATAAGTTATATATATATAAAGATCCCTGCTTAGAATCCTGGAAATATTTGTTTTTATTCCAGTTTAGTCCTAAGCATTTGGTAACCATTATAGGGTTTTTTTTTTTCCCCTTTCTTTCTTATAAACAAAAACAGCAATGTTTATTTCAGCTCCAGTTGTTCAATGTGAAATGGCATTACAGCTTTTGGAATGCTTTTTGCTTGTTACATTAGCTGCTGTTACAGAGCTAACAAAAGGAGAAAAAAACATTGTGGAGTTAATTTTCAAATATAGGATGCTTTAATAGGACATCAAACCCTACATTTTGATATTTAAAATCAGTACTTAGTAGTATTATAATAAAAATGTTACTGATGATCTACATGTCTGCTGAAAAGACAGGCAACAAGAAGTTTGACACCATCTATGGATATCATCAATTATGTAATCTTGGAATTTTTCCTTACTTTTCAAATTTTTACTTTTTCCTATTTTGTATAGGTCTGGCTTTTTCTTTTTTCTTTAAGATAATTATACAAAGACAAAGTGTACAAACCAGCAAAGATGATATCAACTCCACAGATGTGCAAAGATGGTGGCTTATGTTAATCTTTGCAAAAGTAAACTATCTTTATAATGCAGCGTTAGACAAGTCTAAATGCTCTGTAGTGCAAGAGCAGCATGATTCTAACTGTGGATTTATTGAGTAAATGGCCTAATCTTCCAGAATAGCAAGGAAGCGTCCGCTATCTGCAGCATATGAGATAAGATTCTGGTGATTCTCTGTAATGGGTTGGCATGCTTCGGGAGACACAAGCTGCCATCGATGGGAATGGACTATATAGAGACTCTTGTACATCTCCAGATGGAATATAAATTATCTATTTCTAGTACAATATAGAAATCACTATTAGCTCAATCCGCCTGCCACTGAAGTCAATGGAAAGTCACTCCCATGTACTTCAGTGGGAGGGAAATTGGACACCATGTTTGATTATAGAACATCTTTGCACTTGATGTATGTGATACTTTTCATTTATCAAGGCTGTTTGCTCTGGTCTGACATCTACCTTCTCGTTCAATCCATCATTCATCTGTACCAGCATGGTGTCTTGTCAGCATAACCCAATGCTTATTTCTGTAACCAGCTCCATTTTATATTCCAAAAGAGACAGTTTAACATCTAAAAACTACATATAGAACACCCCTGACAGGACCAATGCATCTATGGCACTATGAAGATATTGTTATGCTCAGGGCTGGGTGAAACCTTACTGATCAATATAAAAAGCAATTAAGCTCCTTTACTGAATATATAGCTGAACCAATAGGAGCCACTGCCCAAAACACAGACCACATGCAAGACTGGAGTAGGAGCTGAGCCATGTGGCCTAAGAGGTTTTCCCTGGGGTCTGAATGCAGATACAGAGAGCTAGGCATGCTAGTGTGAGTGTGGGGGAGTGGGAAGGTGAGGGAAGGGGACACAGCTCCACAGTACCATGAGGCCTCACCTCAATGAGGCTCACACCAATATAAGCTCTTACCTACCCCACTGCTACTAAAGCCTCCCTCAGAATCAAGCCCCACGTTCTCCCCTCCATTGCTGTCAAACACCCCACATTCTTCCTTCTCTCTCCTGCAAACATCCCTCCATACCTCAACCTCTACATTTCCCTCTTTTTCTCCCCAAACTCCTACCTTTCTCCAATTTTCTCCGTCATCAATCCCCAACCTCACACATTTCTCCTCTTAATTGCTCCTGCTGTCCTAGCTCCACCCCTCTTCTCTCTGGCTCCCCTACATCCCCTCCCCCACAAGTGCCTTCCCAAGTCTGTCTCCCACTTCCCATCATCTCAAGGTACCCGTATCTATTACATCCCTCAAAGGCCCTTCCTCTGCTTCCCAATGGTTCCTGTTTCTGTGCCAAAGTCTCCCCCTCCCCAGTTGCCTCATACCTGTTCTCACAGATGCAACATCCTCAGATCCCACCTCTCCTATCCCCAGGGTCCCCCGCCCCATGGCTTGTCCTCTATCTTACCACTTCCTCAAGCTTCTCCCTGCTCCCCAAATCCCCTCCAACGCACTGCAAATTCTCACCTTAGAATCTATTGCCATTTAAAATGTATATGAAGTAAAGGTATAAAACAAAATATCCATTTTTCCTAAGAGAACTAATTTTTGCTTGGGCTGAGATCCTAAAGTCAAAAGGTAAAAGTGCCCCTGGGTTGGTCCTTAGTGGATATAATATACAGTGGGATTTTCAAAAGCACCTAAGTGATTTAGAAGCCTTCAAAAATCCCGCTCAATCTCTATCAAGAGCTACATTCTTGACCTTTGAGTGGGAGCCTTTCCTCACCTTGCAATTCTTGAACTTGTGGGAGCTCACAGACTGTCCATCATGCTCTCTGGGGGTCAAATCACCCCTTGAGGAATAGGATGCATAGGGAAGAAACCACCAAATAAAGGTGTAATTATTTTCAGAGAAAGACGAAATATATCAGATTTGCCCTGCCAAGTTTCAGCCTCATCTAGTATCTGAGTTTTCATTTCTCACTTATTTCAACATTTTGCTTCATGAATGTTATAATATAAAAAGCAATTCAGCCTTAATTATAGTGGTTTACTGAAGCTGCTATAATTTTCTTGTCCCTTAATTTTCCCCATGTTTACTACTCTGAGAGCTTAGGCTCTAGTAAATTTTTTATTTTTCCTAATTGCTAAGCCTGAGAGGAGCAATAAGAGCCCCATGTATAGTATTTCTTTCTGTAATCTAAAGACATACTGTGCCAAATATAAGCTACTTGAAGTATGCCACCATGGGTAGCAAAGTACATACTTTAACTTATGGTGCTCAGGGTATCTTACGTGTTCATGGTTATTCAAATTACCTGCAGCTCTATTCATTTTCACTCCCAAACTCTTTCTTATGCACAGATAGAATAGTGGAACTAATTCTGTAGTGAGAGCGTTTTTCTATTTTTATCATGTGTTTCTTCCTTTGATAATCAGTTCAACTTGGGTTATGTTTGTTTTTTGTTTTTTGTTTTTTTTTGTTGTTGTTGTTGTTTTACTTTACCTGAACAACTCACACTCAGAATCTCAGTCAAAAGAATTATCACATGACGTGAATGGCATAGGATCATGTCCTCCAAATCTATGTCAGAAGAAGCCCCTATATACACTGATGTCCCACACTCTCACATGGAATCCCTTTCTTGGATGCGCTCCTTTCATTGCACTGCATCTCCTTTGTGGAGGCCTCTCTCCGGATGCAGAGATCCACACAGGAGCAAATGGAAAGTGGGTAAGCCTGAGGTACAGCTCAGGAGACACATCTTGTACAAGATAAACTAGCAAAACATAATTCACAACTAGACAGATGACAATGGGGGTAGATGCATCATTGGTGGAATGGGGAGTATAATTTTACACACACACACACACACACACACACACACACAGTTTCTCTGTTAATAATTTCATTCGACACTATTTCATAGAATAGAGAGGTTTTGTTTTTCAAAATCTATACAGTGTGAGCCACAAAACTATACTATATTTATGTGAAAAACAATCTTAAGTGTATGGAAAGACTGGATACTTCTGACTTGATACAGTCTAATATACCATGAACAAAAACACGTGAATCTTATTTTCCACGATCATTTTAGTCAAAAATTGATTAGATTATCAATCAAAGTATTTTTCTCAAAAATATTTCCCCCACAGCAGTTTGGAAAGGAGAGGGGGACTATTTCATACTTTCTGTGGAAAAAAATTTTTTCCACAAAAATGTCCAACCAGTTCTCATCACAGAGAGGCAAATCAGTCTTCCTTGTAAATCCAAGACTTGTGATGATGGGGCTACTTGGTGGTCTCAAGCAGCAGAGGGCAGAGCTTACCTTATTTGTTCAGTGACAACACATCTAGTATGAGTGGTGGAAACATATTCCTGATAATCCACTTGTTTCCACTGCTCCAAACTATCTCTCTCACATAATACCTGGTCATTTTTATTTAGGTGCCAAATATGAAATTAGAGGCCTAACATTAGGTAACCAGGTTCATCTGACCAATATTACTTCTATTGTTGTGCAGAGATATGCCTGAATTTGAACACTGGCTCTGATCTCTCTAGACCTTTGGGACAGCTCTAAACCCATTTGAATGTGGCAGGAACCTCTTTCTTTTGCAGAATCTTACACCAGCATTCTTAAGTGATAGAATTCTCAAGTTGTAATCCCTGGCCATTTCACTAGGTGGTGTATACCTGAGATGTAGACCGGGGTCGGCAACGTTTGGCACGCGGCTCGCCAGGGTAAGCACCCTAGTGGGCCGGGCCAGTTTATTTACCTGCTGACACAGCAGGTTCGGCCGATCGCGGCCCCCACTGGCCGCGGTTTGCCGTCCCGGGCCAATGGGGGCGGCAGGAAGTGGCGCGGGCGAGGGATGTGCTGGCCGCGGCTTCCCGCCACCCCCATTGGCCCGGGACGGCAAACCGCGGCCAGTGGGGGCCGCGATCGGCCGAACCTGCTGTGTCAGCAGGTAAATAAACTGGCCCGGCCCGCTAGGGTGCTTACCCTGGCAAGCCGCGTGCCAAACGTTCCCGACCCCTGATGTAGACAGATGTAAAATTAGGAAAAACTAGCTTGGGGAAGTGCAGTGGAGAGATTGCGGTGTCTGAATTATTGAAAAGACAATACAGAATTTAATCCACTTCATTTTGCCAACTCACTCACCCTGTTGGACATAAACTTTACTATTACATCTTCGCATTAAAGAAGAACCTACAGTTCCCAGTCACCATCAGGACCCCATCATTCTAGATGCCATACAAAACACAAAGTATAGGATGGTCCCTGCCCTGTTTAAAGAACAAGATTTCATGATTCCAATGGCTTCCACAACCAAGCTGTGTCAAGCTGTCATATTATAAAAGTGTCCTAGGGAACTGGATGATTCAGGAGACAGATGAAAAAAATGTTATGCCATAGCCAATTAGTGTCTAATGCTCATCCAACCAAGGTTGGAAGAGAAAATAATTTTCCATCTAAAGTCTCTCTGATGGGTAGTGAAATTATTTGGTGGTTTCAGTCTAATTCTTAGCAAACTGGTTTGGCATCATGTTTGGAGTCTTCTGGGGATGACTTAAATCACCAGCGGTGTCAACCCAGCACCTTTCACAAGCCTGTATTCATTTTAAATGTAACATACCCCTTTGTTGAAGAATTCCAATCTCATTCCCATGCCTTAAGACATGTGTCAGATATTTAAATCTTTTCCATTCCCATCTAGTCTGCCATTCTTCATTACCATACCTCGCCCCAGTTCACTGAAACACTCACTATACAAATGCAGACTTTCCCCATGTGGTGGGTTTATTTATATTTTTAAATAAACCAGTGTCTGTTACAAGACACACCATACTAAAATAGCAAACGACTCCCTCTCTCCGTTTGAATGTCACATGTCTCCGGGGTTATCAAAACCCTAGGGAATTCTGAAAGATTAAAAGGAGAATGTAGAAAACAGAATCTTTACAGATGGTATTATCAGACAGGGAAGTATTATCGTCAGAGGAGAATTACATCATGACGAATCTTCATACATGCTGAAACTAAGAGGAGCATGCAATGGAATGTGGAAGAGACAGCGGAAGAGACTGGTAGCTAGCTAAGTACTTCAATCTAGGGTAGCTAGCTAGGCACTTCTACTGCCCTTATCACTCTAGTAACTGAGATATAAAAGAAAACAAGCTTTCGTGTGGCGAAGATTGCTGTTAGTTCTTGATAGCATGGTTTTGGGCCAAGATTCTGTGTGTGGGTTGTTACAATAGCTCTTATTTAGTGCAAGACTAAAGCCCTGGTTTACCCAGCCAAGCCAAGAATTAACAGTAGCATTTCCACACTAAACTGGGAGCCACGACACACCTGGATGAAAAAAGGCAAGGAGAGGCAAACTGGCTCTGATTCTAAGCAAATAGATTTCAAATGCATAGCACTAGAGTTAAATATAGATTAATAAATCCTGCTGCAAAGAAGCAAAAGAGCAAAGATCTATTAAATGGAAAGGTGTTAAAGCATATCCACCTATATGAAAGTTATTATAGAACCATCTCTAAAACCTTCAGCCCAATGTGCTGTGAAACAGGCAAACAGGACATTAGACTGTCTTGCTAGGAGTCTGATATAAATCAAATGGGATGATTGTTTTATTATGTGAGGCACTAGAGTACAATTTGCTGTAGAGCTTGAGAAAATCTGCCTGCTAGTAAGTTCTCTTTAAAGAAAAAAGATCTCCCATTCTTTCAACCATAGCAAGAGTTTACAGTCTAATGAGTTTAGAGGGGGTGCATTGTCAGTTGGGTTCAAAATGGCCTCCCTCTTTGTGGGCTTAAATTGTGCCCCTAGAATGAACTTCAAGGAGAAACAAATAGTAACACCTCTCATTACCTGATCGGCACCTGCTCTGAGGCAGTGAGAGGCGTAATTATTCTGATTTGCACCCACAACTTCATTGTAGGTGCTGGTTTCACCCTCAAAAAGGAAAGGCACCTGAAAATTCACCCTTAACAATGTGGGGGAGCGACACAAAGCAAGAAACAAGTGGAGCTGTGAGAGATTTAGAAAACCTTATAGGAAGAAGAAAGGTCCCTCAGCTTTAAAAAAAAAAAAAAAAAAATCAGTAAACTCACAAAATCTCTGTGTCAATTCAGAAGGTTGACAGCTCCTCAAAGCTCCTGTTTTGTTGGGTATGAAGGTAGCCATTGAAGATTAGGGAGCAATCAGTCCCTCTGAACTGACTCGTGTTTGTGAATCAACTAGCTTATACAAAAACGGCAAAGGGAGTCCTGGTCCTGTATACAAACATATAGCACTGACTCGAGCCCCTCCATGAGGCCAGCCAGCCAAGTGGTTGTGTAGGAATGACACTTTTATTTGCACTGGTCACGTTCCTTTCCCACCCATTATGTATACCTTAAATTGTCAATTTCTTGCCGTGGCCTCTTAATTGAGCTGTGCTGCATTTCATGATCAGAACCAAATTCTCTTACAGCGTCTCATTATCCTGTCTTTGTATCAATCTAAGCTGCTTTTAAACAAGCCTATTTTTTGTCCTCATGTTAAAAGACCCACAGCACAGAAGTGACACTAAAGACATGTCTTCCAGTGCCTTACAAACACTGCACACCTAATACACAAGCACAGTGGAAGGGACACATTTTTAAGGCAAGCTTACAAAGGCCTGTTCACCAGAATCTGAATCTCTGACAAACAGCTTGCTGCAGCTTTAGTTTACAGAGTTTATAATTGTTCTGGGAGGTGCATTACAGAGTAATCAAAATGATAACAATTCTCAAAAATTACAGTGGGTTGTGTGGAAAGATTAAACAGCTTGGTCTTATTCTCACTGGGAAACAGAAGACTTAGCAAACATTGAATTAACATTTTTAATATTATGAAGGGGAATTAATAACAGATAAACACAGGGAGAAAAATCAGGTAATAACTTATGGATAATGGGTATTCTGCTGCTACCTGGCGGTGGAAGCAAGCAGAAGGAATTTTGCTCACCAAAGGTGACATTCTAGTTGGGGGGGGGGAAGCACTGAAGGTCCGTAAACTGAGGAACAATGACTGTGTGGCAGAACATGGATCAAGGCGATCGCATAGCCTCCTGCACTCCATGAACTCAAGCTCCATGATGATCCATCCCATGGGAATGTGTTGGGGACAGGGCCGGTGCAACCACTAGGCAAACTAGGCGGTCGCCTAGGGTGCCAAGTGGTTGGGGGCATCCAAGATTTTTCCTCCTTCCCCTCCCTTCCCCTCACACAGAGTGCGGCGTGGCTCATTGGGCACCTGGCCTGATTTAGCCGCTCCCATTGGCCTCCAGCAGGCAGAGTCCCTCCCCAGCTCCCCCCCCCTTGCCTCAGTGGCACGTCGACAGCACGCTACAGGGGAGGGGCTGTGTGCTCCGCAGCCTGTTTGTTTTGGCGCCATGTGGAGCCAGTGGCTGGAGCAGCATGGTGGTAAGGGGAGTCCGGGGGGGGGGGCTGTCAGGGGGCGGGGAGTGGTTGGATGGGGCGTGGGAGTCCCAGGAGTCTGTCTGGGGGTGTGGATAAGGGTTGGGGCAGCCAGGGGACAGGTAAGGAATAGAGTCCTAGGAGGCAGATGGGGGGGGGTCTCAGGAGGGGGCAGTCAGGGGTCAAGGAGCAGGGAGGCTTAGGTAGGGGGTGGGGTCCTGGGGGGCAGGCAGGGACAGGTGTCCCAGGAGGGGGCAGAGCCAGGGGACAAGGAGCGGGGGGGGGAGGGTTGGACAGTCTGAGGGGGGCTGGAAGTGGGAGGGAGTGGATGTGGGTGTGGCTCTCCCCCCCATCCTATTTTTTGATTGTTGAAATATGGTAACCCTAAAAAAGCGGTGCCCTGGCTTGACAGGGAGGAGCTGCCTTCCGGAGGCACCGGAAAGCCAGAGCGTCTGCTTGCAGGGGTGGCGAGCCCCAGCCATGGAGGAGCTGGTGTGGCATAGGGGAGGCAGTGGCACCGCTAGCAGGGAGCAGCCACGCCCCCTGCCCTCCTGCCCAGGCTGCGGCCCGGCGTGCCCCCTCCCTCCCCCGCAGGGGGGCTCCTGCAGCAGTTGCATGTAGTCGGCGGCCCCCGTGCGCCCCCCGGCTCCCCCCTCACCATGCTAGGGCTCTGCAGCTCCCAGGCATGTGAGCTACCGGGGCGCAGGGCCCTGAGCCTACTCTGGGAGGGGCAGCAGTAGTGAAGGCTCACACTCCCGGGAGCCGCAGAGCCCGAGTGTGGCAGGGGGGAGCCGGAGGCGCACGGGGGCTAACACCCGCATGCATCCACTGCAGGCACACACCCCGCCCCCGGCTTACCCCTCACCGCGCTCGGGTTCTGCGGCTCCCGGGCGTGTGAGCCGCCGCTGCCCCTCCATGAGCAGGCTCAGGGCCCTGCACCCCGGTGGCGGCTCACATGCCCGGGAGCCGCAGAGCCCGAACATGGTGAAGGGGCAGCTGTGGGGGGCATGGAAGGCCTGCATCCGCTGCAGGCTGCAGGAGGCCTGCATCCGCTGCAGCCTGCAGGGGGTGCCCAGCTGCAGCATGGGCAGGAGGGGCGGGGGGCATGGCTGCTCCCCGCTAGCCACACCACTGCTTTTGCAGGGCTGCTGCCCCCCTGCACCATGCCGGTTCCTCCACGGCTGGGGCTCGCCGCCCCCGCAAGCCGATGCTCTGGCTCTCCAGTGCCTCCAGAAGGCAGATCCTCCCTGCCGAACTGCTGCAGCGGCCCAAGCCCAGCAAAGCCAGTGAAGGGACTCGGGGCGGAGACTGCCGGGGTGGGGTGGGGAGGGCTCGTGGGGGGGGCTGTGCACCTTCCAGGGGAGTTCGGGGCGAGGGGAGAGGGGAACCTGGTCTGGGGAGAAGCTCCTGGGCACGGCTGGTCCCTGGGGTCTATAAAGCCTCGTTGGGATTTGCCCCTCAATGAACCAATGCGTCGGGGCGGGGGGGGGGAGGTGCAAGGTGGAAGTTTCGCCTAGAGCGCAAAAAATCCTTGCACCGGTCCTGGTTGGGGAGACAGTATAGTTGGGGCAGGCCAAAGATATTAGTGTTGATTCCAGATCCACATATAGATACACTGACTCCCGAAGATACGTAAGAAGAAAATAGCAGTCCATAGCGATCTGACGATCTAACTATACCAAATGGCAATTCCTCTGTAGCATACAGTAGAATCCGCCAGTGCATACTTTCCGATTTGCTTCAGTACATAAATTTCCATGTTTTCCTTTTAAATAAAAATCAGTAAAATAAAATCATTTCCAAGAGATGCTGTTAGCAAATATTACTCTGATTTAAAATTGGTTTTGAAACACCAAAGAAGAAGAAGCGTCCTTTAAAACATATTTCAAAGCTGCCTCTTAACCTTAATAAGAAATAATATAAGGAATTGAAATGAAGGTTGTTTCTGGGTAGGTTTTGTTTTTTTAAGTCTAACCATTGTTTCTTTACAAAACAATATTTGACACTCCCACACCCAGCACACCCACCCGCACCTCTTATTTTTGACTAATGCAACTGCTAAAACTAACATTTTCAAACCTGGATGTCTAAAGTTAGATAGCTAAATCCTTATTTAGGCAATTAAATATTCTGAGTACCCTAAACTTCCATTGGAGTCAGCACCTGCTACCTATCATGCTGCTGTGAAATGAAGCTATCATGAAAGCAAGGACAGAAAGCATTGTACTGTACTTTAAATCAAAACATGAAATGTACCATTCACAGAATGATATTGTAAACTGACAAAAGCACCCATGATGCATTGGTATTTTATTAACCTTTTACATTATTTAAATTTTTGAAAAATTATAAAGCAATGGCAATTTTATTTCTGTTTTTTAAGTGTTATTCATTAAAGCTTTCTGATTCAAAAGTAATGGGATCTGGGAAAAAAGGTTAAAAAAGCCAAGCAGATCCTATCATGGAGTACAATTAATGCACTACTTTGCTTTCACAGGGCATTTCTGCCTTAGTAAACATAATGATAGCTTTACTCAGAGGTTAAAGTCAGAGGGCATTTTCTTTCATTACTAACATAGCTTGGCAAAGGTTCTGAGATCAAAGGCAGACTGTCAGCGTAATTGTAAAATAATACTTTATTCTCCACTTTTAATTACATGAAATAGCTTTTATAAATTATTAATAAGGTTCCCCACCATTATAACAAACCTTGATTAGAGACACCGATTTATTCATGAACTTAAAGGAGGTTTGTATAAAATATACAGAATCCTTCCGTTAGATCTGATTTTTTGACAGCACATGCACAGCAAAACTCTTTAAGAAGAAATGGTTACAAAACTATGCCCAAAATTCAATTAAGACCTGCCAATTCAAAGCAAGAGACTCTTATTTTTATCTTTGATAGGTTTACATCCCTAGAAGGCAGGCATTTCCATGAATGCAGTTCCAGCGGTACAGCAGGCAAACCAAGAGATAAGCATTAAGTATAATCAAACCTGTGGGGTAAAATGGCTTATTATGGCAGTGGAAATTTCAGAACTTCTCTTAGAAGAAACATCCTGATTTAAAGGTCTGATCCAAACAACTTTAAAATCAATGGGAGTCTTTCCGTTAACCTCAATGGGGTTTGGGTGAGGCCCGACATGACAGAATCTGCTCTAACTATTCAAAGAAAAAGTGCAGAACAAAAAGTAACTGCTTTAGCAAATCTGTTCTTGACACCTGCTTTTTTCCAGAAAGATGCGATCATTTAAGCAAAAGAACTAAAAATAGCATAGAACAAATTAATTACTGGTGTAACTCCACTAAAGTCAGCAAAGTTGTTTGGACCTATCTAACTGTGATCCTTTAGCTTTGAGGGGCCCATATACTACTGTAATGGTGCCAAGTAAATGTGTCATTTAAGGTGCAGATTTCATTGCACCCTAGGGGTTATTTATCACAAACTTCTGCCATTCTTCAATTTTTCTTCTTCTCTATTCCCTTCTCTATTCCCACACCCTGAATCTCTATCTCCACCCTACCCAAGTACAACAAATTGATATTTCCTAAAAGGAAAAGCTCAGGAACAGATTGATGATGATATTACATTTTCTGATTCAGTTAATATGTCCTTCATCTCCATGGAAGTTTTTCTGCATTTGCAAAGAGACAGATGCAATGATCTAAAAGGCTTTTCCACCTCTAACTTCTATGACTTGTATTTGATTGTTTTGGCCTGGCCCAAGGAGGTCAACGATCCACTTCTGCCCCTGACTAGTTTTTTGCTGAAAAATGTTTTGCATCATGATTGCATTTTATGGCGGAATATTGTTGTACGAGATTTTTTAAAAGTACGTTACAAAAGGAACTTTTAAGGACACGATAAACAAGTCCATTTACTTTCCATGCATTTATGGCTTTTTTCCTAAAAGTGAGCAAACTGGTCTTCACACAAATTAAATACACTGGGTTTGGCCATTTCAGAATACCCCAAACTACACTTGTATCTAGGTGAATATGTCAATTCACTAAAACAATCATGTTTCAAGAGTCACTGCTCGCTCCAGAGTATACATATAGGCTATCTAATATTTTCTCTGTAGACAACGTATAATTGTGCACTTCCACTAAAGTCTTCTGACCTACTGATGCAAAGAGCTATCAGGCTGTGTATTACAGATCAGTAGAGCACCATTGTTCTACTAGTGTATTATGGGGCCTTGCTTCTTCTAACACATTTTCAGAACATTGTCACACAGCTTCTTCACTCCGGCCTCAGTTCATGCCTAGCTTTAAGGACCCGAGTACCATTGAAACCAATGAGGCTATTCTCATGCTTAAAAGTTTAGCATGGGCTTAAGCACCTTGCTGAACTGGGACTTTTAGTTTTCAGAGTGTAAAATGTAAGTGTACACTAAAAAAAGTTCAGTAGAACTTAAAGAGCTACCTGTGAATTAAGGATTCTGTAGTTAATGTGGTTTAAAAAACAGTAGGGTTTCCCAGTGGTTTCTAAATTTCTAAATTTGTTGGGTGGGAGATGAAACTCACTGAGGGGCAATATTATCTAGAGATTGTGGCATGATCCAGCAAAGATCATGTTTTATCTTTAAGCATAGAAGTAGCCCCATGAAAATTAGAACAATGAGCTAGTACCCCGCTCTTGTGATTATAAGTGATCCAGCATTTTCACAAGTACCAGTTTTACATCTCACCCAAAGAGACAGTAGCCTGAATTCTGAATTCCATTAAGGCCACTGTACACCAGTCTGTCAGTGTAAAGGGAACTTCACGTGGGTACAACCACAATTTACATTTCCTTTGAGGCCCATTCACACTGCCAGAGAGATGTACAGGGGCCTTGAAGGAACTGAGAATCAAGTCAAGCATCTCCAACAGCACACTGCCCTCCTATTGGACCACCAGCTCAGCAGCAAACCAGAGGCAAGAGTGCCACCCACTGGATCACCAGCATCACTTCCAGTAGCACACAAGGATTTCACTGGAGCTGTACTGACAAGTTCTGAGCCTGTCGAACTTGTGAGATCTGCCAAGACCACAGCCCAACACAGTTCACTACATGATTACAAATATTTGTTTCAAAAGTATAAAAAGTGTATTGCTTCAAGAGTACTGTCTGAAATATTCTCAGATAATTCAAACAGACTCTAAAATACAAAAAGCAAGTATACCTACAATAGGGCAAAATGGACCAGATTATCCAGAAGGTTCATTCCAACTCCACGTTCCATACAACAGTGCAAGTAAGCCAGTACGGTGCAAGTAAGCCGTACCATTAAGACATTTATTGCTGGTACGCCATACCAGAAAGACACATTTTCAAGAATGAATTGTGGAGCCCTCCATGGATAGAAATTGATATCTGCTGAACCACAGGGCTCTCCCAGGAACCATGCCAGCAGCTCCTCCAATGCAGCTGTACCACCCCTAGCTCCGCTCCCAGCCATTCCACACGGCTGCATCTCCTGTCTGGGATCTGTACAGCCCCGCGGAGGAGAGGGCTGGGGGCGGGGCTAGGTGCGATACAGCTGCACCGGAGGAGCTGCAGGCACAGGGCACTGGCTCTTGTGAGTAGCGGCCCCACATTCCGCTACTTTCGCCGCTGCAGTTCCCGGGAGAACCATGCAGTTCAGCGGATACCGATTCCTATCCCCGGATATCCGCAGGTATAAATTTGTATCCACGCAGGACTCTAGTCACAGAATATTTTTTGTGAGGGAGGGATGGGGTCAGGGGGTCAGTACCATGCCAGTAAGAGTTAAAAATCTACTCATACCACTGGTTCCATAAATCTATGAAAGTAGTTCACCTCCCTCAGAGAAATGGCCACAGCAAAGTGCTGATGTGCCACACTGCCACTGAAATAAAAGGTAGTCTTAGAGTTGCACGGTTTGTAAGGATTTAATCCTATTGCTATCAGATATCATGGGGTAGAAAATATTTATTCGACAGGCTAGACATCTCATATTTCCTTGGGTTTTTGTGATGATTCACAATGTTGATATAAAAAAAGACAATGTAAAGAATTGCAACAGGCAATGTGGCCTACCACTTGTAATGTCAAGAAATGTATCCTCTAGAGCAGGGGTCGGCAATGTTAGGTACGCAGCTCACCAGGGTAAGCACCCTAGCGGGCCGGGCCAGTTTATTTACCTGCTGACGCAGCAGGTTCGGCCGATCGCAGCCCCCACTCGCCGCAGTTCACTGTCCCAGGCCAATGGGGGCGGCGGGAAGTGGCGCGGGCGAGGGATGTGCTGGCCGCGGCTTCCCGCCACCCCCATTGGCCCAGGATGGCGAACTGCAGGTAAATAAACTGCCCTGGCCCGGTAGGGTGCTTACCCTGGCGAGCCACGTGCCAAACATTGTCGACCCCTGCTCTAGAGAGAAATAGTGGTATTTGGCAATTTCAGAAAGTGTGGAACAGACATCATTTCTCCCTTACAAAGACATTGAAAAAAAATGTTTGTTACTTAATATTTTTTCAGGGCAATCACTGTTTTTAGCATCTATTTACATGCTACCAGTGAGAGTTAGAAGTCACAAATGGAAAACAGCATTTCAAAATGTGCATGCACAACACCCATGTTTGGATGCACAAATTTGCATGCACACATTATGTATTAATAATTATTAATGCTGTTATTCATAGGTAGTTGCTTTCCTTCATTCACACTGTAGGTTTTGTATACATACACACAAAACAGAGACACATAAAATATAAGAGAATCTCCTCTATAGTAAAACAATCTATTGAAGGGAAGATTAACATGATATATATCCATATTTTTAAAAGCAGTTACCATCTAACAGCGCTTGTATTGTTCACAATGATTCCACTGTGAAGTGTTTACATCCGACTATTGCTTTTGTGTATATGGCCCTGGGAATACTTTTGCATGTTTTTCATATAGTTCCTATTAAATATGAGAACTGTAGCTCCTCTCATGAGACAAGGCTCCACTGCTATTTTCCCTAAATAATGGCCATCTGTTCTGAATGACCTCCCAAAACAACCTGCTTTGTTAATGGCAACTTTGTTACAGTTAATACATCAGTTGGGATTACTCCAGGCAGCTTTCTGTGGGCCTCTATTGTTATGAAAACCTATTATCGGGCAATTAAATGACAGCAAGAACGTAATAAAGTACAACAGTTTTAGTTGTATCATTAGCTTGGGTGCTGATGTTAATGAAAGGCTATCACACCCTAGACTGTAATTCCTACAGCCTGTCGTAGAGGAAAATAACCGCAGTCAGCAGCTATTTTCACCTTAATGGTTTGAGCAATTACACCTCTTGCCTAAGCCCTTCCCCCTTTTTTAGAATGAAGAATAACTCTCAGATTATCTTTGAGGACTGCTGCAGAAAATGAGGCATAAACACAATGCAAATCTTACCTAAATTCTGCTGGGTTTTTGTCAGGCAGATTTCTTTGATATTCATTCATAATCATATGTTCGCCATGTAAATGAAATGATAAACTAATTTTGCCCACTCTCTACTTTGTTCTTGTCTCAGTGGAAAATAATGAAGTTGAATTACCCTCACAGTCCTTTGAGATTCCCTACTGTAGGTTGAGTCTCTGCATAGTGCTTTTCCTTTTCTTTTTTTCATTTCAAGAACTACATAAAACCAAATAAACCTCTCTGAGAAAGTAGGTGCACATAATTGCCATAGATACCACAAGATGACTAGAGCATCTCAACTTTCCAGATAGTCCTGGGTTTGAAATATAGACAATCAGCATTTTGTATTTCTGATATATAACCTAGCTGTAGGTCTAAAATAAGTTCTGTTTTTCCCACCGTGAAAATAATATAAGAATTTATGTTGACATCAGGCAGTACACTCTCTATCACAGAGACGATGCAACTGCAGTCATACTATTTGGCATAGATTCAGCTAATATACATTTATAGATCTTCTTTCTTTGACAGAAGGTTGTATATTTACCAGCCTATATGTGCAGTTAGGCTAAAGTGCTGTTTTTTACTGAGACTCAACCTTTACTCTTCAGGTTATTCATTTTCTTCCCAAGATGCAATATGAAAACTTTATACAAAGACACAGTATCAATCCATTGTATTGATGCTGCACTGGGGCTTCTTCCAGATAGTCAAGCACAACAATTTCACAGGAAAAAACTTCTCACCTTGAGTTATGTTTAAAAAAATAAATGTGCTGAGCATTTTCCCCACTTCATAGAGATATTTAGATGGTCTTGCAAAGCATACGGTCTTATCACCACCACATTTATTTTGTAAGGGCTAGAAGGTGCACATTAGGGCTCACCTTACTTATAGGAGGGACACGTAGCTGAATCACCTCAGTGGTGCTCAGAGAAGGAACTGTGCCTCTCTTTTGCTCCGCCTTTGCTCTGCTGGGGAGTAAATTACTGCATCCCATTTCTGTGGTGAAACTTAGCCCATCCTATGTGTGTGGAGAAACTGAACCAGCTGGCTAATGGAAGGGATGGAGCCAAGACTCCTTTAACTCCTTACCCCTCCCTGCTCAGAAAGGAGAATGAAAGAGCAGCTCCTGCTCTGTCGCCTGCAACCACAACTCAACCAAGAAAGTGAGTAAATGGTGGTGGGACCTTACTTCTCCTCACATCCCTATTATCTATATATAATTGTATGCTCGCACATGCAGTTATTTAGAGAAAACACATATATGAATGTTTCATTCATTTTCTTTGCCGGTATTATGTATACTTTTTGTATTTCTACATGCTAATTGCTGCACCTTATGACAGCAGAAAGTTGATATTCAGTAAGCTCTGCTCCATAACCCTAAGATAGCATCAGTAATTCTGCCCTAAGTATAGCAAGCCACCACACTATCCATTACTTGTTGTCCTATGCACACATTCATCTGCAGATTTCTGCCTGTGTGGGAGCCAAAGAAAAGTTGTAAATAAATGGGTTGCACATCAGATGAAGCTCAGTACGTTATCTTCTTAGAATACTACTGCTCATAAAGCAGAAAAGTAGAGGGTTTTTTTGCGTAAAATAAAGTACAATAGCATCAGGGAGCTGTGAACATTGCTCACACTGCTCAGTTAGATGGCCTGTGGGGAAAACATGCATTTCCCTACTCCCTTATAAATTCCAGTTTCACCTCTTCCAACTTTCTCTCAACATTGTAGATCAAAGGAAATAGGGGGCAGACTTACATAATAGTCTAACACTTGACATCTGCCTGTGGCAGGCTTCCCCAACTCTGTTCATCTTCAAGCCTGGTATTTTGAATAACATCCACTCTGGCTTCTTGAAATTGCAATTGTTTGGTGTCCTTTTTCAGACCAGACTCATCAGGAACAGCCTTCTAGAGTAATTCTGTCCTCTCAGAGCTACTGAGTAGTACTGTGTACCTCTCCCGTTGACATCAATAATAAATCCTAACACACATGGAGCACAGTGTATCAGAGGCAAGTACTACCAAGTGGATCCAAGAGGAGAATTTTGCCCTTATGAGAACTTTCCCAATGAGTTTTGTCTAGGAACAGGATACAGGACACTTTCTAAAATGTTCTATACAGGCATAAAAGATACAGAAGTTTATTCTTTTAAAGACAGCCAAATCTTTTGTTGTGTATGAATCTGGTAAAGTGTAATTTACTACTGAACAGTCAACACAAATTAATAAATTATGCTCTTTTACATTACATAGGACTCTTCATCCCAAAGTGCTAAACAAACTAAGGCCCACACACGCTGTTTATACTGAAATCTGAAGGTAGAATGTAGTAGCCCTACAACACCTGTGAAATACACCAAGGACTATTTTCATTTCCTATATGTTTTCTACAGACAGAGTTGTAAGTGTGTATTTTGATCTGAACACAGCACACAATCTGTGATAATCAGGTCATTTGTATTCTTAGAGCAATATCGTGCCCTCAATCCAGGTGCCCTTGATCTATTGGAGTTCCACTGGGGATCAAGGGCAATATCTAGCCTTTATTTTTGATGTTGAATCAAGTAGAAAGGTAAAACCTGTTTCCATCAGAAAAGAGAGCCTCTACTGAATTTAAAAAAATGTAGGAGGGGTGAATAGATAGAACAACCTTTTTAAAATAGTGATAGTGACTGCATAGTGACTGCTGAGAGACAGATGAAGATAAAAGATAAAGGGCCAGATTACACTCAGTTATATCAGTGTAAAATAGGAGTACCTCCAGCAGAGTCTGTGAAATTGCACCCATGTAAAAAAATCAGTTTGAAAGCTGAACCAGGACCTGATTTGGAAATTAGAATTTTCATGCCAGAATTCATTTCTTAATATGGCTACATTATACCCTGACTGTGTTAGTTGTGCTTAGAGGAAGAGGAGAGAGGCTGGAGGAAAAAGTGGTAGCTTAACTCCCATCCCATCTAGTTATAGGACACATTTAAAAAGAAGTATTCATTTACATTCCAATGCATTTAAACTATTAACAGGAGAGACACTTTTATAAGGGGAAGGGAAAATATGCAAACCTTGGAAAATTAAACTCAAAGAAAAGTCTGCGATATTTGTTTAAAATATTTGCTTGTTTGTTTGATTTGTAAAGATGGAAGAAGCATTGTTAGTTTACTTCCCCTAGTGAGTGTTAGTGAGGCTCGTTTATTGCATAATGCAAAGGTCTGCTGCTGAAGTTATCACTAGGTTTCCCATGCCAATCAACCAACAGACTCATCACCGAGATATTGAGTAACAGAAGATTCACAATACACCTTGGTAAATCTGCTAGCAAATCACAGAGATTGAACAATGGTCTGGGATCCATTTTAGCACCTGCACTGTTCAATCTCTACACCCGTGACATTCCAGCCACATCATCCCATAAATTCATCTATGCAGATGATATTGCACTAGTAACGCAAATATCCTCTCTTAAGGCCACAGAAAAGGTCATGAACAAATATCTCCAGTCGCTGGACACTTGAGACGTATTTCAAAGCTTGGCAACTGAAACCCACCGCTTCGAAAACACTCGTTTCAGCCTTCCACTTGAACAACCACAAGGCCAAAGTGCCACTGAAAGTGGATTTTTGCGGTCTGCCTTTATCTCAGGACCACAATCAACAGTGCCTTGCAGTTACCCTCGATCAGATGCTGACCTACCTCCAAGACCTTGACAACACCAAAAAGAAGATAAGAACAAGGGTTAACATCATTCAGAAGCTGGTTGGCATATCCTGGGGATGTGATGCATGCACACTTCAAACATCAGTACAAACCCTGGTTTTGTCAACAGCAGAGTATTGCTCACCAGTTTGGTGCATCAGCTTCCACACCAATCTCATTGGCACTAAAATCTATGCCACACTCAGGATTATAAGCAGTTCTCTCAAATCAACGCCAATACCCTGGCTCCCAGTTTTGGTTGGCATCGCACCAGTCAACATCAAGAGAGACACTAATATGGTCCAGGAGTACAGTAAGACCCTGGGCACTCTGGACCTGCTGATACCCCAAGATCTCAATTCACTGCCACTCTCTTGACTCAAATCCAGGAATCCTTTCTGGATCCATGCATCAACAGTCCAGGCCAGCAGAGAAGATGCTAGCACTCCCGGCTCGGATTGTGGGCCATTTGTGATGTCCCAGACAAAGACCTAATTGAAACTCCAATGAAAAGTCCCAAGATCCTGCCTTCCCTGTAGGCAGTGTACTGCACTCAACCATATTCCCTGTTTGTCCCCAGCCTCTTTTTCCCTAGCCTCTGTTTGCCAGAAGTTGGGAACAGGTGACAGAGGATGTATCACTTGATGATTACCTGTTCTGTTCATTCCTTCTGGGGCACCTGGCTTTGGCCACTGATGGAGGACAGGATACTGGGCTAGATGGACCTTTGGTCTGACCCAGTATGGCCATTCTTATGTTCAGACAATGCACAGAAGGTGGATATTTCCTCCACAAATGGAAAAAAAAAATCAAAGAATCACCAAATTGTGACTGTTGTGAGGTACAAATCATATGACATCATGGACAACTGCCCCATTCAGGCTTATAGTGGTGGTACAAGGGGGACCCACCCAGCTATCCCAGAAGCAATTGAATGGCTTTCAAACGTTAAAATTCAATTATAATCCCAGCCTGTTTTTCAAAACGCCATACGAAAGAAAGAAAAAAATTGCTTGCACACATCAGTTGACATACAGAAATGAGAATAAGTGTTCTACTGGCAGTGAAGAAAGATATGGATGTTTAAAACATTTGTCAAAGTCCCTGATTGGTTCTTACTGAGCTATTCGGTGTTGAAATGTACGTGAGTAGAAAAGGAACTAAATACAAAACAGCAAGCAGGGCTACAGACAAAGCACCTCCTTTTTAGTGAAATACATGACCAAGCTAGGAAAACTCAGTGCAAGTGTGCATTCTGATGGTACTTTACATGCAAAGCTATAGGAAATTAAATTAGGGACTAAATGTTAGCAAAGTATTTAAGCACATGCTTAAGTCCATTCCTACTCAGCAAAGCACTTAAGCACACGCTTAACTATAAATGTATGCTCACATCTCATTGATACCGATGGGACTTGAGCATGCTGAAGTGCTTCACTAAATGGAGACCGATTGCTGAATAGGAACCTTAGCGCTGAAAGAAGAAGGTGGCACGCTCACCTTCTAAAAACAGTCCTTTTATAAAATCTGGTCAATAGAATCAGTAATATTTTGTTTGAAATTTTAAATCCAGCAATTAGTTGTAAAGTATTTCATAATTCAAGTGACAAAATATTTCACAACCAGAGAGTACAAGTTGGGTCCCAAAAAGCTCCAAAAAACCCCAGTATCAACTTCAGCAGTCATTTAAATGTCACGCAACAGCACTACTGGAATAGGTAAGATCAAAACATGGATAATTAGGATATCAAAGTTCTGCCACATGTTCAGAATGGTAAAAAGGTTCCTATTATCAAATGCACCTGCCAACTAAACTAATAATATGCACTACCTATGGCCTGATCTACACTACACAGTTAGGTCAATGCAAGGCAGCTTACATTGACTCAGCTGTAGATGTGTCTTCGCTTAAATTTGGCTCCCACTGACATAAGTGCTGTGCTATGCCAACTTAACAACACCACTTCCCCAAGCCGCGTAGAGACACAATCGATGTAGTTAGGTAGACACTGAGTTAATTACATCAATTGTTACTCATGTCTAGGAGCTGTTCCAAAATGCCCCACACTGACCACTCTGGTCACTGTTGTGATCTCTGATGCCAATGGTCAGGTAGACAGGAAGTCCCCCTCACTCCCCCCATTAAAGCTCCACAAATTTTTGAAATTCTTTTTCCTGGTTGTCCAGCTTGGTGAGCACACCTAGCAGCTCTCCATTTTTGAATGTAACTGCCTAGCTGACCAAACCAGCTACATGCTGCAGATGCACTCCTGCCTGGAATGCCCATGAGGTATTGGATTTCCTGGGCTGGGGGAAGAAAAGGCTGTGCAGGCACAGCTTCGATCCTGCCACAGACATGGCATCTACGAGCAGATTGCCGATGCAGGAGAAGGGCTACAACACAGACCAGCAACAGTGCTGTGTGAAAGCCAATGAGCTGCAGCAGGCACACCAGAAGTCCAAGGAGGCCAATAATCAATCCAGTCTGAGCAGCAGACCTGCCACTTTTACAAAGAGCTGCAAGCCATCCTCAGCAGACACCCACCACTACCCCCAAGAGCGCCAGGGATACTTCCACGGAGCCCAAGTCACACTGAGGAGGAGGACGAGAAGGAAGAGAAGTAAGGGTGATCCAGCCGTGCAGTGAGCCAGGACATGTTTTTGACTCCACCGCAGTCCAGATAGTCGAGCACAGATAAGCCCAATGCAAGGGAAGGACCCTCAGGTAAGTACGCAGTTTCCTTTGGAATTACAGGGATGGAACCCCCAAAGTAGCAGGACACATTTGTTGGTTTTCTTTTTTTTTTTATTTGTGCCAGAAGAGGTAGTGGAACCACAAAGAGAGGCAGAGTTGCTATCTGCTTTCCATTCCCCTCTAAAGTTCAGCAGATGGGGCCATGCAGAGCAGTTTTTTATGTGCACCGGCATATCCCATGAATCCTCAGTAGAGATCTCAATGAAACTTTCATGGAGGAACTCTGCAATCCCCTGCTGGAGGTTATTATTCCCCCCTCATTTCCCCAACACACCCCAAGGGCCATGCTCACCATGATTGGTGCTGTGACTGGTGCCGTTCTCTATCGGTCACATGCAGAAGTGAGACCGTAGTACTTACAGCTTTTGGGGAGCAAGAGGGAGGGAGTTCAGTATCTTAAGTTTCGATTTCCATTGTGAATACACTGACAATGGTACCTCTGGGTGTTGTATCTGCAGCTGCTGCCATTATGGCCTTCAGGGTCTCCACCTACACACCTGCAGAACACCTGAGCCAGATATGGAGGAGAAAGAAGAGAACTTGGGATGACTTGTTCCAGGAGATCCTACAAGCCTGTGCTGCTTCAGAGAATGAGCACAGGGCCTAGAGGATCAACCTTGCAGACAGTATGGAGAAGGAGGGGAGTGGGGAAAGGTGAAGTAAAAGGAGAGGGATGTGCAGTAGGAGATGCTTGTTCTTCTCAGACAGCAAACAGAGATGCTGCAGACTCTGGTAGACCTGCAGGCTCAAGAATCCCATGCTCACCTCCCTCTGCAGCCCATAGAGAATGCACTATTGAGACCTCTCTATACCCACCTCAACGTTCCACATGGCATCAGGAGTCGGTACACTACCTATCACTCTACCAAGGGGTGTATGCGTACACAAATGGAAATGAGTGTTCTTTCCACTTCATAATTTATTAAGGGACCAGAACTTAAGTTTTAAATGTTTTTTTAATAGTCCAGTTCATTTTACAAAATAAAATTCTATTTTTTTTGGTGGGGGGAATCATCTTTATTAGTTCACAACATATTCTGTCTGGTGTTGACCATTTCTGACACACACCAATTTGCTGTTACTTTACTTTGTCACAGAGCCCATAACATCATTCACAGACAATAGTAATAGGTGCATTAACTATGTTATATTCCTGCAGACACAGCAATCACTACAAGATTCATACAGGGCCTCAAAAGAGCAAGGCCAGGTAGAGGACACTACAGCAACACACACTACTCTGGCTCCCTTTTGAAATGGTCTTTCAAAGCCTCCCTGAGTCATATAGCTGCATGTTGAGCTCTTGTAATGGCTCTTGTATCTGGCTGTTCAAATTCAGCAGAGAGCCACTCTGCCTCCACCAGGGGAAACTTTCCCCCCCTTTGATTCAGTTATTATGCAGGACACAGAAGGCAACTATAACCATTGGGATTTTTTTCTCACCGAGGTCCAATCTTGTAAGTAACAACACCAACAACCCTTCAAATGACCAAAGGCACATTCAACTGTCATTCTGCATCTGTTGAACCTGTAGTTGAAGCACTCTTTGGTGCTGTCAAGGTGCCTGGTATACAGCTTCATGAGCCATAGAAGCAAGGGGTAGGCTGGCATTTCAACATTCCCAAGGGTAATCCACCAGTCAGGAAAGAGCATCCCTGCTTGCAGCTTTCTAAACAGGCCTGAGTTCTTAAAGATGCATGCATCATGCAACTTCCCTGACCAGCCCACACTGATGTCTCTAAAGTGTCCCGGGTGATCCACCAGTGCTTGAATTACTATAGAAAAGTAGCCTTTTCTGTTGACGTACTCTGTGGCAAAGTTGTCTGGTGCCAAAATAGGGATATGCGTGCCATCTATCACCCCAACACAGTTTGGGAACCACATTGCTGCAAAACCATCCACTATGTCCTGCACATTGCCCAGATCCACAATCCTGGGTAGCAGGAGGCGATTAACGGCCCTGCACACTTCCATGACAATGGCCCCTGCCATGGATTTCCCAATTCTAAATTGATTCCCAACTGATCGGTAGCAAGCTGGCATTGCAAGTTTCCATAGTGTAATCACTTCTTGCTTCTATACTGTTAGTGCAGCTCTCATTTTTGTGTCCCTGTGCTGGAAGGCTGGGGCAAGCTCTGCACACAGATCCAGAAACGTCGCCTTGCGCATCCAAAAGTTCTGCAGCCTCTGCTCGTCATCCCAAACCAACATGATACCTCAATCCTACCTGTCAGTGCTTGTTTCTTAGGCACAGAACCAGCACTCCACTATCTCCAGCTGCTCCGTGAACATCACTAACAACCTTGAATTGTTTCTTTCTATGTCTCACAGCAATCTAACCTCCAAGGAAGCATCATGTTCCCCGTGGCTCCTCTTGTGGCTCTGCAAATGCTGCAGGATCATGCGCCCATGTGCTTGCAATGCTCATGACAATCTGGCCTATGGTTGACAATCATGGTTGTGAACCACTATGGACAGAGTGACACTAAGCACCACAGCTTCTGCTCACATCACTTTTGAAAATCAGGCCATTTATTGGGAGTCTAACTTAAGTTTGAAGATGCTGTCCATAATGTGCAGTTCTATACAATAGCAGTGACATCCCGGTAAAAAAGAATGTTGCAGACTTTCACCAAGAGCCATATCCTAGTGCCACTGACATCTGTGAGACTGGTGACAAGACTGGGTTCTAGTGTAATTTCACAAGGACCAAGCCAACTGACAGATTGTGCGTCAAAACCAAAATTGACCTGGATTTGCTTGAAACTGGGCCTTGTTCACTCAGAAGGTTCACAAACTTTTCAAGGAACTATGGTTCAATTTCTTGTTTGTAGCAAATCCTAAAATGAGCCATGCAGAATACTTCATGGGGAGGCCTTTGTAATGAACTGTAACATCCCCAGGAGCAGGGACTGTCTCTATGCATTTATTTCTATTGCAATATGTACTCTATAATTAATAATCAGTAACATCTACCAACAACCAACTGGCATAAAAAACATTTAAGATTATTACGAATATCTACTTGTATAATAGGTCCTAATTCCAGGAGCATCTTTTAGGGACTATGGTAAAGAGTTTTTTCTTTTAAATTATTTGTGGTAATAATATGCAATTTGTTAATTGTATTGCACTGCCAAGCTAATTCGGACATAAAATCCATTTTGAGACAAATCCTGATCTCACTGAAGTGAACGAGAGTTTTGCCACTGCTTCAAGAAGACCAGGATTTGGACCTTTATTAATAATTAAAATACCTGTCTCATATAACCCAGGTGAAGTAGGCAAATGGTATTACAGCCATTCATTTTGCAAAAGGGAAAGTGAGGCAAAAGCTTTAAGCGACTTGCTTAAGGACACCTGGGAAGCTAGTGGAATTTAGCAATAAATGAAACTGCCCTTTTACTTAGTAGCCTATAACCATGTAGGCTGAAATGGTTTAATAGGAGACTGTCTAGTTTTTAGATGTTTTGTTTGGGTTTTTTGACATTTTATTTTTCTTCTCTAGTACCAGTAGTAACAGGGTATTAACATACAATTTTAAAGGTTTATCCTGATACCACTGTTGCTGAACCAAATCAATTAAAGCAAGTAAATTCAAAGAGAAAATGGTAATCGGTCTTTAATTTGTCCCACTGCACATATATACTGAAGGGAGATTACAAATAAGTAAATTACGTTGCAGCATGGGACAGATTCTGCACTCATTTATGCATGTGCAACCCTACTGAGTACAGGAGGATCACATGGCTGCAAGAGAAGTTAAAACATATATAGAGATGCAGTCTATGTAAAAACCAAGTGAGCCAAAAGTCTAATTCCATCTTTAAACCTCAGTTTCTTGGCTTCTGTTCCTCTGGATCACAGACTAAGCATTTCTTAAGCAGATTTTTTAAAAAAAATGTTACTATAAATCACTGCCGTGATCAATAGTCTGGATTCCAATGACCAATGGTCACATCTGAACTAACTTGAATGCAGTCTTGGTACATAAAACTCTCTGGGTGTCAAATAAGATCAAATAAGAACACAAGCAGAAAAACTGTAATTAAAAATGGGAGCATAATCAGACTAAGAAAACTTCAGGTATTTCCTAGCAGCCTGATGTGTACAAGAGTGAATCAGAAGAACTTGCAGCTGCATTTTCAGCACAAAGGAAAGGGCTCTCCTGAACTCGGCAGGAATTTACTTTAGGGTCATAGTGAGGTACACCTGAGATATAAATTATTCTGATTTGAAGGCTGCAGTTAAATGAAAAATAGAAAATACAACTGGCAGTCCACATGCTTTTGTTTTCCACTATATTCTCCCACAATTGACCTTGAGAATACCTAATATTAGCCTAAGGGTGAAAAGAAATGTTCCTATTCACTAGAATCTTTTAATAATAGCTTGTCCTCCTGCTCAATATGCAAGTAGACAGTGCTTTTATAATACCTTCACAGAAGGTGCATTGTTCCTAATGTTAGGCATGCGCATAGCCCTTTTACTTTATACAGTAGCAAAGACACAGAACATAATACCAATGTCAACCATTGAGTATTCTAATACAATAAATCATACTAGAATGGCATATTACAATATCTTGAAACAATTTATCTGTCATTCTACATGACCAGTTAGAAAGATACATTTTTTTCAAATTGGAAAAAAATACATATGTTGTTAAATCCAACTGCAAAGTGAATTCTGATTCAACAGACATTTTGTCAAGGAAAAATGTCTGCAAGCAGTTTGGAGATGGGGTGAAATCAGATTGTTCAAATGTATTTTGTTCACATTTATAAAATGCTACAGCTTGACATTGTCATACATTTGAAAATTCTGGTGCTGATAGATTTAGGAAAGGAGTCAAAGACTTCGCTATGACACTTTCAGCTAATGTGAAGCAACACATGAACCCTAGAATTCTACTGCCCTCTACTGGACCTTTCTGCTCCCTCTACATTGACACAGTAAAACACAAGACTCCTCTTTAGAGTAAAACACAAGACACCTCTTTAGAGTGTATCTTGTAACAGACTGCAGTCCAGGAAAGTAAGATGAACTTTGCTCTGTCATGGCAACACTGAAAAATTGCAAGCAGAGATCTAACACGACTGTCATTATGTACTTATGACTACTGCAACCCTGCATGTTGCATCTTTCCTTCCCTTGTGTTTAAAGCATGACTTTTCATTAACATTCCAGAATTGGGGACTACAGCAAAGATGTACGTACAATATGTGCACAAACCATGATGTTTCAGATTAGCTTCTGTAAATACATGCAGCGCAACCTGAGAAAATAGAAACCTGAGGAAGACGCCTCTACAGCGGAAGCTAGGAATACAGGCACTATTCATTGGAACAGTACCAATAAGTCTGACAAAGGATCTTCAAATGAGGAGGATGGTATCTGGCAGCTTTACATTTGGTTATAAATTTAGTGGAGACAGGACTTGAAGAGCAGCATCCTTCCCCTAACTATCCACCACTACCTAATGAACATAGCAAGGTTTCAGCCAAACAATGAGAATAATGTCAGTGCTGAAGATCTGCCTTTCAATGGAATGGGTGGCTGCTTCAGAATTTTTACCAAACTAAGAGAAAAGAAATTTTAGACAAAACTAGTATGTACTGGCCCAAATTTCCAAAATGTAAACACGTAAATGCATCTGCATGTGCAATTACCATGATTTGTCAGATATTCATTGTAAATACATGCACAAATTACCAGTTAGGTGAACATTTGTGGCTACAATTACTGTGACTGCACACACAAATCCAGCATGCAAATGAACTACAGCCAGGGAAATCTGGTTTGTGAATTTCATACTGTGAATGTATATTTCTTTTAAAAAAGAGAGTGAGAGAGAGAGAGAGAACATAAGAATGGCCCTACTGGGTCAGACCAAAGGTCCATCTAGCCCAGTATCCTTTCTTCTGACAGTGGCCAATGCCAGGTGCCCCAGAGGGAATGAACAGAACAGGTAATCATCAAGTGATCCATCCCCTGTCGCTCATTCCCAGCTTCTGGCAAACAGAGGCTAGGGACACCATTCCTGCCCATCTTAGCTAATAGCCATTGATGGACCTATCCTCCATGAATTTATCTAGTTCTTCTTTGAACCCTCTTATGGTCTTGGTCTTCAGAACATCCTCTGGCAAGGAGTCCCACAGGTTGACTGTGTGTTGTGTAAAGAAATACTTCCTTTTATTTGTTTTAAACCTGCTGCCTATTAATTTCATTTGTTGACCCCTAGTTCTTGTGTTATGAGAAGTAGTAAACAACACTTCCTTATCTACTTTCTCTACACCAGTCATGATTTTATAGACCTCAATCATATCTCCCCTTAGCCGTCTCTTTTCCAAGCTGAAAAGTCCCAGTCTTATCAATCTCTCCTCATACGGAAGCTGTTCCATACCCCTAATCATTTTTGTTGCCCTTTTCTGAACCTTTTCCAATTCCAATACATCTTTTTTGAGATGGGACGACCACATCTGCACACAGTATTCAAGATGTGGGCGTACCATGGATTTATATAGAGGCAACATGAGAACCACCTTCAGCTTCTTAGTAGATGAAGTTTGATTACTGATTAATGTTTGTCTTATTTTTTCCATCCTAAGAGATTCTCTTAAAATATTTTGTCTCCCCTCCCCCATCCACATTTTTCTTACTCCACCAAAGGGTTTCTATAGCATAGATCCTGTTTTCCCTGATCACCCTCCCAAGCTCAAATAGAGAGAGAGGGGTGAGCCCATGGCATGCTCCCCTCTCTCATCCCGTCCACAGGCATAACATGCAGTTGAAGTTCAGAAAAGACGTTTAAGGGATAGGAATGAATAGAGTCAGAAATAGCTTCCGTACATGGTACGTTCTACGCGGTGGCTTCCATTTATCCTCTCAGTCATATCTGTGCAACTCAGTCAGGGCAGAATCTAGCCTGCAGAATCATTATTATGGGTGATAATGGATAGGAAAGGCAAAGAGCCCAGCTTTAGCTTCTGGAGCCCAGTCTAACAGCAGCCCTAACAGCTAGAGGGGAAAAAAATTTAGATACAAATTGAGCAAATCTGATCAGAGCGAGAGAGATTCAGCCATGCCAACCACCCATTACTTCAATGGGAATTCTATGCTCAGAGCAAACTGGGGACATCACGCAAACATGAAAGCGTGTGAGGTACTTCAGTGGAACTACTCACATGCATGAAGTTCCTCATATATAAATGTTGGCAGTATCAGGACCTCTCTCTTTGACGCGTGCAATTAAAAGTAATACTTGAGTATCTATTGCAAGCAGGGCTGGCTCTGGCTTTTTTGCCACCCCAAGCAAAAAAGCCTCCTGCCGCCGCTCCCCCACCCCCACCCCCCAGCGCGGCAGGGGAGGGCAGCGAGCCCGGCCGGGGCTGCACTCTCCCCGGCGGCCAGAGCGCCAGGGGAGGGCGGCGAGCCCACTGCGGCTCCGCTCTCCCCGGCGGCTGGAGCCGCGCCACGCCGCCCCCCTCCAGGTGCCACCCCAAGCACAAGCTTGGTGGGCTGGTGCCTGGAGCTGGCCCTCATGCCAAGTACTCTTATTCATTATTTTGCTCACCATTGTTCACATTTCATGGCAAGAACTTTGAGCGACACATCCATTTCCCTTACACTTTTGTTCTCTTCCATTTAGAAGCATTGATTTCTTTTCCTATGTTTTGAATGAATCTCAAATTAATGAGGTTGTTTTGTTTAACAGCAGCAACAATTTCAACTACCAAAGCACCTTTTCATGCCAAAACATCTTTGTTTGTGCACCAGCATCAACAATTAATGTCAACACAGCTCTGGGAATTGTGTTTGTTAATTAACTGCTGCGGTAGAACTAGCAGGCAGAGTACAAAACTTGGCATTTCCAAGGGGTGTATAAAACTAATACTTATTGTTTTCCTTTAAAAAAAACTATCAATTGGCTAGCAGATTTATTTTCACTTATTATTTCTATTAAGTAATGAAATAGCCACACTTTCAACTAGATATTTAGGGCCAAGTTCTCTGTCCTTCCAGAGCTCTACTCAGTACAGGAATGGAGTAGGGGAGAGGCTTCAAAGGTGTCTTTGTGCCTCTCCATATTTTGGAATCTTCAGAGGCCAATTTAGCCCTGGAGCAATTTAGAGCAGCACCAGGGCTGCTCTATGTGTTGTCTGCTTTTAACTGACCCCTAGGAGCTGCTACATTGGCCAAAAAATGAATGGAAAGCAGGGGGCTCCAGACATACCCACTTTACACACTTTTGGCATGTCCCTTACACTGGGTGCTGCAGGAGGGGACATGGAGCTCTTCTGGCAGCTGTGCACCGCTTAGGGAGTGCTCCACCAGGGAGGTTCTTGGAGGATTAGCTCAGTTAGTTATACAGACCCCTTAACGCTGCTCCAGAGACCTTAGCAGAACACATTGTCTGGATTCTCAACACCAGATTATCTTAGAACAGGGGTCGGCAACGTTTGGCACACGGCTCGCCAGGGTAAGCACCCTGGCGGGCCGTGCCAGTTTTATTTACCTGCTGACGCGGCAGATTCGGCCGATTGTGGCCCCCGCTGGCCATGGTTCGCCATCCCGGGCCAATGGGAGCGGCGAGAAGCCGTGGCCAGCACATCGCTCGCCCGCGCCGCTTCCCACCGCCCCCATTGGCCCGGGACGGCGAACCGCGGCCAGTGGGGGCTGCGATCGGCTGAACCTGCCACGTCAACAGGTAAATAAAACTGGCCCTGCCCACCAGGGTGCTTACCCTGGCGAGCCGCGTGCCAAACGTTGCCGACCCCTGTGTTAGAACATAACTTATAACAACTTTAATGTACCTGAAATGTGAGGCCTAAAACATTGACAATGGCATGTCACATTTTCATTCACTATTGTTCTACGTGGGGGCTGCCCGGTAAGTAAGTAAATATTTTGAAATATTTTCAGGACTATAAACTTATCCCTGGTAGCAACCTGCTCCCCGTGTCCTGCTGCAGTCATTTTGCTACACCTGAATTCTCAGTTGCTGCAGTAATTGATTCTAGCCATTACCTTAAAACTTTCTCAAGTTTATTCCACATTTACACATGTAGCCATAGTTTAAAAAAAAAAAAAAAAAAAAAGTTTCCTCTGTTTTACATCTTCACTGTGCTTTCTCGTGATTATTCTGGAAGGTTCTCAAACTGATCAAGCAAGGGCCATACTAGGCCATTTCCAGAAGTTTTGAGAGTCGTGTAACAGATTGCCACTCCCCTCTGTAAATAGGAGACGCCAAGGACCAGCATGTTGATCCAAATGAAGACTTTTAAATTAATGTTACAGAGATGTTCTAGGAGGCAGTTCTTGCAGGAGCCATATGCTAATATTCTATCCCCATATTGTATATATTCCCATATTGCAGAGAAGGCTAGAGTGATTTCTCCTCTGCCCCCATAGAGGAGTTCATCACCCCTCTCCCCCCTACTAAACGTATCTTCTCTGCAACACACAAAAATGCTTCTGAAGAGCAAATAATTTCTTTGACACGTCAGCTGGTGCCAGGTCTCAGCTACTCAACAGTCCCAATCAGAGCATACCCCCCCCCCATGAACCACACCCCAAGTCCTCTCACTCTCTTTGTCACACATACTTTAAATGACTTGAGCTGTACTCTGTGCTATATCGAAAATGTGTTTCTAGAACAAAGTACAATAAAAATATTTCCTTCAAAGTGTGCTCAATATGTTTGTTTGCCAAGTTGTGTTGCCTTCCTCCTGGCTTATAGGAGAGAGCATTTAGCTTAAATAAGGAACAAATAAATACATTCTATGGGAACAACCCCTAAACAGACTGAGTTTTTCACAGGCTTGGTGGAGTAGATTTCTGCAGGAGCATCTCCTTAAATTATTGGCAGTTCATCATTGTCAAGATAGGCGGTATCGCATGCTGGAGCCCACAGCTTCTGCAAGCTGCACCTCAGTATTAAAAATGAAGGTGGCCATAAGCCACACTGTAGAAATATGTGAGCTGCATTAGTTCTATGAAATGCAGAATGGAAAGGAGGAATGACACAATTTATCTTTGTCAGACATATTGTCCTCATATGGCTCTTACCTCAGCTTAACCTCAAGTGAATGTTAATCTCTAAGGACAACGAAAATAGCCCTGACAGTTATAATTGTATGGAACTGATCATATGGTCTAGAAAGAACAAGACACATTCTGACCTACTCAATTATCAATTTTCACCATTTACAACTAACGCACTGCCTTTTCCAGTGCTGTTCATGCCACAAAGCCCTTCTTCAGCACTTCTCTTCTGGTTAAGTCACCAGAGTGGGTACGCTTAGCTACAAAGCCATACACCTGAATGCTTATGATAAAGCACACATTTAAACATTTAGCAAGTGTCATCTTTAATCATCTGCATGGCTCTCAGGAAAGCAAAGTCCAGCAAAGGGGCTTAAAATCCATTAGACAGCATATTTCCAATACAAATTATCTTGCTTTGTATCTCAGTGACAGCTGCAGTGCTAAATGCAACAACTTGAATTCACTTCTCTTTATTCTAGTTTCACCATTGGTAAAGCAGTGATAATACTATTTAGCTTACTTTGAAAAGCACATTGAGATGTCTGGATGAAAACTGCTTTATAGAACAGTGAAGTAATCTTATTGTGGCCCCTCTGCCATGTAGTAGCAGATGTTTGGGGCCCTGAAGATTGTCACTGATACTTCCTTCACCAGGAAGCCAGAAAGTCCAGGAATATTCTGAGTGTAACTTGTTTTATTTTACACACAGAGACAGTCCTGGAAGTGAGGTGGTCACAAACAGCATGTAGGCAATTTCTTTTCTCTGGAATCGCAGCCCAACACCAGTCCTCAGCTCCCAGGGAACAACCCTGTCTTAGGAATGTGCTCCAAACAGAGAACAAGGCAGAGAAAAAATTCCTCTGATCGTACAATTCTCTTCCCAGAACCATTCATAACATAACTAAAAAAAAAAAAACACAACATGTTTTCCCAAGACTGAACATTTGCCCACTCACTGAAAAAAATACTTGGAAGACTAATGTGTAACAGCATCACTTGGTGATATCAACCTGCCCCAACATTATTTTGTGCCACATTTTCAACCACAATTAACGATAGGTGGCCAGTTTTCAAAAATTAAGTCCTACAACAACATAATCTCATTAAAGACCACGGAAAACCCATTTACCACTTTCTTAGACCTGTGAAACCCTGAAATTATGTAGCTTCCAGATGCTTGAAGGTGGAATTGAACTAACCAAATGTTGGGCACAATTTTAACGGGTCTTTAGAACCTTCACTGAAACCCAAAGTCAAACTTCTTGCTGTCTGTGGAACCTAAAAATGAACCTTTCAAGTCTTCATTTTGATAATATTATGAAACTTAACTATTGGCCCCATGGTAGGTCTGCTTAGAAATAACTCCAAAGATGACGCCCTCACACACATGGCAAGTTTTAGAAAACTCTTTGGTTTCATTTTCAGTGCTGACTGTGAGATAGTAAACGGAAGTTTAATCTCTCTCTTTGAATTATCTCAAATCTTAAAGTGGAACTTCAGAGTCTATGAAACTAGATGAGCTGCAAACAGGGAAAAAAATTAATTGCACAAACCAGCACATTTAGCATAGCTCTCCTAGGTATCCCTACAAAGAAAAGTGCCCACAGACCTGTGAGTAGAGAGGCCACATATGAAACTTGCATCTCAACTTCACTGCAGAAAACTCTTAACTGAAGAAATGTTTTGCGAAGCTATTCCTAGCTGTACTGCCTTCAAAAGATAGTGAAGGAAACTCATGGTTGACTTACACCCAGGACATAAGTCAATGCAGAATTTGGCCCTTTAATTTTAGGAATGACATCAGTGTGCATAGGTCAAAGATATGGATACATTTGATGAAGGAACAGAAAAAACTTCATGTCGATTTACTTTGGCTCCCCTTTTTTCTGTTCTTCTTTCCTTAACATGTTTTTTTTCCTCCATCCTCACTGTATTTTGGAAATTGATCATCTGGCCTTCTGTCAGATATGCTGATATATTTATTGCTACCACAGCCCCTAAATAGCAATATGTATTCAGTACATTTGTTTTCCTTTTCCATAAAACAGATTTTCCCAACACGTTCTGATCCTAATTTGTTTAGATTGTATTTTCTTTTTCTATTTTCTTTTCAAACCTAAGACTTTGCTCAAATGCTTTCTTCCCCTGTATCAATTGGTTAACATAAAAAATATCCATTTGGTCAGCATGAATTCCTTCTTCCATTAGCAACAAAAAAGCCCGACTTTCTCAACTCGAGAACTGTAATCTTCTGAAATGTTGTGAACTCTTTGGGCCCTGCTCAGCACCACTTCAAAGGATAGGCTCTCAATACTACACATTGTATAGTCCCAAATGATTCTTACAGTTTATGGGCTCTGCCATTGGATGGGCCTGATTTGCTACTGTGAGAGTTCGGTTTTACTTCATCGTAAGTTCCTTGAAGCCAACTGGATTAATGCAGTAGTGAATCAGACCCTGTGTGTTTACTTAGATACAAATTCTGCCCTCAGCTTCATGTGGATGGCTGCCATTGAAGTTATGGGAGCCATGTATGTATACAAAGGAAGACCTTGAACCTTAGAATTCTTTGTCAATCATGTCCTCTGTTCAGTCCTAAGAACGAGATGTCTATGTAGAAATAAAGCATTTGCTGGTTCAGATATTCCTGTTTCAGAGTTTAGGACAGGGGTCAGCAACGTTTGGCACGCAGCTCGCCAGGGTAAGGCCCATTTATTTACCTGCTGACGCGGCAGGTTCGGCCGATTGCGGCCCCTACTGGCCGCAGTTCACTGTCCCGGGCCAATGGGGGTGGTGGGAAGCCGCGGCCAGCACATCCCTTGCCTGCGCCGCTTCCGCCGCCCCCATTGGCCCGGGACAGCGAACCGCGGCGAGTGGGGGCCGCGATTGGCCGAACCTGCCACGTCAGCAGGTAAATAAACCAGCCCGGCCCGCCAGGGTGCTTACCCTGGCAAGCCGTGTGCCAAACGTTGCCGACCCCTGGTTTAGGCGCTTGATTTTCAGTGGGGCTTTAACAGAGCAGCCATCTACGCAGGTGTAATTTGGCACATGCATTGTGTGTACATGTGTGGTGGACTAGCCTATATATGCATAAGTGAAGGAGTCTCTTCAATAAGAATTAACTTTGATTACATGCAGGGGAGGCTCTATGTTTTTTGCCGCACCAAGCATGGAAGTCAGGTGGCCTTTGGTGGCATGCCTGCAGGTGGTCCGCGGTCACGTGGATTTGGCGGCATTTCTGCAGGTGATCTGCCGGTCCAGCGCCTTCCGCATACCCGCTGCCAAATTGCCGCCGAAACCACGGGACTGGCGGACCTCCCGCAGGCATGCCACCGAAGGCCGCCTCACTGCCGCCCTCACAGCAACCGGCAGACCGCCCCCCGCGCACATAGATGATAGTGCACCCAAGCTTTCATAGATCTGTGCATATGAACAAATTGGAGGATGGGAGATCATGCTATTTGATTTTTTTCTGACCTTAAATATTTTAAGAACATTAAAATATTTTCTTATTAGCAGAGACAAGCAGAGGATTAGCATGTACCATACTGTATCAACTCAAATATTGGTTCTAACTCAGTCTGATCCACCACTCTCTGTATCTTGGGTTTTCATCTAATCATAACCAAATGGTGGACACTGAAGTTCGCTCTTTAGTTCATAGTATTCAGTCAGTATTTTTACACTCCTGGCTTTTTGGGAAACTTCCCAGTTGTGTCTGGAAAGCACGTATAGTATTTCAACAATGGAGGAGACCAAAAAAAAAATAAAAAGAGGAACTAACCCACAAAAGCAACTTACTCATTCTAGTCTCTCTCTCATTTTTTGAATCTTTGAAAATTGAGTGCAGACGTTAATGCTCCCTCAGGCAGCTTTAACTCGCATAGCTAGCATTTTCCTAGCAGGTTACAGTGCCTCATTGACCTTGGCAACATTACTGGGATTGTATTTTCAGCTGGATGAACTTCTCTTGAACAATTTCTCTAATGCACTGGGTAAAACCATGATTTCTTTAAATAACAGCTTGCATATCTTCTGTTTCCAGTGACAGCATTTTTTCTTCAAGCATACTGGTTGTGACCATGCTTTGAAAAATCCATTTTCCATTCATATTTGGGATTCTTTGCATCTTACATAAGAATAAAGCACAGACTATTATTACACCTGTCTTTTTAAAGGCAATGCCAAGGCTCATGTTAAGGAGTAACAACTTCTCCTATCTTCACGTTTCTAGCTCAATTGTCTTCATCCTAAATCTGTGGACCCAAACTGAGCTGATTACTGCTGAAGACTTGGATACGGCACCTTTCAGATAACGTTCCTGATTCTGTCACTTGCACTAATAGCCCGGTTCAGTTTCAACAAGCTGCTCAAATCAGCCAGCCAGAAGGACTGATGGGCAATAATGATATTTGTATTGGAGGAAACAGATGCAATCCTGGGAACCAATTGCATATTGCTGGTACTTGAGACCATGGGTGTCTCACATTTTCCCTAGTCACTTCATATGGATGTTAAACAGGATGGCTTGACTTCAGTGCATTTTAGATCATACCCAGAGAGCAGAGATGATGTCTGGGGTGATATGGAGGCAGTTGAGTAGGCACAGTAAATGCTGACTTACCAAATGAGATCCAGTGTAAATGAACCATAGAATCTCTTCAGAATGCTGTCATGTTCTTCTGAATAATATGGACAGCTGCAACATACCCTTGTACATTTCAATACCTTGCAATAATTTGGGCAACAGCACATTGGCCAGCATAAGCTTCTTTTCCCACTCCCTAGGTCTCTGGTAAATACAGTTTAAAAGATCATTTCCCCTTCAAATCTCTATTCAATTTACTTCAAATTATAGAGGAAATTCAGATTTACAGTGTAATGTAGAAATGAATCTGAAATTATCTAGCAAATGTAAAATGGGAAATCTTTCTATCTATAAACAAGGCAATGTTCCTCTTAAATATGTGCTGTTGTTTCCTTAACTACGAAAAAAGCTGAAGTCATTATCTGTTACAATGAGATTACAACTTTCTAAATAGCTAAATTAGTTTAAATTGCCATTCTTAAGGGGCTATTTTTAAGCTTTAAAGGTATATACAATTGTAACAATTGACGATAGTCTCTCCTTTTAGGCGGCTTCTACTTGTGTTTATCCAGCCCAGTTTATCATTCCTTTTGAGTAAAATGTCAGCCTGCTGACTTCTTTTCTTTTTATCACCCCTGCGTCTATCTTGCAAAATTTTGCAGATCAGATCAAGCCAACACTTTGTACTTCCAAAGAGCTCTTGCAGTATTAAATAAGTAGAGATGTAGGTATTATTAATTCATTCATGGCTGGAGTTGTGGATCCATTTTCAGTTAGCACTTCAAGTCGATGGAAGTCATGCAGCTAAAATCCTGCTCACTGCTTTGAAAGCATACAGCACCCCGTAGTCTGAATTACTTTGGCTGTTTGCCAGTCATTTTAAATAAAGGAAAACAGCTGAATATATTACTACTCTAAATCTTGTGAGCCTAATTTATTCCACTTAAACACAATCTAGCCTGTGTTCTATTCCATTTTCTAAGGCTACAAATATTTTTAAATACTAACCTATATATAAGATGGGGCCTGAAGTACTATATCACAGTATCATACAGATGAGCTGTAATGGAATTTGAAACCTAGACTACAGGCTTAACAGACTATTGCATATTTAGAGAGACCAGGTGGGTGAGATAATATATTTTATTGGGCCAACTTCATTGGTGAAAGAGACAAGCTTTTAAGTTTACAGAAAGTTCAGACACTGTGTAAGCTCAGAAGCTTGTTTCTTGCCAACAGAAGTTGGTCCAGTAAAAAAAAATATTACTTCACCCACCTTGTCTCTCTAATATCCTGGGAGCAACACAGCTACAACACTGCAAACAATATTGCTCATTTTTATTAAGGAGATGGGGAGTTTGTGTATTTATTGTAAAGCTTCAAAATTCTTAACAAGCTATGATATAATGAGTAAGAGGAAATGGTATTTCATTGTACCTTTTATTTGCATACACACTAATCAGTTGGATGATAGGATATATAAATAATCTATTTTCCTGTATATTCATTTGATTATTAGCACCTTACAGTATTTTCCTGCTTCAGTTAAATTTGCTGATTTGCATACTAGTTATGCATTTGTGATTCTTTTTTAATAAGTGTCCCCCCCTAAATTCCATGTTGCCCCCATTTTTCCAGTTTCAACAGTTCAGCTCAAAAGACAACCATACAGCAGTTTCAAATAGGCTTCTTCTCTACTTATTTACTAGCTAAGTAGCTAATGGAGGCTATATTGTTTGAGGTTCTAAACAGTAAAGTAAAAAAGCCACTAAGAATTGTGCATATTACATATCGCATTTATACCCAGGCATGATTCCTCTGCATAACAGATTAGCTTGCATTTCCAACATGTTTATTTCTTAATAAAACACAATAGCTTGTCTATGGCATTTATTTCCTTAAAACACAAATTAGGAATGAAATAAAGTAAATACATTTTTGTTTATATGCATCGTATCTTGAGGCATAGGCATCATTTCCATGGAAATTACAGTGTATCTAAATCAACATTTGCTTATAAACTATATTAATTTCTAACTAAATAGCTTATTTTATATGCAGCACAAATATTGATTGCCGTATGTGCATTGCCTTGGTATATCTGCCATTTCCTCCACTGATGGGCACAGTACTGGTGCTACATACATTGTTTTAAATATCAACACACATATAACAGTTTTCATCTAGAGATCTAACAGTGCTTTACAAAGGAAGGTACCATTATTCCCATTCTACAGATAGAGCAAACAGGCATAGAGCAGTGAAATGACTTGCCCAGCACACGCCAGGTCAACTGAAGAATACAAAAGCCAAATTCTGATTCTCTTTACCTTCACCTCTCCAGGCTGGGCAAAAGCAGTCATTTTCCCATCTCTGTTCTGCCAGCCAGCTCATAGCTGTTCACATAGGTTACTCATGCCAGGAGTCCAAGTCATCCAAATACAAGTAGGGGAAGGTACAGAGTAGCCTCTGGTGAGTGAGCAGATTCCATGGTAAAACACAGTGTGTGTAACTGGCCCAAAATTGCAACAATCTCCTGAAGCACAGAGGGCCTGATCCAGAGCCCACTTTAGTCAACAGTAAGGATCGTATCAACTTTACTGCACCCAAAGTGCAGAGAACCTCCAGCATGTCTCATGCAGAGCACTCAGGTGGGAGAGTCAATAGTTGTGCCCTGCTGTTCACCTCCTGGCTGCAATTTCTAGGGTAACTCAAAACCAAAATGTTACTCCTAATTCGCATATTAGCATCATTGTTTGTATCACAGTAGCCCTTCAAGTCCCAAACTGGGCTTGGGGTTCCATTGTGTTAGGCACGGTCATAGGTAAGAGATTTGTTCTGGTAACTACACCCATCATCACTATAAAATGGATTGTTACCATACAGTGATAGCTAAGATACCACCACATATCCTTAAACTAGAGAAATGCTAAAGGAATTCATGTACACAATCTGCTAACGTTTGACTTTATACATTAGTCACCATTATTTATTGGTTTGCAGATGATATAATATAAAGATGCTACAATGCTTATTTGCACTAAAATAAGAGAGATGGGCTGCAGCCAAAGTCACAGAACATCATTCAGAAAGTACTCTGATACGCTGTAAAACATGGCATTGTCATTCCTAAACACAGCTGCATGAGTCAGACCAGCAGCAGAGTCTGGGGTGGTGAATACAGAGCCTCCCAGCCCCAATGGAGCAACTAGCCTGCTCATCTTTCCCACCGCCTCAGTTGGACCAGCAGTAGCCACTCCAAGGAACCAAGCCCAAGGTGAAAAGCCCTTCATCCCCCCCATCACATGGAGCTGTAGCAGTGGGCAGGGCTGGCTCCAGTGTTTTTGCCACCCCAAGCGGCTGGGGGGGATGGAAAAGCCGCAATCAGCAGCAATTAGGCAGCAGGTCCTTCCCTCCGAGAGGGACTGAGGGACCCGCCGCCGAATAGCCAGACGTGCCGCCTCTCTTTCCATTGGCCACCCCAAGCACCTGCTTGCTGTGCTGGTGTCTGGAGCCAGCCCTGGCAGTGGGACAGCGCCCACAGAGCTCTGACATCATCAGCTTTTTTAAAAAAAACTCCAGGCTGCCTTGACCATTCTCCCAAAGAGCAACAGGCCAGTAGGGAGATGTTGTAATATGGCCCCTGGTGTCCTCTTGGTTCCTTACTCAGGGCTTGTGGCAAATTCCACAATTTAGCCCGCAAATAAACAAACAGGAATAATTCCACACTGACGTGACCCAGAGGAAATTATGCAGTGAATATCCAAACCAACTATATTTGTCACTCAGTGACATGTGAACTCTGACAGAATAATGTGTGATGTTGAGTGCCAATAACTGATGTTAATAAGCTTTTCCATGCTAGCTATTGCATCTATTGGTTGCTAGGCAAACCTTTAGATCTGTGCATTAAGTTAGAATGTAGAGGTAGGAAAAGTTTCACGAAGAGGCAAGAGAACTGCTGAAAAATTAACAAATAAAAAAGGTAAAAATTTGCCAGTTTTGGCTAGATTCTGCCATCTTTATTAACATTGAGTAGTACCTTATTCTGCAAGCCATCCCATTAGTTTCAGTGGGGTTATCCTATGTGAGTAAACTTATCAAAATCTGTCCTTTAGTGTCTGACAAGTGCTTACCGCAGTGCATATATTTAATATTTTTTATATATATAATGAGGCTTCATTCGTATCTTTGATTTTCAGTGCAGACCTAAACCCCACCTGAATACCCATTACATAAATACATACTATCTACCTGGGAGCATTTGTTTCGGGAATCACACTTTTACAAGATGTTTATATAGATGCAGTTTTATGCCTTTAATGGAGCATCTATAAAGAGCCAGAGTATAAAACAAAGATTTGTAATTAAAATTTGAGATGGAAGCCACTTTTACAGCAAATTTAAACTAGGACTGGCTTCCCTGATATCAGAACTGCAACACTGCAGTTACTGTGACCTTGAGCGGAAACTGCAGAGAAGAGCCAGGCAGAGACTCCAGCTGGTAGGGGCAGAGGCAGCCAAAGCAAATACAGCTTTGCTGGGGAGTGGGGTGAAATGGGGCATATGTGGGGCTACCCCTCACTTCCCCACAGCACCTGGCTGGACACAGAACTCTGCAAGGGAGACACACACACACACACGCTTTGGGGGCACTAGGAACCAGGTGGTTCCTCTCCTCCTTCTCCACATGTAGCTTTGGGATAAAACTTTCAGAGAGGAGACAGCCAGAGACTCCAGCAGAAGCAGCCAAAGCAGGGCCCTTTGGACATTCAGAGAACTTTCTACAGTTGCGGCTGGAATTTCTGGCCTTGTGCTGATTGGTTGTTTGCTCCAACCTTCCACCATCTACTACTCTGTGTTTGTACAGTGGCTAGCACAATGGGGTTGACTGCCCCTTAGGCACTACTGTCATAAATATTAATAATTATAATAATAGAGTTACAGGGCTGAATTCTCCTGTTGATTTCAAGGGGCTCAGAATTAAATCTGCAATACCATACATACACTAATAATGCTATATATTTTCTAGAAAAAATTGGTGGAAAAGGGCTCATGGTATTTTTATATTTTAATTGTATTAATTTTTAATAATCAACAATAATATAGTATTATGGAGCCTTCCCATGTTCCATACTGAATGGCGTTGATAGGGACAAGGCTGAATTCTCCCATTTCCTCTCCATTTTCAACCTCCTCTAATATACTTATTTATGCTGTTTAATGCGTATTTCAAGCAAACACCAGTGTTTCTCAGGATTTAAACTATACCACAGGGGAAAATATATGGGTAGCATTCAGTCCCAATGAAACCGGTTTTGCAGAACAATAACAAAGCATCTGGTAACTTCTCCAGATTTTTCACAGGAAAACAAATGAAAACAAGTGTTCTATGGAATTTGGAAGCACACATCAATGTTGCTGTTAGCCAGCATGTGCCTAAGTGCACATCGTCCTCTAGTGCGGCTGGTGGGGGGAAAGATGCTCTCAGTATGTTCTCACTAAATCTCTGGCAAATATGCAATCAGGCTATTTCACTGAGCAGATCAGGCCCAGGAACCTAATCTCACTGCTAATGAACTCAATAGCAACAGAATACAGACCCTAGATGTATTTGCCGATTTTCCCAGTGAAGCGTATGGCAGAGCAGAAGAAAGGGTTAATCATTTATATCATCAACCTTCATGAGGCACACAGCTCAAATACTAACAGATTGTGTTGCTGCTGTGAATAATGCTTGTAGTCTGTGAGCTCCTGTTTTTCAATATACTGATGCAATTTATTGTTTTTAACTTGTCCCCCAGATTTAACTTCATATCCTATTACTCTTGCCAAGCATAAACTGATTAATTCTATATGACTGAAATCTAGTGCATCAAAATATATTTTCCAGACACTGTTTTTGTCTTATTACTGTAGAGCTTGTAACTGTTCACAAAATGTTATAGTTAAACAGCAGCGTGAATTATGTAACTGATAAACATTGGGCCAAATCATCTGCTGAGCCACTGATTCACACCAGCTGAAGGTCTCTCTCAAAAGTGGCATAAGAACTAGAAAAGTGAGAGATGATTTATACTAGGGCTGAAGTGAATCTAGCAGCTGTAAAGGGTGGCTTCACAGAATGGGGATGTGACTGGAACATGGCCAGCACAGGTACAATAAATGCTGGTGCAAGTAGACTATGCAATCGCAATAGTGTAACACTGGGGTTGGCAACGTTCGGCACGCGACTCACCAGGGTAAGCACCCTAGCAGGCCGGGCCAGTTTATTTACCTGCTGACGTGGCAGGTTCGGCCGATCGCAGCCCCCACTCACCGCAGTTCGCCGTCCCGGAAGTGGCACGGGCCGAGGGATGTGCTGGCCGCGGCTTCCTGCCACCCCCATTGGCCCGGGACGGTGAACCGCGGCCAGTGGGGGCCGCGATCGGCTGAACCTGCCGCGTCAGCAGGTAAATAAACTGGCCCGGCCCGCTAGGGTGCTTACCCCGCGAGCCGTGTGCCGAATGTTGCCGACCCCTGGTGTAACATACAGGGTCTTTTAAGGTGAGCGTAAGGAGCTGCAAAGCATTTACACAACATCAGGCCAAAAGCAATTTCAGCATGGCCCAATGTGCTACCATATAACAACCAACTAATAAAGGTATTTCTCAAACAAAAAGTAAGCACGTTCTGCTAGGCTGGCATAGTACCATGCAGTAACGTTTTAGAAAGCTGTTTTCCATGTAGTATACAGCATCCTCACAAGCTTTTGTCATAGTATTAACAGTGCATGTGACACGTTGTTAGAATACGTTGCTATGCACAGAAATTAACAACTTGAGGTCTGTCAGCAGTACACAGTCTCACATCAGCAATCAGTAGGACACTTGGACAGCCGACTGCAGTTCAGCTCCCTGCATGCACAGTGGCGCAAACAGTACGCCACAACTTATGCTGCAAGTTTAGTTTGCACATGAATTGCCTACAGTCTTCCCATCTTTGAGTGGCACAACTTACACATTCGTAACAGACTCAATCCTGTTGGTGCAAGGAGGAACAAACTGTCAGCCAGTCTCTCTATTGATTTCAATCGGGTTTGGTGTAAAACACCTGTATGAACATGGGCAATATTTGTCTTTAGGCACAGTGATGAATATAAGCTGCACCTCCCTAGGAATAACCCATTGTGCCTCAGACGTAACCCATCGAGGCACTATTCCCTCCTGGCTTTCCCCTGGCTCAAGGAGGGAGAGTAATTTGCAGTTAGTCTACAGCAGCAAGAAATTACTAGTTCTCCATCCACCACCACATTCCCCCGCTGGTGCACTGGGGTGCTCTGACCATTCCCTACCATCTCTCCGGGCACATGGGCTCATTCCTGAACACCCAGAGTCAAGGTCTGGGAAGCCCATGCAGAAATAGAAGGAGATTCTTATTCTCCCTTATTCCCTGCTCAGGTATGTAGTCCAAGTAGCAATCTAGCTATAAACTTGTTTTACCTTCAGTTTCCCTACCTGTTAAATGGGTACACACAGTAATAGGTATATAACTTCAGGGTGTTGTGAAATACAGTTAACTTGTGTTCGTAAAGTGCTATGAAATCTTTGGATAAAAGATGCTATAGAAGTGCCAACTTATTATTCAGCGTTAGTTGCAGTAATATTAACAAGCGGCCAGAAATGGGGTCTGGTGTATAAATATCCTAGCCGCACAGAGGGAGTATGACTGCTTTGTATTTCAATTATAACCATGTAAGGCTCTAAAAGTATACATTATATCAAAGAATCCTAAAATGTAGAATAATTAAGACTAATTCAACATATTTTAAGTACTTTAAAGTTAGCCAATATTAGCCAATAAAGCAGGCAACATTTAGGTATGACAAGCTATTCAGCAGAGTAGAAATTTTAAAGAACCTAAGTAAAATAGGAGCTTAAATCACTAGGTGCCTACATACCTTAGAAAATCTGGCCCTTAGAAGCCTAAATCCCATTGACTTTCAAAGAGACTTAAGTTCCTAAGTGTCTAAGGCCCAGATTTTTGAAAGGTATTTAGGCATTGCTGTGCACAACATTGCCATGTCTACCTGATTTAGGAGCCTAAATATTTTCAGAACTGATTTAGGCATTTAGGAGCCATCAACTGTCAATAGGATTTAGAGTTACGTGCCAAAATCACTTGTGAAAATGATGTTTAGGCTCCTAAATCAGGTAGAATTTGCAACACTGAGCACAACAATGCCTAAATATCTTTCAAAATCTGGGCCTAGTCACATTTGAGCCTTTCATCTCTAGTCCCACACTAGCCTTTTCAAAAATCAAGTACATAATGCCTGAGCTTGCATACTTCAAGCAAGAATTAATAACAATGCAACAAAAATCACTGTTCTGATTCTCCTTTTAAACGGTCAGAGAGCCCCAGCTGCTGCACTACCTTCTGTAATTGGCATCTTTATTTTACAAACAGTGCTTTGTCCCCTTTGATGCCTCTGTAATAGAAACTAGATTCACTAATCAAGGCTATTCCTCCTTTGTTTGCCCTTCATAACTTGCAGAGAGCTTCTTCCTACTGGATTTCGTTATGTACATTGCATGTGCAATACACCAATGGTTACAGAGATATTTTGTCCTGATTCCCTAAGAAAGCATTATAGCTGTTCTGCTAGAGACACCATAATATTAAAAAATTGCAAATCTATTAAATAAATGTTTTACCATTCTTGATCCCATTGGATTTAAATATACAGTACAAAACATGTAGTAGCTTGGCTACTATAAAGAATATGACTTGAAGGCTTGCAACACAATCAAGCAGCTCAGGAAAGCCAGGGTATATATGGAGATATAGGAAAGTCATAACCCTTTGTAGATTATGATAAGAGGGACTGGTAGCCTCTTATTAAGGTTGTCCAGCAGTTCCCATTATGAGACTCTTATAACGTTACCAAACTTTCATCTGTTCAGACTGAAATTTTCCATGCCAGGTCTACCTCCGGCTGAATGTTTGTGAAAAATTCAACCCAAATGGTTCAGCTGTTTCTGAGAACGAAACTAGGCAAACATCTATTGTTTTACACATCTTTAAAAGATTCTGGTGACCTTTCCTTTGAAATGTTCTAACAACCCCATGCTTTAGAGCATGTTCTTGAATTTTGATAAGGATGGGCTTTGCGTCAGCAATGCACCCTTTGCAGTACCTGTGAAAATCCACCCAAATTGGGCCCAGTTTAAGCCTTTGGGGGGGAAAATCAATTTGCAAGTCTCTACCGGGCATGTGCTAGATCTTTGAAACAAAATTTCTCAAAGATTCTGTCCACACCGGACATGCTCAGAGCATGACTTCCTCTGCTGCTGTGCACTTCAGAGTTGCTGCAGTCCTGCCAGAGCTAGGCACTGGAATGGAGAGCAAGGAGCCTGTCACTCCTGTGTTCTCAGTCACACACACCACTAGGACCAGACAATATGGAGAAGGAAACTGCCTGATTTGAATGCAGGAGGGACAAGAGTTAGGGATGGGGGAAGTAGACTGGGACAAGGAGCCTATATTTATATTCCTCCCAATTTACTTAACAAATACAGGTTTTGTGACAATATTGGTGATGAGTGCAGTATAAAAACAGACAGCTATTGACAGATTGTATGCTCTGATTACATGCTGTCATCTACCCATCCATTTCATTGTTAACAACTGCATGGAGTACTAGCATGGGCGGTGGGTATAATAGGCCAGGGGAGGCCATGGTCCTGCCCACGTTCTGCCCCAAGGCTCCACCCTCACTCCCCCTCCCCCAAAGCTGGCAGGGGCTCAGCTCGGGCTGGCAGGCTGGAGCTCTGGGCTCAGCCAACCAGTGGCCCAGGCTGGTGCTCAGGGCCAGCCGTCAGCCCGGTGCTCAGGGCCAGCCATCAGCCCGGTGCTCAAAGCGGCTGGGGCAGACGGCCCAGTGCATCTTGGGCAGGCAGGCCGGTGCTCAGGGCGATTCGGCCAGGGTTCCTCCAGCCACGGGGCGGGGAGACTCTGGGCTCCGGTGGGTGAGGGGGCAGAAGGGGTGGGGTAGGGGCGGGGCCAGGGGACTGGCCTCCCCAAAGGTGGAGTTCACGCGTCACCCATGAGTACTATTTATCTTACTTGGACCAATTTCTCCGACACAGCCTCTAAACTTCTGTGCCTAAAATTAAACCTCCAATTGCTTACCCCCATGTTAACCTCACATTTACACACAGAGGGTCAGATCCCAAGCTAATGTCAATAATAGGCATAAATCCATTGATTACAATGGTGCTGCACGCTAGCTTAGGATCTGGTGCAGAAATGGGCCAGTTAAGTACCCAGCTACATGCTTAGCAGGTGCAAACACAGATTGGATGCATGTTGCCCAGGGCCGGTGTAACCATTAGGTGAACTAGGCGGCCGCTTAGGGCGCCAAGATTTGGGGACGCCAAATCTTTTTTACACTATTGCTGGAAAACAAATGAATAAAGCAAAGAGAAACGTTGTTGAACTTGCATTTTAACTTGTTGTTCTTCTCTCGTACATTACAGCTATAGCCTATGCCAGCGCTGCGTTGCGGGCCCAAGCGAACTGCTTCACTACGGTACAAAGTGGCAATGACGTCATTTTTCTCGTCACGCGCGGCCGTTACCCATTCTGACAGGCCGTTTATAATGCGAGTTTACTAGTTTTCGGAGGTTGTTGACTGAGACTATTTTTGTTGAGTTGTTTCAGATCTAAGACTCTGGCAATTGCTGCTGCATCATTTCGCTAATACTTTGTGTCAATTGTGTATGTTAAGTATTTGAGTGGATATGTTTATCATGTGTGAATATGCGTATGTAGGTTGTTGAAATTTGTCATATTGTCATCGTCAGTTGTTGTTGTTGTAGGACAGAGTAGCCGCCATTCTAATTTTATAAATTTTATTAATAACAGTAATTGGATATTCTAAAGGTAGAATAAAATGTAGTAGATTTTGATATGAAAGAATGAAGGAAGGAAATATACGTGACTAAAAAGAGTGTATTTATTTTCATTAAATATGTAGACTAAATAATGAAATTAATAAATTTTCAAGCCGAACGTGTATTAATTCTAATGAACAATGCCACATTATGCAGTATTCATTTTTGAAAGTTTTTAATAAGCGATGCTCCGGGGGACACAAGGTGGAAGTTTCGCCTAGGGCGCAAAATATCCTTGCACCAGCCCTGATGTTGCCTTTTGTTCATGCAAAACTCCAGGCACCATTTTAAAGGGCAATTTTTAAAAAATAGCCTCAATTGGTCACTGACTATTGGCCTCAAGATTTGCACTGCTGTATCGCTTACCAAGTGCTTATTCACCATCTTAGAGAAACACGTTTGATCTTAACAGAGCTTGCTGGTATTTATTCAGACAGTGTAAAAAGCAACAGAGGGTCCTGTGGCACCTTTGAGACTAACAGAAGAAGTGAGGTTCTTATCCACGAAAGCTTTTGCTCCCAATACTTCTGTTAGTCTCAAAGGTGCCACAGGACCCTCTGTTGCTTTTTACAGATTCAGACTAACACGGCTACCCCTCTGATTCAGACACTGTATTCTTCTATAGGTGAAGCCATTGCATAGCAAGATCTGTGGGAGCAGCAGTTAGGAAATACAAGCATTCTTATTAGTTGAAAACCACAATTGTAACAGCAACATGGCTCTTTTCTTAGAGTGAGTTCCATGGAATATGCACTGAGCTGGGCGACAGCAAAATTTAGGTGTAGATTATAAAGTGAACTTCTCTGCATTTTCTTCTAAAACACTGTCTTCTCTTTGTAAAAAATGTTTCTCATTAAAATAAAAATTCCAGTAGTGCATTTCTTTAGATTATTGCAAAGTGAGGGCTGAATCATGGCACAAAACTGTCTCTTCCCTCAAATCTAGAGAATAAGCACATTGTAGACAGCAGTAGTTCATGCTTCAGCCTTTTTAGCTGAAAAAGTCATATTGCTATATGAGAAAACAGCTGAGAGTATTCACAACAGGAACTAAGAAAGAAACATAGTCCAAATTACTGCAGCAACTGATCTGCCTTAATGTGCTGATATACTGTAAGTCAAGATTGCATTAGGCCTGGCATGAAACCATCATTCAGTGTATGAAAATTATAATGTGCACCATCCTTTCTACTGCAGGGGACATATTTAGTGCAGAAGGAGGTATTAAAGTTCATTTTCATTCTTTGAAATAATTAAGTAGAGTATTACAGACATCTTTTGATGGCATTACAGGAGGAAGTGCATTTAAATAACTCCTCAGGTAACTACATTAAAACAAATCCTCAGACACTGGAGATTTAACAGAAATTTGAAAACAACATGTTAATGCCTCTTGTGACAGTATTTTTCTGTTCGTGCTTTTATAAATTTGCCAAAGAGTGGGGTCCATGTTGCAATATTTTATTCTATGGCACTTGTAAGTGAAAATTGTTTTTCTTCTACTTGCAAGCAAATTCATTACAAAGTTTCAAATTGGGAGGGAATCACAAGAGGACTGGGAATACAACCTCAAGAATAATTTCAGTCTCCTGCATCATTTCATCCAGGTCTCACTGGCATAACAAAAAAGTTGCAGTTATGTGCAACTGTAAAAAGGGAAGCTCATTAACAAGAGCAGAAGAAATGAACTGCAAGCTTCTAAGTATTCAGAGGTGCCTGCCAGCTGGGGGCGGGGGGGCTAGAAATCAAAACTTTTTCATGTGAAGGAGAGGAGTTTTTTGGGTAGTTGTAACTAAATGAGTCATTAAAAGGAAACCCAGCTTCCTCAACAGCAACGAGCAAAACCACAGCAAAAATTAAGCACAGTCTATGGCAGCAAACAGTTTCCTGCATCTCTTCCTGTTACTGAAATGATTACTAGTAGAAGAACTGTTCTGGCTTACCCACACCTGTCCCCTCCTCCCCTTCCTCTTCTGTGGTAAAAAGGGCTTCCCTGTGAGACAGAATCTGAAGAGAAAGGGCAACAGAGTAATTTAGGCACAGCGCTGCATTGGGAGCTACTTGATGTGCCTGGTGCAGCATCACTAAGTGAAACAGAGAAAATGAGTTCATTATGATGTGGTGTGGTATAAAGATTTTTAGCATTAGGAGTTTTGCAAATATTACAAGCATGATTGCCGTCATGGATGGTGCTGTTACAGATAATCATACTTGCAGTACTTAACTAGCCCTGGCAGAAATACTGTGCTGTTAGCTGTGATACAGTTCTTTGAAGACGCTATTTATGCATAAGTAAAGATAATTTGCCCTCATTGTCCCCCACCCCACCCCAATTCAAAGTCTCTTTCCAAGTGAAATAATTTAGGTGCAGGGCTGATGTTTTTAAGATACACATACAAAAAAATAAAAAAATATGACAAATGTCAAATAGATTAATCATAACTAGCTATATGCCTAGCATGCAGATATATGTCCATACAGAATATACTATGCACAAACATATGCTGCACACACTTACTGAAGAATGGTGAGTATACTTTTCCTGAAAGATCTTATAAGAGGATCAATGAGATGTATCTTAAAAGTATTTGGTATTGAAGTCCCTGAATTGCACTCTTCAGTGCTCTTAGTTAGTATTGCTAGCTACAGTGAAAGTGCTTTGTTTGAATTATATTGAGTGACATTTCATATCATGCTGACAAGCATCACAATGAGTTACATAGTTCAGTTTCTCTGTTTTCAGTGAAATGTTACATCAGTCCTTAGGCTTGGTCTACACTACCCCCCCCCAATTCGAACTAAGGTACGCAACTTCAGCTACGTGAATAACGTAGCTGAAGTCGAAGTACCTTAGTTCGAACTTACCTTGGTCCACACGCGGCAGGCAGGCTCCCCCGTCGACTCCGCGGTACTCCTCTCGCCGAGCTGGAGTACCGCAGTCGACGGCAAGCACTTCCGGGTTCGACTTATCGCGTCCAGACTAGACGCGATAAGTCGAACCCAGAACTTCGATTTCCAGCCGTCGAACTAGCTGGTAAGTGTAGCCAAGGCCTTAGTTTCACCACAAAGCCAGCATGAAGGTTTAACCAGCTCTGGTTTAGTGCATATTGAAGCAAAGAGATTGAGCTTGAATATGAACTTATTCAACTCAAAGAATGTCCTGTAACTATGATGGGCAGCTGAACATTATAGATTTTATGACTACACAGACAATTTTCCACTCTTCAGACTAGGAACAAAATCACTGTATTGCCAAAGAAGTCTCTGTTTATTTATCTTTTGTTAAAGTTTGTAACTGTTCCGTTGTTTACCACATCAAAGGAATGAAATTTTAAGTGCTGAAGCCAAGAGGGTGGACAGGCTTTGGTACCCTGGACAACATACCTAAACATCAGTATGACAAGAGCTGAAATTATGAAACCAGTACATTAAAAACAGATAATGCTGTTGATGGCTGATTAATATTGATCAGCCATCAACAGCATCATTCGTTTTTAATTTACTGATATGCAACAGATTTGACTATGCCAAGGATCAGCAACCTTTGGCACGCGGTTCACCAAGGTAAGCACCCTGGCGGGCCTGGCCGGTTTGTTTACCTGCCACGTCAGCAGGTTCGGCTGATCGTGGCTCCCACTGGCCGCGGTTCGCCGCTCCAGACCAATAGGGGCGGTGGGAAGAAGCGGCCAGCACGTCCCTCAGTCCGTGCTGCTTCCTGCGGCCCCCATTGTCCTGGAGCGGCGAACTGCAGCCATTGGGAGCTGCGATCGGCCGAACCTGTGGATGCGGCAAGTAAACAAACCGGCCCGGCCCGCCAGGGTGCTTACCCTGGCGAGCCGCGTGCCAAAGGTTGCCGATCCCTGGACTATGCCCATAGTACTTGTCATATCAGTGAACCCAGAAAGGAGCAAGCTGCTATTGCCAGGTTTCCTGTTCTTGCACAAACCACTGCAGCAAAAATGTCAAATGTATTTTTTGCTGAACTGTGCTCTCATTTATATTCCCATGTTTTCACTGCTAAGTACATTACAGGCATAATGGAGGATACATAACTGTATTCAAAATGATTATAGATGTTTATATGCATCCCTCTAGTGAAAGATCATGCCCATAATTCAAGCATGGCAAAGCCACAAACTTTTGAAGGTCTTCCAACCACCACTATTTATAATCCTTTGGGAATCCATTAACATTTTTATGCTTAATGTTACACAATGCAATTTATGACTACTTTCCACATTGAGTTATAGTAATAGGTGATTTAAAAGCAGCCTGACCTTAAAATGAAGTAAATGATTTGCCCAATATATAGTTTCACCAAAAATGTATACAGACCCTTATTAGCACAAATAAGTACTACACATAATTTTAAGAAGTATGGAAAATGATTTCCATTATAACAATCTATTTTCACTTACTCATTTCACTTTCTGAATATTTTTGCTCTTGGGAAAATTTGGTCTTTTGTCACAGCCAAAAAAAAAAAAAAAAAAACCTAGATCTTTGGGGGAATGTACATACCCCAAAAGCTCCAGGAAAGACTCTCAGTGCTTGATATATGTGGGGAAGATTTGGCATTTTAGTTATCTGAACCAATTTAATGTTAAAAAATTAAAACCATCTAACCGGAACTCATGAAAAGTTTGGAATTGCCTGCTCAAAGGCTTCTACTTATTTTTAAAGAGGACAGCAGCTATTCAGCAATTTTTGAATCAAGTCACTTTCCAGGGCATTGTATTTTGAGAGTACATTAATGCTGACTTGTTCTGTGCCCATTAAAGACTTGAAAATTACTACTACTTACCCACCTCCTGTTATGAGGCATAATATATTAATTAATTAGTGTATAATTTGAGCTCCCCTGATGATAGGCACTACAGAAGTGCAAGGTATTAGTAGACTATAACTATATAGGACTCATTTCATATCTCTTTCACAGTCATATTTACTAGCTGCTACATGTTCCTAAGCACAGTATAATATTTCTCATCGTAACTATACCAGTTGCCCCAAAAGCCTTATATTCGTTTTCCAATAAAATTCAAGCAACATGCATAAATGCTGTCAGTGCAAGGTGTTCTCAGCATTACATCTGTTAAGGTAAAAGCAAAACATGATGCACAAAATGCACGTTCCATTGTTGCATTATTTCTACGCATGATGGTGCTGCTAGCCTCATTTGGTTTCTGAAAAACAAAACAATCTGTTCACAGCTTTGCGCACCTCTCACACTTTTAAGAAGTTTCATGTTAAGTGTCATACCTTGTTTGCAGATTTTCTAAAGAATCTTTTGCAGGTATAAATATTTCAGAACAAAAAAGAGTTAAAGTTGGCAACTGATTAAATATCTGTTTTGTGTGTTACATACCTGTGACACCACGTAAAATTTAGTTCCAGCTGTACATTTGCAATGGAGTTGGTTGTACAGATTTAATGGGGTTTCATAAGTATAATTACAGGCATATTTGATCAAATAAACTAGACCAGGGGTTCCCAAACTACAGCACATGTACCATGGTCATATGTGAGCCTGTTGGAAGCGGTATGCTGTAACAGGGTGGTCTGTCCCCTTTAAGAGGTAGTGAGGCCTGGGGCCAGCCAACTCCTGTTCCATGGCCTGGCCTCTTTAAGCAAACAGGTGTTTGATGGAGCAGCAGACTCTTTGAAGAATGGGGCCAAGTATTAATACCACCTTAACACGATGAAGCCCAGCTGCTAGGTGACTTCCAAGATGAGAGAGGACAGACAGTCTGGAAGGGAGAACTTCAGGGAAGCATTGAGTCACGAGTGAATTTCCCTTGGATGGGAACCAAACCATAAGGGAGACTGGTGGGCTGGGGAAGCCTGCCTGAATCACAGCACAGCCCCAAGAAGGAGGGTTGTTGGGTCTAAAAACCAACGGGAGAGAGTCCAAGAACATGGGAACAGGTGGGATGGAGAAGCCTTCTTGAATTGCAGCACAGCCCCATGAAGGAGGTATTTAGAATCTCTTAAGGGGTAAGAAGTTGCAGATCCAAGACCAGGGCAGGAAGAAATCTGTGGAGAAGGTTATTCAGAGAGGCCAGGGGTTGAAGTGGGACTTGCAGAGCTCCCCAGCTCAGAGTGAGCTGGAGGGCAACCAGGAATCTAAAGCATTAGAACAAGGGAGAACTGATGAGAAAGTTGCCCAGTGGCCAGGTTAGGATCAGAGACCCATTTTCTGTAGAAGACACCCTGCCAGAGGGGGTCTCGGCCAAGGAATCGAAAGAGTTGCTTTACATATAACGGTGGGCTCAAGATTGAGTTCAATAAAGTGCAGCTCATTGACTTTTGGTTGAGAAGGGGGGAGAGAGGACAAACTTCAATGCAGAACCAGCCCTTCACCTGACAAAGCAACTATGTTCTGTGAAGCAAGTACACTCTAGCACTTTTTGATTTTGTCTGAAAGCTACTCAAAACGTTTTGTATTTTTCTTGATTTAACTTTTGTAAAAAAATAAGCAAAGTGAATTTTGGCTCATGTTCAACAAAATCCAGATAAGAATTAGGAGGAACTTTAATTTTAAATTAGAAAAGTCAAACTCTTGATTTAGTCCAGCAGCATACCAAAAAAAAACAAAACACCAAGACATCATTTGACATTTAATTGTTTCCTGTAATCTGAGTAATGCAAAAAAAGAATGCACTATCTAAAAACCTGAGATGTTTAAAAAAGGATATTCTAAACTACATTATAGGCTTCCTTGAGTGTTTATTTTACTATGAGTCCAGAAATGCCTATTTTGGACTTAAATGTCCACAAAAAAAAGAAATGTGCATGCAGTACTTCAAATACCAATTTTTTAAGAAGGTGGTACATGACCATTAAAGTTTGGGAACCACTGAGCTAGACTATATTTTTAAAAGGAGAGAATGATGGATATAATATTTAATGGACCACTTAATTGGCATATTGATGGTAGATCCATCAGCAAAGTCAATAGAGCTACACTGACCTACCAACTAAGGATCCAGCACAGTATTTTTGGAGCGCTTTGAGTAACTCAAATGAAAAGATCCCCTTACGCACAATGAATATTACTTAACTGCACAAATATACCCAATGACATCAGTGGACCTAATCATGGAGTAAGATGCTACCCAACATAAGGGTATCAGAATATGTTCCTAGTTAAGCACAAAACAGTATTATTGTGATTATATCTTCCAGGCACAGATGCAACAGTACAAACCATTACAAACCTAGTTAGGCAACGATACTGCCCTTTGCATGTCATTCAAATCACTTTTCGGAGAAGTCACTGATGGAACACTTACTCAACCGCCGAAGTGATCTGCTGATTGTGCTAGAAGAATAGCAGCAATGGCTAAAGGTGACACTTTTTCAGATAACCCCAAAATCTTTACACCATCTCCAGCCTTCATTCTCAGAGGTGCATACTGTTTTCAGCGGTGCTCTGCCAGCTCACTTGTACATTGGCGCTTAAGTTATTTGTTTTACCTACCCTTACAAATACTGTTATATGAACCCTATCATCCCCCACCCCCAGAGGATGGGAATACTGTGTAAGAGATCACAAAGAAAACATAACCAATGAGAGGGAACAGGATGGGCTTCACATAATTAACACCTACATGCCAGCAACACTGCAGTTTTGCTGTCAACAGGAATGTTTACTGTCAACAGGAAATCCCTGGACTCCACCTGCCAACAACAACAGTTAAGTATGGGATTGAGATTTCTTTGCTAAAATGTTCTATGTGTAAACTGAAGCTGAGGAAGAATTTTATCAGACCATCAGAGAAAGCGGGGTATGGATAGATATGTGGATGTCTGTCCTGCTGCAATCAACTTTATAGCTGAGCCATGACTCAAACTGATTATCTTGTCTGCGCATTTCCTTCATGTGTTTAAGATCATCTATCTTTTACTAGGTTTTATCAATGCTACTTCAACTTGGCCTATGTATTTACTCACTGTATATTTTAAAAGGAAGCAAAGTCTGGAAATGTTAAATGGGGGATATAAGCCAACAAGCAGCAAAAGAAAGAACAAAGACAAAATAAGTAAACGCTTATCTCTTTAGCAAGCTAACATAAAGGTTAACGAATAAGTTCATCTCTGCAAAAAGGGGTAACGAAAACGTACTTCATTTGCCAGCACTATACGTCTTGTCATGAATCATGCTTAGTGATGCATGATCTTCCACACAAAGAAATCATTATCTTGCCTTGATTTATTTTTCTCACAACGGAGCTGCTTTGAAGCTGTTTAGCAACAGACCTAGCTGGGGTGCATTCAGCTGTCTAGAAATGAAAGTGTAATCTATGAAATAATTCTAAACTGTAGCGCAAATGTCATGAGCATGCCAATGAGAGAACTTTCACAAAGGAACATGGAGCCTATAAGCAAAAAAAATGGTGCTGTAGCCATTTCTACTAAGGCTCAAAAAGGGTCAGAAAGCTGAGTGGTTTTGTTTGCTATCCCTCTATTTGGCCTAGTACATAGAATCATAGAAGATTAGATTGGAAGAGACCTCAGGAGGTCATCTAGTCCAACCCCCTGCTCAAAGCAGGACCAACCCCAAGTAAATCATCCCAGACAGGGCTTTGTCAAGACGGGCCTTGAAAACCTGTAAGGATGGAGATTCCACCACCTCCCTAGGTAACCCATTCCAGTGCTTCACCACCTTCCTAGTTAAATAGTTTTTCTAATATCCAACCTAGGCCTCCCGCACTGCAACTTGAGACCATTGCTCCTTGTTCTGTCATCTGCCACCACTGAGAACAGCTGAGCGCCATCCTCTTTGGAACCCCCCCCCCCCTTCAGGTAGTTGAAGGCTGCTATTACATCCCCCCTCACTCTTCTCTTCTGCAGACTAAATAAGCCCCTTTCCCTAAGCCTCTCCTCATAAGTCATGTGCCCCAGCCTCCTAATTATTTTCATTGCCTTCCGCTGGACTCTCTCCAATTTGTCCACATCCTTTCTGTAGTGGGGGGCCCAAAACTGGACATAATTACTCCAGATGTGGCCTCACCAGTGCCGAATAGGGGGGAATAATCACTTCCCTTGATCTGCTGGCAATGCTCCTACTAATGCAGCACAATATGCCGTTAGCCTTCTTGACAACAGGGGCACGCTGTTGACTCATATCCAGCTTCTCGTCCACTGTAATCCCCAGCTCCTTTTCTGCAGAACTGCCGCTTAGCCAGTCGGTCCCCAGCCTGTAGCAGTGCATGGGATTCTTCCGTCCTAAGTGCAGGACTCTGCACTTGCTCTTGTTGAACCTCATCAGATTTCTTTTGGCCCAATCCTCCAATTTGTCTAGGTCACTCTGGACCCTATCCCTACCCTCCAGCGCACCTACCTCGCCCCACAGTTTAGTGTCATCTGCAAACTTGCTGAAGGTGCAATCCATACCGTCATCCATTAATGAAGATGTTGAACAAAACCAGCCCCAGGACTAACCCCCGGGGCACTCCGCTTGATACTGGCTGCCAACTAGACAACGAGCCATTGATCACTACCCATTGAGCCCAACGATCTAGCCAGCTTTCTATCCACCTTATAATCCATTCATCTAATCCATACTACTTTAACTTGCTGGCAAGAATACTGCGGGAGACCATATCAAAAGCTTTGCTAAAGTCAAGGTATATCACATCCATCACTTTCCCCATATCCACAGAGCCAATTATCTCATCATAGAAGGCTATCGGTTTGGTCAGGCATCACTTGCTTTTGGTGAATCCATGTTGACTGTTCCTGATGATCTTCCTCTCCTCCAAGTGCTTCAAAATGGATTCCTTGAGGACTTGCTCCATGATTTTTCTGGGGAGTGAGGTGAGGCTGACCAGTCTGTAGTTCCCCAGATGCTCCTTTTTCCCTTTTTTGAAGATGGGCACTATATTTGCCTTTTTCCAATTGCCTGGGAGCTCCCCCGATCCCAACTCCCTCAGCACCCTCAGATGCATTGCATCTGGCCCCATGGACTTGTGCATGTCCAACTTTTCTAAATAGTCCTTAACCTGTTCTTTCACCACTGAGGGCTACTCACCTCCTCCCCATACTGTGCTGCCCAGTGCAACAGTCTGGGAGCTGACCTTGTCTGTGAAGACCAAGGCAAAAAAAGCATCAAGTACTTCAGATTTTTCTACATCATCTGTCACTAAGTTGCCTCACCCATTCAGTAAGGGTCCCACACTTTCCCTGATGTTCTTCTTGTTGGTATCATACCTGTAGAAACCCTTCTTGTTACCTTTCACATCCCTTGCTAGCTGCAACTCCAGTTGTGCTTTGGCCTTCCTGATTACACCCTTGCATGCTCAAGCACAGGTGCCGAGTTCTGCTCCTGCCAGTGGGTGCTTGACCCCCATTCTGTCCCCGGACCTGCCCCAACTCCACCCCTGCCCTGCCCCGCCCTGCCCCCATTCCAATCCCTTCCCCAAAATCACCACCCCAACTCCACCCCCTCCCTGCCCCTATTCCAACTCCTTCCCCAAATCCCCATCCCAGACCCACCTCTTCCCCTGCTCCTCCCACTCCGTCCCAGCATGCCGCCAAACAGCTGTTTGGCGGCGGCAAGGCAGGAAGTGCTGGGAGATAGGTGGAGGAGCTGGGACGTGGTGCACTCAGGGGAAGTGGAGGAGGAGGTGGGGCGGGGAGGAGGGGAGCTTGGCTGCTGGTGGGTGCAGAGCACCCACTAATTTTTCCATGTGTACTTCAGCCCTGGAGCACCCACGGAGTCGGCGCCTATGTGCTTGAGCAATATTTTTATACTCGTCCCTACTCATCTGTCCAAGTTTCCACTTCTTGTAAGCTTCCTTTCTGTGTTTAAGCTACCAATGATTTCTCTGTTAAGCCAAGCTGGTCACCTGCCATATTTGCTATTCTTTCTGCACATTGGGATGGTTTGTTCCTGCGCCCTCAATAAGGCTTCTTTAAAATACAGCCAGCTGTCCAGTTCCCTGAGGGATTCAAGGTCTGCTTCTCTGAAGTCCAGAATTTGTGATTTCATGTAACACGTCACTGATGTAATCAGAAGCTATAAGGCAAGGGAAAAAACACTATTTGTTTCATCAGCAGTTCAGTAATTCTGGGAGAAGATTCAGACCTTCTGACACGTTCACAGGACATGAGGAGACTAATTAAATCAGTTGTTTTAAAACCTGGAAACCAGTTGGCATCTTTGCTGAGAAAACTTTTTAGCAGTTTCCTCTTCTCTCATTAAGTGAATTTAACACTGGTAAAAGGTGCAAATTTGTTTCTCCACAGAATGGCACTGAATCTGCTATCAGTAACTAACACCTGCAGATCCCCCAGGTTCCAGAACAGTCTCAGTGCTTGATATAGATAGGGAAGAGTTGGCATTTTAGTTATGTGAACCAACTTGATGTTAAAAAAATTAACTCCATTTAACTGGAACTCATGAATGGTTTGAATTGCCAGCCCGAAGCCCTTTTTTTTTTGGTTAGGGGACAGCATTTCGAATATCCCATGCATTGCTCCAGTTTTAAGGAGATGGTAAGTTACGTTCCATAATGCTCATTCACTTCTTAGCTTTGCTGCCGAGACGTTGCCCTCTCCCTAGGAACAACTTTGAAGCCATGAAGTCGTTTTTCCTAAGGCATTGAACAGTCATTTACTATTCACCAGTCACATACTAGAACTAGTGAAAGGCTCTGTAGCTATTGCACATCTCCATTCAGCCCTTCCACACTATGACATCTGAAGACTTCTTGATATGCATCAGAAACATGCTGGCTTAAAACTAGCTGCTCTATGTTCAGTAAAAGAGCTTTTGCTCTGGAAACTGGAGACCATTGTTCTATCTTTAGTAATGACTTCTCCCAATAATGAATTGCATGTCCACTGCAGTCTGCTGAGGTATGCGATAGCCTCTGGCCACAGATAACTATCCACTAAATTACCTAAAATGTTATCCATTGACGGTTAAAAACTGTGTTTAACACAGTCTGGTTTTCATTTTACTTTCTTAAGGCTTCCCTGAACTTTCAGCTTCCCAAGGGATTCTTCACCATGATTGTTACAATGTGTTTTTCCTTCTGAACTTAAAAGTTGATTCACTCACAAAAGGTGGGGTACATTTTTTCAGTGTTGGAATGAGGGCTGGCCTGCACATTGTGTACAAAAACAGCATGAAGAAGATAAAACTGTGGTGAAAGCCGCTCAAGGGCAGGATTTAGGAAGGGTCATGAAGAGTGCAGAAAATCTTTCCAATCATACACAATCACAGCACTTCAAGCCATTCTTTCTATATGTCCAGTTGAAAATTCTGTAATCTCAACCAGCTCTCTAGTTAGTATCTCATTAAAACAATGAAATTAACACAGAATTTCATACACAAACTCCAAATTTTCTCCTTGCTTTGAGACCCTAGTCAGGGAAAAACCATCAGGAAAATGAATTGTGCTATAAACAGTCTAGATTGATGCTATGTTGGCCCCAATACAAATTTGTTCCTGACTTTAGAGACAGACCCTTTCTGCAAACCTTTTGCATCTGACGAGACTTCTTTTACATCATTATTTTCTACCTCAAAATATCTCCATTCACCTCCTTATCTCATATGCACTGTCCTTAAGAAGGAAAAGTCAAAAGCACAAATACAAGAGGGGGAGTAACTGGCTACGTGGTATGTGATGATGTAGCAAAAAAAAAAAAAAAAAAAGACAAATGTCATTTCCGAGCTGTATTAACAGAAGTGAGGTATTGCAGACATGGGAGGTGGTTGTTCTGCTGTTACTGGCACTGAGGTATCAGAGTGCTGGAGCACCCACGGAAAAAAAAATAGTGAGTACTCAGCACCCACTAGGGACAGTCCCGATATTTGGGGCTCTTTCTTATATAGGTGCCTATTACCCTCCATGCTCTGTCCCTATTTTTCATACTTGCTATCTGGGCACCCTAGCACCCACCAGCCACAGCTGTTCGGCAGGGCCTCCTATCAGCTGGAGGCTGGGGGGGGGGGCTGCTATGGGGAGGGTGGAGAGCTGCGAGCGGTGGGCAGGGGCTTCAGAGGAGTGGGCCGGGCCTCAGGGGAGGTGGCCAGGGTGCAGGACCCCTGGGCAAAAATAAAAATCAGTGCTTATGAGGAAAGATTAAAAGACTTGGGCATGTTTGGTTTTATTGAAGACTGAGGCGGAAAACAATAAAAGTCTTCAAATATGTTAAAGGCTGTTATAAATAGGACAGTGATCAGTCAAGGGTAGGACTAGAAGTAACCTGTTTAGTTTGCAGTAAGGGAGATTTAGGTTAGATATTATGAAAAACTTTCTACCTCTAAGGAGAGTAGATTAACAAGACCTAACTACATCTCTTAGTGAACAAGTAGCAAATACCTGAAGGATACAGCCAAAGTGACCAGGTCACAGACAATCCATAGATTGAAGTGTATGCATATAAAACGTCCTCAAACAATTTTGAGCCACAAACAAAATTGTAACAATCAACATCTGCTCTGGGATAAATTTTAAAAGGAAAAATGTACTGGGTAAGTGATTTGCTAAAAATACAGTGGATTCCTCATAGCCTAGTAAATGCAATAACATAACCAAGCTAGAGATTTTATATTTTTTTATGTTTGAAGCAGGAACACTTTTCGCTTTCCAAAGCTCTTCCATCTCTGTTAGTGTATAAACATTACTCAGACATTGAGAGCAAGAAGTTAGCCTCCTGTATTTCTTCTTTTACTTTTGTTCTCCCAACAGCCTCTTTCTAAAGTGGAAAGAAACAATTCAAAAAAAGAAAACCTACTTTTCAGTATCAAGGATTTAATATGCATTAATCTTACAGCAGCCTACAGCATTTTCAGCTAGAGTGCAAATACAATGTGCTTCCTGTCATTTATACCCCATCCCGAGCTTTGTTATACAAAGGAAATCCTTTAGATAGAAACCCAGATGGGTCAACACAAGCTAAACTACACGCTCAGCAAAGGAAACAAGAAGTTCCTTTTTTCAAAGCATTTCAGGAAAGCGCTAGCAAATCTACTGTAGCATCCAACTGAAATATAACTCTTTAGAACTGGGGATTGAAAGGAAAAGGAAAGCAATACCTTAAAAGATTCATCTGCTAGGAAATCAGGGGGAAGGGAATTTTGGAAAGGGAGATTCTTCCCATAACTGTATGTGTCATTTAGTTTACCAGACAAATGCAAAGCAAAATAAATAGTCAAGTATTTTGGAGTGTATTCTTTAAGTTATTTTACCCCATCATCTGAGTAACAACATTGAGTCTAGTGCAATCCACAAACCAGAGGTGAATGTATTAATGGAGAGCTTTGACGTCCTACCCAGAGATTGCATGTTTCTGAAAACCTCTTTAAAATAAAACAAACAACTTGCAAGCTTTTTTAAAATGGTCCAATTCTGGATTAGAAGGTTCCAAATACTCCTTCCCATCTGAGAGGAGACAGCAAGACTTATAAGGTTAGAAATTCAATCCTTTCAAGGCCATAGAAGAGCAAATTCTTCCCCACTTTCCCACCAATGGATAGTCCCTTGGCTGCAGAACTAGTGTAGATCTCCTGCCCCTGTGGAATGATTGGCAGATGCCATATGGGAAAAGGTACACCGCTGCTTGGCACAGAGGTCAGCTTCGCAGGGACTGCACACGGAGTAAGAGATCACACAATTTGCTGTGCAGGGATCCTCCTGTCTTACATGGTACCCAATGGAGAGCAGGAGTAAGGGACTGCAACTACATCACCTTCCAGCTCCAAGCTCAGCTACAGGGACTGACCCATGGTCTCTGGATGTGCCTCAAGAGAATCTCTCAACGTTAACAATGGCTCCTTCAGACCAGGGGAGAGGCGCATGACAGGGCCCACGTACTCCAATTCCACAATTCTGCATCTCTATTAAACACAAAATATTTCAATTACTTGTTACCCCTTGAGCAGCCCTCTACCCCTTACACAGCACAACCAGACCCTTTCCTTTGCCAGGGGATCTTCTACAACAGGTGATGGGGAGGGCTGGACTTTCCTGCGTTTATTGTACCACAGTGAGGTGTTTTAACAAGGGGCTCACCCAATAACATCCCCCCTTATCCTGTGGATCAATTCCCTGGGTACAAGAAGAGCATGCGCCCACTGAGAGGGGTGAGAGGCTGGAGAGTTAGTCAGTTGTTTTCCCAGCCTCTCATACAACCAAGGAGGGAAGCAACAGCACTTAGTAAATATGCACATGAAGTGCACTTAGCTGGAAATGATCCTTTGTTCCTGTGAACTATAGAGTATATTGATAGTACCAGCACAATCATCACCTTGGGAGTGGCAGGGGTGGGGGGTGAAGACTCTGTAAGAAAATCTGGGAGGGTTATCTTTAGCCAGGAAACGTTTCTCAACATATCTGACACTTGGCACCATCTGGTGCATCCCAATTTGCTCTTTCAGACGTGTTTTTATTAGCCCCAGGGATTGTCTGGCAAGGAATAGTTAGCAGGATGCAGAGAATGGGTGAGGGGGAGACCACCTCAATGGCCCCTTCACTTACTAGTGGAATTTTAACAAGAAGCTTCCAGAGCCCTCTCCAGTTCACCAGTGCTAATGGCCAGAGTCTGATCTTGTAAATCAAGAGGTACTCGAACATCTAGCTACCTCCGCATAACGCAGCAGAATACGAACCCTCCCTTTCCCTGCTTGACATTTTTGCAGCATCACCAGTTCTACTTTTTTGCAAATGAGATGGAGAGCTTTGTGAGCATTTGAATGGTTGATATAATCAGAGAAGCAGCTCTGCTGCATTACAGGATGCATGTAACAAAGTGAATGGGAATATCACCCATATCTGAATAAAAATGAAATAACATCAACTTCTACTTTCAAGAAAATACACACAATATTTGATTTTACAGGGTAATAATAGTCATTAAACAATGCTTTGTGTCTTACAACAGTATTTTAATTTCTCTCTTTTCCTTCTGCAATGTGCCAAAGCAAATCCCGTAACAACCATAAACAGAGTGATTAAAGAAAAAAAAGATACATTGCAAAGTGCCAACTTACAGGGACAAAATTCAGTTTACTTTACTCATACAAGCAGTTCTATTAAAGACAATGGGGATTCTCTAATGAGTGAAGTGAGTAGGATTAACAATGTATTATAAAATTACAGTGTACCGATCAGAACAGACAGTGAACAATCTATGCCTTTCTTAAAGCAATATGTTCTGCAAGGAGTGTAAACAATCAATAGGACATTTGAGTAATACATTTGCAGCAAACAAATTTCTATTTCAGAAGTTAAGTGCATATTGAGTCATAAAGGTAAAGCAAGCCCACTTTTAATGTTAATTAAGCTAGAGTGGGGTAAATCAGTAAATATGTTACCCTAGCTAAACCTCAGTTTCATTGGTCTGACTCAGGGATTCTCAAACTGAGGGTCGCAATGCTGTTACCCGGAGGGTCGTGAGTACATGCACGAAACAGAGAGCAAAATATATCAATTTAAATCTAGTGTTTTAGAAAATTACACACACCTCTCCACTGAAGTGCATTTACTTCAAAAAACATTGTAAACATATAATGCAGTGATCATTGTTCCTAAACGAAATATATATTTGTATTACCACTACTTTAAGGAAACTGGACTCTGGGGATCTTCGTATCGTGCGCACAGATTTGTTGTCTTGAGAGAGTAAAAGGGTGGGACTGCGGCAACATTAGAGGGCTTGATTGTTCAGCTGCATTAAACAGCAGACCAATCAGAACACTGAGAGCAGCAAAAAAAAGTAATTTATATTTTAAACAGTCAGACCCAGGCAAGGGCAGCGCTGGTGGGGTGGGGTTGCAGGGTTTATAGCCACCCTAAAACTTGCCTTAGCCCCACCCTCTATAGCCACCCCTCCCAGTGCAAAGGTCAAACATTATGCAGAAGGAAGGGTGGCATGGTATGGCATTACCACCCTTCTACAGTTATGCACTGTTGCTGGCAGCAGTTCTGCCCTTCAGAGCTGGGCGCCTGGCCAGCCGTCACCACTCTCCGACCACCCGGCTCTGAAGGCAGCACAGAAGTAAGGGTGGCAATGGGGCACTGAGTCTGCTGTGAAAAGTGATATTGACAAAGTCTCTTCGTGCCTTCCCAGTATTAAACAGTAACTTAAAAAAAAAAAAAAAAAAAAAAGCATTTCTGCTTATCGATATTTTAATTAAAATGTGTGTTAATCTTAATTGAAAAGCAGTGAGAAAAGGTAATTTCATTTTAAACAATAGGGTTATAAATTTAGCACTTAAAATAGTGTTAATTACAAAAAATGTGTTTTTAATTTATAAGGGGGGGTTGCACTCAGAGAAGTCACCGATGCTGCAAAAAGTTTGAGAGCCACTGGTCCGATTCAAAGCCCTGAAATCAGTGGAAAGATTCCCATTGATTTAATGGGCTTTGGATCAGGGCTCAGTCTTGCAATGTGCTGAGCATCCTCAACTCCCACTGAAGTCTGTGGGAGTTGGGAGCCCTCAGCACTTGAAACAATCAAGCTGTAAGTGAGGAATGAGTTCTAGTCGTTGGGAATCAGGACTCTTGTTCTGCTCCCCAGTGCCTCCACTTGATTTGCTGCTGTACTTTGCAGGGACCCAGAAGGGATGGGGGGGGGGGGAGATGAAGAGAGGGAAACAGGGGAGAGGAGCAGGGACTGTTTATAAGGAACCCTGGGTTTCTCAGTTAAACCTCTGCAAATATTGACTCTGGGAAAGGGGATGTGGGGGAGCAATTCCAACTAGAGCTTAGGAGCGGTGTGAACTTCTGGGATCAGGTGGGAAGGAAATTGAGGGGGGGGCAGGTTAACAAATAACTAGAAGGTAAGAAACAAAGCAGCTGGGATTGCCGGGCCTTTTCTGTAATTTGCTGCCCCCCCCCCCCCATGCACCTGTATCTTCGTCCTCCCCCAGGCTCCATAACCCTGCCTCTACACTCTACACATCCCCTAGGTCAGGGGTCGGCAACGAGGGATGTGCTGGCCGCGGCTTCCCGCCGCCCCCATTGGCCCGGGACGGCGAACCGCGGCCAGTGGGGGCCGCGATCGGCCGAACCTGCCGCGTCAGCAGGTAAATAAACTGGCCTGGCCCACTAGGGTGCTTATCCTGGCGAGCAGTGTGCCGAACGTTGCCGACCCCTGCTCTAGGGGATGGGGTGCTTACCCTACACTTGCCTGGAAAGGGTTAACCCAGCAAGCCACAGCTGAGAGGAGTCAGGTGGCCAAGTAATCTCCTGACTGAGTGAGGGAGCCCAGCTGAGGAAGAAGGAGCTGGGCTGGGACAATAGAGACAGGAAATTGGAAGCAGAGGGGGCTGCTGGGAATGGCTGCAATCACTCCTTGGGAAAAGGGATGTCTGTCTGGAGGCTGTAGTTGCTCCCTGGGAGAAGGGAGCAGTGAAACTGGCAGACCCAGAGAAGCAAGGAAGAGCCAGAAGATCAGGAAAGGGCTCCAGGAAATACAGCAAGGTCTGGAAGGGAACAGACCTTGACTGCTGGCTGAGAGCAGGTTTCCAATTTTTTTTTCCCTGCCCACCTGTGCAGCTTCAATGGGCACTGCAGCCCACTATTAACACCTCTTGAGGAATATTACTAATTTTATTTATTATAAACATATAAACTATAACACTGTAAATAAGAAACGTACGTTTCCTTTATTACATACTGAGGCAACGAGTACTTATCTGGTAAAAGTAGAATCCAAACTTCAAGTATGTGTCATCATATTTTCTTACTGCTTTCTTTATTTTTTTGGCTGGCTCATTTCACGTATCTGTAGATGGTCCGGGACTTTCATTATCTTCTCCACCTGTGCACCCTTCTTGTTGTCAAAAAAGAAAATCGATCCATGTCAGACTGAAATACTGCTTGCCGTTTTTTACAGTTGTAAATGGCGGACTAGGTCTACGTTGCTAGGTTACCGTGCAATGAAACACACCGTTGTACTCGCAAGAATTAAACTTGACATATTGCAGCTTGGGTTTTTTAAAATAAATAGAGATTTTTCTATACTGTGTCCAAAATATACAGTTCAAAACATTACACTTATATAGCTTTTAATTAGATGACACGAGTCACGTGGAGTTAAAGATTTACTAAGAGCTCGACTAGAGAATGCAGTGGCGCTGGCAGACCACCCAGGACTGTGTTGCGGCCCACCTTGGAGCTGTGACTCACAGTTTGGGAACTCCTGTCTTAGAGGGTGCCTGAGCCAGAACCCAGAGTAAAGGGCAGGCCCAGATTCCCCTGCCAGCCACTGAGGAAGTGAATGGGAAGACTGTCTACGACTGCTGGTGAGGAAAGACCTTGATACCCCAGAAGGGGAACATGCATATAGTGACCTGGCTGGAGTCACAGAGAGGCAGTAGCAGCTCATGGAGCGAGAAAGGGACTGCAGACCCAGAGAGAAAGGCAGAGGAGGCATGCAACTGCGGGAAGGGGCGTTGACCCTATGAGCTCCTCCACCAAATTTGCTCAAGGCAGAGAAATCTCTCTGGTCCCCCAGGTTGCTGCTTACACTTATCACAGATGGCAGCTTCGTATGCTCCCCTCACTCATTGGGTGTACGCTCAGCATACAGAAGGAACAAAGTGGGAAATCTTCTTGTTATAATAGAGAGAACAAGGCACAGAAACCTCATGGCTAATAAGAATATTCTGGCACTAAATTATATGGGCTACAGAGGCCTTCTGAAGTTTATATCACTCTATGGTACATATTTTCTTATTTATATATTGTACTACAGTGTCGGTGCCTATATTATACTTTATGTCTCACTCTGGAAAGCAAAGCCAGACCCAGGAATTGTTATTCTCCTTATTTGTGATGCTGAAAACTTTCTTAATCAGTGATTAAACTCCATGACTGTGTTGCTCTCTGTAGTTTCTCCTTTCTTACCAGATTGTTATATGAAAATAAAGTGTGGGGAGTGGGGCAGACGGGAGTAGTTTAAAACCCTAGCGCATTCAAACTAGCTAAAATCACTTCAAGATAAAGAAACAATGTGATTTAGATATGATCACAGCCTTCTGGAAAGCTTAAATTATGGTATGACTTCAGTGGAGTTATTCTGGGTTTACACTAGCCTACCTAACCAAGATCAGAATTTGGCCCAATATATCTATTTTTATCCATGCTATATAAAACACCACCTCTCCTATTATAAAGGTCACAGGTATATTTGCAACATTTCAGATTGCACAAAAGATGGGGGGCAGAGGAGGAAACCTACTATCTACTCAGGTCTCTCAAACATCCCTCATTTTAATCTTTAAGTCACTCATGCTCCACACAGATTGTGTTCTCTCATTTTTATTGTTTAAAATTATTTACAAGTTTTAAAAAAAATCATGACGCTAATGGAAGGAATCCCACAACATTCTAGGTTTCCAGCATTAATCATTTTATGTATCTCTCTCAGTTTAGATCTGTGTCACACGTGGTAACAGGGCCACAAGAAGGGACATTCAATTAATTCCAGTAGAACAGAGCCTGGGACAGTCAGAGGCCTGCTAAGGGCTCTGTGGTTTGTTGGTGGTGGTTTGTGTTCTTCCATGGTGGGGAATGAATCTTGTCCACTTAGTGCCTCAAAAGTTGTATTCAGGGCCCCGTTTCATGCTTTGTAGATTTCATTGATATCCAAATCAAAACAAGAGAGGGTATTACAGATGTTATTTTAAAGAAGCTTAAAATTTTTATTTAGATATGGCTGATTGCAGAAAACAAAGCTACCACAATGTAGCTAACATGGCTGCAGCATGCAAAGGTGTTCAGAATTGAATTCAGCAGGTAAATCAGTACTGGTCTTTCTGCCCGTGTGCTGCCCATTCACTGAATCTTGAGGAGCAACCATTGCATCTGTTCTGTTTTTTGGATTGTTCAAGATTGTATACCCTGTTTCCTGCTTCTATTAGTCATTTGGATGTGATGAAAAAAAAACGTATTAGCATTACATGCAAATTGTAAAGCATGATAAAATGATCGGCAAAGGAAGAGGCAATCTATCCTCTATGAAATCAGGTTGAGGGTGTCCTTGATGCTAATGATGAGATCAAGATTTCACACAGTTTTATGCCAGAACTTAAGTCGGAAGATACCACCTCACAAAACAAACATGTCTGAGTTTTCATTTCTTGTTTTAGCCAAGATGTGGTATACTATCTTATCAAAAATTAACATTGCAAGCAAAAAATTGCTCAGTCCAGATCTTGACATTCAGAGGGGTCCTAGTTTATCAGATGCTTTATCAGAATTATGGTCTTCTGGGTTTGTTGCATGTACGGAAGCTGTTGGTTCACAAGCCGAAACATTAGAATATCCACCCAAGCAGTTTAAGAAGAAATGATCTCAAAGGAGGAAAGCAATGCCAAGCAAAATTACATCAGATCCTAAAAATGTTTCTGAATGTGAGGTTTTCAGCCCTGTTTTAAGCATAATATTAACACAATTGGACAATAGGATGTGTGAGTACAATGGAATTGGAGAAACGTTTGCTTTTTTGACAGGTAAGAAACTGAAAAGTCTCTGCAGTGAAGTCCTAACAAGGCATACTCGAAATTTAGCAAGCAGCCATCTTGAGGACTTAAAAATTCACCTGCAAAAACTGAGTTTAAGGATGACTTGGAAATCAAGGTGCCCGTTGATCTCGCTAGCTATGTTCACAAAAGGTATATAGAGAAGAGTTTCCCTAATTCAGAAATAGCACTGTGCGTTTTTTGCTGTCTTTTTATAACCATGGTTGCTAATGAAAGGCGTTTCAGCAAGCTAAAATTAATCAAGACCTATCTACAAACATCCATGGGACAGGAAAGGTTAAGCAATCTGACTGTTATTTCCCCAGAGAACTTGGAAGCAATGCAGATAGTCTTGTTAATTAGTTGATCCCAGTCTACTTCAGAGAAGGCTAGGAAGCTCCCTTAGTAAGAGTATTTAGTAGTGATTGTGTAGTTTTTTGCAGTGGGGGAAGGAGGGTCCAGAACACCCGTGGCACAGCACTGCATGGTAACTCACAATTCGGTCTTGACAGGTGCAAATCAATCAATCTCACTGAGTAGGAAGGTATTATATTTGGTTAGGTTATCTCTTTGATAAGTCAAAGTGCAAACACACTGGATAGCTAATCTTTTCTTTCCTTATTAATCATAAAACACCCACACCCACACACACTGCAGATGGAGGCCACCATCAGAGCAATCAACCGCCAGGCACCAGCAGCTCAGACTTAAAGAGAATATTCCAGTTCATTGATTCAATATTACAGGCATCTGCACAGAGGCATTTTTGCTTTCTTAGGAACCAGATTTTAAAGAATCGTTCAGAATGTAAAAGCTTATATTTTAATGCAAACTTTCCCGTAGCACTTTACACCGATTTCCTATACAGTGGCCCTAATTATAGTACCTGAAAATGCTGCACCGAAACAATTAGGAATAGGTGGAGCCATCCATATGCCCCACATTTGATCCAAGCCCAAATCAAAACTCTGAAGGTTTAAAGGAAACCCTTTCTATTGTTGTGCTACTCCTGCACCTGCAGGCCCCAGTCAGCGCCAGGAATAGGAACAACAAACTTCTTCAAGAAAGGCTGTTCTTGCTGTTTTACCATCCGGACTGGAAGCAGGAAATACTCGGAATGTCAGAAGTCACTTCCTATAAGGTTTTCAGCCCAGCTTTGGAACCTGAGAGCTCTACGATAGCTCCAATAAGCACTGGGCGAGCATCTTAAAATCTTGTCATTTATCTCAATCAAATGTGGTCTCCATGTGCCAGATCCTGGTCCCCCATAGAGATTGCAACTGCTTTGCTATGGTCCACTGGCACAAAATCAGTTCAAAACTGGCATGGGATTCTTTCAGTTTAGGGAAATCCCAGATGATGTAAGGACAGCATGCCTGTCTACATTTATTTTGTAATTTTAATTTGAGAAGAGAATTTGATCCATTTTCTGTCCTAAACTGTTGTGGTGTTGCTGTGAGTTGTTATACACAGCTTATTGCACCCAATAAGTGGCTGCATTTCAGTGGTTGGTAAAGATTGTGTTACAAGAGCGATGGGTAGATATGTAAATAATTGCTAGATAAGGTGCCAGTAGGTGGCACTTAAGAATGTTTAGCATAGTTCCAGGGTTTTGTAGGACCAATAAGCTTCTTGTTCATTGCATATGGCTGTCTCAGTGCAGCATTTTATGTCAACTCAACATACAGTACTTTTATACGGTTTGTAAAGCACTTTCAGATCTCATAGGAAAGCAGAGAGCTATATATAGATGTAAAATAGTAATATATTATCATCAGGTACATTTGAAGTGCACATATATTTGATTATGTGCAAAACCTCTCATAACAATAATTGGCACAATGTGCATAACTCCACATGTCCAGCACTGACAAATACTTAGTGTGAATGAACAGTTAGATTCATAACATCAATAATCCCTCAAAAGAAATAGGAGTTAATGGCAGAGTAGACTCAGGCAGAAGGTCTTAACCGTAGCCCAAATATGTAAGATTGAAAGTTGTTGCCTCCCTGAGAAAAGCATGGCCTAAAAAGCAAAATTTTCAGATTGCATCAAGTCAGCCTCAAAAAAAAAAAAATGTTAACATCCACAAAAACGTATTACTGTTGGCTTGCACAAACCTGAATGACAGTGCATCAACACTTGCATATGTAAATAACGTAGGGTGCCCAGCTACCCAAAATTGGATATTGAATTCTGCATCTGAAAATTTGTCCCAGTACGAGAAAGTGAAGGGGAGACAGAGAAAAATGGCTTGTTTTTACATAATTTATATCCCAACTCATATGCTTGTAAAACATTTTTACTATTTTATTTAGGGACAAGCAAAGGGAAGGCACCCACCACGCTGTTGCTGAGACATTTCTGCTGCCAGAAAATATTTAGTAAGAAAAAATCATAATGGATTCAAACATGCAAGAACAGTGTGTTTGAATTTTTGAGTGTAGTATTCAATGGGTAGGATAGGAGGATATAGTTCATGTCATTTAGCTGGATTTCATCAAAGTATAAAAGATAAATTTGTACTGATAAACAGCCAATTTTTTTTTTAAAATAGGATCCTAAAATTAAACTCCTAAAACTTCTAGTAAAGTTTTTCAGATGAATAGTTAATTCACCAAAAAATGTAGAAACTATTTGACTATTTGCAATTTCAGGTCAAAATTGGCAAGTAGTTTCTGCTGGAAAAAATGAACTTTTTTTTTTTTTTTTGAAGAGTTGAAATGGTTCGTTTTGACATTTTTAAATGAATATTTTGACTTTTCATTTCTGAAAGACAATTTGTTTCAAAATTTAGTTCAATTTATTTGAATAACTAAAAAAGGGTAGACATCTGAAAATGAAATGAAAAACATAAAAAAGTCAGTTTGTGTTGATTGAATGTTTCATACAACCCAAAAGTAATGTTTTCATTTCAGCCACTGAATCAAAAAAAAAATCATTATTCATTCAGTTCTACTCCTAAATCCAGGCTTGGGCACTTTACTAAATGGATAGATTTTCAGAAGTTCTAAGCACCCAGAAATACCATGGCTGGTTATCCAGTACTTTTAAGCTGCCCGCTTATTTAGGTGGTATTAGCTAAGTACGAATTTAAGAGTATAATGTTAGGCTTCTGTTTTTGAAAAGCCAGGTTAAAGTGGACTGGGGAAGAGTGTGGGAGGGGGAGGCAATGGATAACATTTTAGACATACAGAGCGTATCAGCAAAAGAAAGCCACGCAGGGACACAATTCAGCATGAACGATTATTTTCTAAAAATTGAAACCAGAAGAGTCTTGTTTGTTATCCACTATGCATTATTCATCCTTCATTATTCTCTAGGTTAAAAGAGTTGCAATAATACAGTTAGGGAGCAGAAATAATACCATGTGATTGAGAACAGTCAAACATCATAGCACAAAGAGTCAAAGTGAGCACTTCACAGCCAAACTGCATGCTAAAAATCTCTCTTCCACACTAGAAGTGGAATTTAGTGAATACCTACAAGAAGCAAACGCATTTACAGAGGTCAGGATCAGTTTGCAAGTGATCCCCAGGGAGAAAAGGGGCTCCATTTGCAATGAATATTATTCACAATTATAAGGTATTTGTTTGTATTGGGATAGCATCTAAGGGCACCACTCAAGCACCATTATTCTAGGCACGGTACAGACAAGCAATAGAAACCACAGTCCCTGCCTTGAAGTTTAACAATCTGAGATATGAGGAAACAACAGCTGGATGAAACTAGTAGAGGTGGAAGGAGGAAGAAGCAAATTATACAATAAGGAGAAAAAATTCAGATAGCTCTAGAGATGGCAGAAGGGTTGGCACTGGAGTCTATGGGGGCAAAAATGAAGAAACTGAGTTCAGCCAACTGACTCGTATGCTCTAGGACTTGACTCATTTTGCCAGCTTTTGATGTTTCCCCACAGTGACAAAGAACAATAACACCCTGGAATTAAATCTTATAGGCGGTGTCCTTCAATATATATACCAGTATCTCTCTCTCACACACCCCGCCCCTCCCTCAAGGCATCAATTAGTTTAAATGGAAAAATAAATGCAAGGTCACTCCTAAGGTTTCCAGAAGATTTGAGCTCCGCCTATGCTGTTGGACACTAGTCAAGAATTATTTTTGCAAATAGATATAGTCTTCCATCAAACATTACATCAATTATGCTATTTCCATCAGTCCCAGGGGCAAAGTTAAACCCTATTTATAGCAAATTCCCCATTCATTCTATATTAGAGGCCAAAGGCCAAATTCAGCCTAGGTGAAAATGGGTGCAGCTTCAGTGACATCAGTGGAGTTATGCCTGCTGATACCAGAGCTAAAACTGGCCTCAGATGTGCAACTAAAATAACCCCTAACTACCTCCAATCATATGGATCAGTGTCTATTGGGAAAAATATATCTACACTGACTGAGGTTTCCAAACCGTTAAGAGTTCTGATGCATACGCTCACTGGCTCAAAGGAGGCACAAAGCAGAATACAGAACAGGAACAGTACATGGGGAATGTCAGTCATACACTTAAATCATCTGCATTTGCACTATGTTCGCAGCAGTACCAAAAATAAAGCAGCATAGGTCTTGAGGTATAATAAAGAGAATGCATATAAATGAGAAAAAGTCATTGAGGCAATCTTTAAACCATTAGTGCATTGCCCCCAAAACTTTCATAAGCAAAATCTTTCAGAATAACTCTCTCCACGCCCTTTTGCTACACCCAAACACAGTGACGCAAACAACCAGGTGGACGTATTCATGAAGAGCTTTTATACAGGGCACATGTATCTGCCTCTCTTTTCTGTGTACTGTGTTCAGGGCCGGCTCCAGCATTTCTGCCGCCCCAAGCAAAAAAAAAAAAAAGCCGTGATCGCAATCGCGACTGGCGGTGGCAATTGGGGGGGCTAGGGGGGAGTCCTTCGCTCCTAGAGGGAGTGAGGGACCTGCCGCCCCCAAGTTGTCGCAGGTGCCGCCCCTCTCCCTTGGCTGCCCCAAGCACCTGCTTGTTAAGCTGGTGCCTGGAGCCGGCCCTGACTGTGTTAGATATGGGCACAAGAAAACCAGCTCTGAAATCCTGAGCTTTGGGAAGAGGGTGGTGGTGGTTGTGCTTTAAGATCCGAATCCATCTTGTCCTTATCGCGCTAATAGGACAACATAAAGCTTGGAAATTTGGGCGGGAGAGGAGGGGAAGCTTTCAAAATATGGCTCACCTCAATTTTGCTGCTCAGGTCCATGTGTAGTACAAAGTCCTACCCTCCATTTTCAGAAGTCCCTCCTCCCTTCTGTGAGTCATTTGTATTTTTAAAACGTTGGCCCATGTTTTCTGCAAAATTTGCAGGTGCATATTTTGGTGCAAGAATTAGCAAGACACAGCAAGCACTGCACAAACCCCTGGTGAGAGGCAGTCCCTGCTTTTGAGAGCTTACAATCTAAATAGACAAGACAGACAAAGCTTGGGGCAAAATGACTTGTCCAATGTAGAGCTAGTCGAAAGCTGGAATTTCCACTCCCAATGGACTCACAGGTAGCCAGAAGCCCTGGCTGAGCCTTGGAGTTCCTAGGCTCCCTGCTAAGTAGTAGGATACCTGAAAGCCCTGAGAGTCCCAGCCTCAAGTTGAGGAGCCAGGAGCCAAGCATGAGTTAGAGCTGGAGCTCCCAGCCCTGGGCAGTCTGCCTGATGGACTCTGAAAGCCCAGGCAAGCTGGCAGGAAACCAGGTAGGTTTCAGACGAAACCCTGTCCAGCAGGCAGCATTCAACAAACTGGCCTTTTCTGACTAAACCTTGTTCTATTAGAAAGTCTCCAACCAGCTCTAACGCAGGATCACCCAGCAGGTCAGGGCGAGATCTGGAAATAGAACCCAGATCCTTCGATAGTTTTTTTTATTTATTTTGTGTTTAGTGGGTTGTGGACAAAAACAGAAAATCTGACATTTATCCCTCTTGGCCTCTCTCAGAAAACAATGAGATGCAGAAATGTCAGATTTTGGTTTACCCTGCAACCTTTTAAATAAAAGGAAAACAAAGTAAGCACCTTCTGAGAGTTCTTTTAAACCTTTGCTTAAGTTTCTTTTCATTTTGGAGTACCCTGAAGTATATTTAGCTTTGAATGGAGTTTGAATTGCTGGATGCAGCCACTGGACTACAGGGAACCAGATTACTACAAATGTCCAGCTAAACCCCACCTTTAGAGCTGAATGTACATCGCAGAGGGCATAGTTTGGCCCATTAATGTGGAGAACTACATATCTTAACAAGTACTGGTTCCCTTTTCTTCTCCATCATTGTGACATTCCCCAGGGTACAATCTCAACTTGCTATGTCCCCTCAATTCTCTAACCTGGAGTGCCTTTTACACTGCTTTGCTGTGAGAACAACTATTCTGGCCTGCTCACACACAGCCTCTAGCATGTGAATTCCTAAGTTATAGGAGTGCTCCTGGCCAGCCACTCTCAAATTATATTGCAGAGTGACACCAGCAAATTCCCAGTCCCAGACTTGTTCCCAGAGATGTGCATCTTGCACTGCCCAGCTCTTTCCTTCTGGACAATACAAGCTCATAAAAAGTCCGTCATTTCATTAATAGAAAATATGCCCAAATCTTGTTATCCCAAATACTTCAATCCAAACACACACTGGTTTAGATAAAACAATAAAACAAGTATATTAAAGAGAGAAAGAAAGACTTTAAGTGATTACAAGCAATGAGGCATAAAAGTCAGATTCGGTTACAAAGAAATAAAAGGTAAAACGTAAATTAATACCTGATTTATCAAGCTAAGTGAATGCAAAGCAAAAAGGTTTCTCACCATATGCTTACCGCAGTCTGGCTGGGATCCTTCAGCCAGGACCCCTCCCACAGTTGTATGCTGCTTTTTTTTTTTTCGTCTTTCAAATATTGTTGATGCCATGAATAGAGATGAGGGGAGAGAGGTGATTCTGAGCCTCTGTTCCTCATTTTTATATATTTTCCTCCTCTTTGAGGATCATCTCCAGATGGGGTTCGGGTGACAGCCAGTTTGTTTACATGGGAACAACTGTTCCCACTGCCAAGATGTAAATTTCTCATTCACACCCTTCTTCCTGCCAAAGAATGGCCGCTTAACCAGGTGACAGTCCATTTGATTTTGTTAACACCTAGCTGAGGCATCAGTTTGCATTTTGTCTCTCAGGAACTGGTTTGGGCTGCTTTCCCGGATTTGGAATATGCCTTAGTAACATCAGACAGTAGAATCTTATAACTTTATGTTCAATGTTGCCACACATATTTTACCAAGACAACAATAATCAGCAAATTATGTTTTTTTTCAAATGATATCTCACAAGGCATACTTTGTATATTTATTATAGTCTTATAAAAGTGGTGGACATAGGGGTACAGTCTGTCACAATTATCCACTGATATGAGAGTGTTTTTTATGAATAATATTCATAATACTTTGTATTTGCATAGTGATTTCTAAACCAAAGATCTTAAAGGACTTTAAAAAGTGGCTGAGCATTATCCTCCTCATTTCATAGATGGGAAAACTGAGGCAGAGAAGTTATGTCACACACCAAATCAGTATCAGTTGCTGAGAAAAGAGTGCAGCTCTCCTGACTGCATATTTTCTCCTCAAATCAGAGAAATGGTACAAGAGAGTCCACAAAACAAAAGCTAAACATTTTTCATTTTTGTTCAAGTTTTTCATGCAATTTTTTGATTTGTTATGGGGGGATAGAAGGGGGAGAGATTTTTCAAATAACTCATTTTTCCACCAGAAAGCCAAAAAATGCCAAGAAAAACAGTTACTTTCTGCAAAAAAACAATTTACCATTAAAAAAAAATTTTGATAGAAAATTTCTGACCAGTCCTACTTCATTAAAGTACAGCTGCCTCTCACAAATGAATATTGCATATTAGGGATCAAAGGGCCCGGCTTAGCTTCCAGTTACAATCATTGTTTGTCATTTTAATAACCAAATCAAACATGTTCATCTTGCATGCTTGCTAGATTCTTATGGTCACTTAGCAGTAAAGTAGAGTTTCCTTTTATAGCTCATTCTGACACTGCTACTAGGAGTAAGAATGGAATATGAATCCACTTTTCTAACAAAAAAACTATTTGTTCCTGTCACTTATAAACAAGGAAATAGGACAGTTTGCCAGGTAGGAATCTGCCACAGTGAATTTTTTAGTGTCAAATTCTGCAGTCCTTAGTCTGTATGCAGCCAGAACTCTCAGATATCAATAAATCAGTGGCAAGCTTGCCTGATTAATGAGTATAGGATTTGGCCCTTAATTTGGGATCTAGTTAATCAAATGCAGATGTCACAGCTGTAGTAGCCCAAACCGAAGACATTACTGAGACAATTATTTTACACATACAGATGTCGGCTTCCATTAGCCTGCTCAGCTGACATTTCTTCACATTTTCTACAAACTTTACATTACAAATACGTCCAGCGTTACATTCCTCTGTTTAACAAATCTAACTATAGGAAGCTGAAGTCAGACCTGCTCCAGGATATAAACTTCAATCGGCGACAGAGGGAAACAGCTAGTAAATGGAAATGACTGATAGCACTGCAGAGCCCTGATTAAAAATCCCAGAAACAACAAAACTTTTTACCAAGATTAAACCTGCCACATTGCACGTTAATTGTTATTTTTAACCATAAATTATGTTGCTGTCGGAGAGGACTCAGACAGCTGTCACATACAATTGTTCCCCATTTAAAATGTGAGAAATTTTACAATGATTATGCAAGATCTTCAAATTAGCAGTTTAGGGATTATTTTTATAACTGGTGCAAAGCTGTCTCTCCATAATTCTTAGCTAGTCTTAAAAATACTGACACAAATATCACAGCTGTGATTAAATGTCAACTCCTGGCACAGCTTCACTTGCACTGTACCTTGTGGGTAAGTTTTATGAGGACAGTGTACTGGCCCTGGTCTTCGTGTTATGTTACAAGGCATACAGTGGGAACAAATTATGGGTATACTGCACAAATGTAAAGCCCCAGTCCAACGGGAGTCAAATTATTACAGCAAGTGTTTATGATTAATGAATCCGCAATTGCTATAATATTGGTTTCTATAATTCCAATAGCTGTCATGTAAATGGTTTCATTACAAAAAAAATAAATTGCATAAATTAAATAAGACACTCATAATACGTGGGGGCATCAACATGAAGAACCAAACTCCCTCTTAGCAAACAGCAGACTTGATTCCATTGGCATCAGCAGAATTTCTCCTAGCAGCGAATTTGGCCCTAAAACTACAGTTCTCAGGAATGTTACCAGCAAAATTTAAGAGACAAGTCAGATGAGATAGAAAGCAACCCAAATCAAGAACTAAAATGAAAATTAAAAACAAAACAAGATATCACCAAAACCATTTATTTAACTATTAAGAAAGCGTAAAATGTCTAGTTCTTTGTTTATAACGTGTCCTGAATACCACCATCCCCCAGTGCTTTGGTGACCACCAACAGGAGAAGTCTCCAAAGGGGAGGGCTTTCTACCCCAGGGACCAACAGTACAAGCTTCCCCGTCAGTTTTTAACTGCCATGTCAGGCCACTGGATAAGAGACAGTCCCTCCACTAAAGCACAAAAAGTCATTTACTGAGATTAAATGCCCCATTTGTCAAGGGTAACAATAAGAAGAGCGACTTTAAAAGTATGAACATTATGGGCAAAATTGTGCTCAGTTATGGAGTTACTCTGAATGTACACTAGTGTAACAGAGAGAATGGGGCTCTCTGTATAGAAGCACGTGAAGTAATGTGGCTATCAGTGTTGATGGAGACTGGAATAGCAAAGACTGAGGCAACAGTACTATCAGGAGTTAGAACCTGGTATAATATATTGTGCTGTACAGTGAATTTCACACCACTGTGCTGGCTACAAAAATGAGGACTTAGAGTTTCAAGTTACCAGCTCTTCAGGGCAGGGAGTCGGTACTACACTGTGGCTATGTCTACATTGGTACTAGGGGTGGGATTCCCAGCTCAAGTAGACATACTGGCACTAGCTCTTATTGAGCTAGCATGCTAAAAATAGCAGTGTGGTCACGGTAGCACAGGCAGCACCAAGTGTCAGCAGGGAATAGCCACCCCAAGTACGTACCCATAAGGTCCGGGCAGGTTTGTATTTGGAGTCATTAGGCTGTCCCACTGCTTGCTGCTGTCCATGCTACCATGACTACACTACTATTTTTAGCGTGCTAGCTTGATGAGAATGAGGTGAGAACATATCTGCACCAGCTAGGAATCCCACCCCCAGCTCCAACCATAAACAGAGCCTGTGTTTGTACGGTGTCTAGTGAGGCCCCAATACGAGTCGGCCTTTAGGCACGATCACGATAAACGTGATTAACAATAAACTCAACAACCTGCCCGGTACTTTAAACATAAAATATAATCTTGCAAATTTAAAAAAAAAAAAAAAGACACACTGATTCTGATTTCATATTGATTTTACACTGGTGTAACTCCATTGATTTTGATGAAGTTACACCTGATTTACATCTATGGACGTGAGTGCAGAAGCAGATTGACTGTATTTACCATATTAAATAGAAGGTCAATTACAGGCCACGACAATGTGTTATTCTCATTAATAAAAGAAAACCCATATATACTTATTAGGATGTATGTAAATGTCAAGTTTAAACAGTGCTGGAGGAGACAGACAGCTCTCAACAATACAGCTAGCATTTTATCCAGTCCAGTCAAAAAGACTGTTTAAAAACTGAACTTTACAAGAGTAAATAGTTCAGCTCATCTGCGGATACTTCAACATCTCTAACATAAGGATGATTCTGAAACCTTAGCTTGTGATAGAAAGAGGTGCTGCTCTGAACCAGATGGCACTAAACTGACTGTGCTACACAAAAACAGCATGCAGAGCAGCTGCTGAACATCTAAGGGGCAAAGACTAGGAAGGGAGCAAAGCTGTCAGGGTGAAATAGCTGGCTACAGTTAACTGAAAAATGTGTTGTGGAATAAATGCTGAAGAGATATGTCATCAGTGGAAAAGGCTGAATGCTCCTTGAGGTAGAAGACATTTACAGATGCAGACAGGCAACTACCATGGGTCCTGTGTGAATAGTTCAGCATCTTTTGCTGGCACAAAGTCTGCATCCTCTGAGTCCTTCCATTTCCTAAGGAACATTAATTCTCCTCCACTCTGCATGGAGCTCATTAACTCGCTGAGGATTCCATGCATTGTCTGCACATTCCCATCCACTTCTAGAAGCTTTTCTATTTAAACACAGAGGTCTAAATTTTTAAACTTGTGTGCCTAAAGTTAGGCACCTAAATAAAAACATACCTACCAAATGCAATTTTGGTTTGTATTAATAGAGGCATATAATGCAAATCACAAGAGATGATAGGACAGCTCTGCTCAGTGCTGGTTAGGCGTCAGCTGGAGTACTGTGTCCAGCTGCATGGAAAGGATGTAGAGAAACTGGAAAGAATCCAGAGGTGAGCGACAAAGATGATCAAAGAGATGGAATGCAAGCCATATGAGCAAAAGCTGAAAGAACTGGGTATGTTTAGTTTGGAAAAGAGCGGGGAGGAACATGATAGTGGTCTTCAAATACTTGAAAGGCTGTCATAAAAAAGATGGAGAAAAATTGTTCGCTCTTGCCACAGAGGGCAGGACAAGAGGCAATGGGTTCAAACTACAGCATAGCAGATTTAGATTAAATCTCAGGAAAAACTTCCTAACTGTAAGAACAGTAGGAAAATGGAACAGACTGCTTAGCAAAGTTATGGAAGCTCCTTCACTGGAGGTTTTCAAAATGAGACTGGATAGCCATCTGCCTTGGATGGTTTAGACACAACAAATCCTGATCTTGAAAGGGAATTAGACTAGATGACCCTTGTGGTCCCTTCTAGTCCTATGGTTCTATGATTCTACCAACATCTTCGGACAAAACACAGTACCTTTTAGATTTGCATACAATTACATTAATTTGTAAGCAGCCAGTCAGCAGGGCACTTTCCCATAGACTAGTAGATTTACCCTGCAGGCCTATAGAAGAGCTGGAAAAAAACAGTCTAAGGGAAAAACATCATGCCAGCAGGTCTGGGAACAGCGATCTGATTTTGAGTTTACATTACTGTCAGCATGAGCTGAAAGTGTTCAGCACCTTTGAAAACCAGACCACTTTTATTTAGGTGCCTCTATTGCAAATCTGAACTATGTTGTCCAGAAAGCACAACAGTAAGAAAGCCTGGGTTCAAATTGGTGAAGAGTATGCCTGAAAGGTTAGGAGATTTGTTTCTATTTGGATAAGTATCCAAGATGGGTTGTTTATCCTAAAATATGCAAGCTCACATTACCTCATAATAATCTCTTAAATCCTATGGGATTCAGCAGAAGTGACATTTATAGAGTGAGAAAAAGGTCTATGGAAATTTAATAAGGTTCTAATACTTTAAAAACCAATAGAAAAATAGTATTTCTTGGTTTTGTTTTCCCCTATACACTATGCTTCAGGACTCTGAAGCAGACAATTCTCCATTAAGTTCTATAGGATCCAAAGGAAAAGATTGGTCTGTTGTCCCAAGACACACACAGGAAGAAAAGGCAAAGGAAACAAGTTCTCCAAGACCTAGCCAAATTGTCACTATGGGACTCCTCCAATGCCCACTAAAGCAGGGGTTCTCAAACTGGGGGTTGTGACCCCTCAGGAGGTATCAAGTGGTTACATGAGGGTCACAAGCCGTCAGCTCCATGGGGCTGACATCTCAGAGCCCCATTAAATTAAATCCCTCCCCATTTTTAATTTATGGGGGGGGGAGAGGAAAAATCACACTCAGAGGCTTGCTGTGCGAAAGGGGTTACCAATACAAAAAGTTTGAAAACCACTGCACTAAAGGCCATGGAAAGATTCCTATTGACTTCTAGAGTCTGTGGATCAGGCCTTATATGACTGATCCTTAAAGGGATAGAAGTAGATGATGATTGTGTGGATTTGGCGAGACCTGGACTAGAAATGACCTGTAAAGAAGACATGAGCATTTTTGAAAGCAAGGGGCATGAAGGACTATCTTATCCCCCATCCCTTCGTTAGACTGATGGCAACAAAGATGATTCTGTCAGTCAAACAAATTTAGAGTTATTTACAAAAGTAAACAATATCTAGGATTGTTATGTGCTCTGAGTACCAGAACCTATCGCTTAAGCTGCATCCTCAGCAGATAACCGTTTTCCAGTGAACCGCAGTTAACATCCTCCCCCCACCCCCTTCTCCTCTTCTCTCAGCAATGAAATAGAAACTGCTTATTTTCTTATGAGGAAACCTAATTGTAATCAGTCTCCTTAAAGATGACTTTGAAAAATGTCCCCTCATTAGCTGCTTAACCTTCCTGAATAATTAATGTATCAAATTTTTAAAAGAGCTATTCGTCTTTGCCGCTGCATGTCATAAAAATGTGAAATAATGTAACCAAAGCCCAGTCTTCTAGAAAACTGGAAAAATCAATCCCATTACCTTTGCTAAATTGTGATGAAGAATAGGGGTGAGAGCGTATTTCACTGCAGGATGTTATTATTTAAAGTCTTCTATAAAATATGTTGCACATTTGGCTACATTTATTATAACATACCTGTAAGACCTCAAAAATTGGTCTCTTTTTTAATCTCATGCTTCTCAGAGTTTCTCCTGAATTATTTAATAAAGTAATTTCTCTCTGGCTTGTAGGGTATAAGGAATAGTGGGTCTACATTTTTTTCTTTGTGGATAGGGTCGGAGGAGAAATTTAAGTATATGTTGCTGTCCCAGAACCGAGCACCAAGATTCTACATGAGCTCTAGGAGGGCCCATCTACTCATCACATTGAACTACCTTAAGTTTCATGGGTGCAATGCCCATTAAAGTCACTGTAGCCTGAATCTGGGAAACTCCCATTGGGCTGCAACAGAGGAACAAATCAGGTCGACTAGCGTAATTCAAAACCACTCATTTGGAACGTTTAACTTTTCCCCTTCCCTCTCCCCTAAATATTCCTCTGATTTAAAAATTCTAATGCAACTCGGGCAACAATTTAATTCAACAGTTTTCCCTTTAGAGTTTTTTTCTGGCCTGACTCTTTATTGCCTTGCAGCTAAATCAGAATGGCAGCATTTTTGCACCCTTCTTGTACAGGTGGAAATGAATATACAAAGTGCAGAGGAGAATCAGGCCCTAAATTGGAGACACGTAACCAAATTCTGCTCTCAGTTGTACTGGTGTGAATCCAGTCAGAGCCGGCTCTGGGTTTTTTGCCGCCCCAAACAAAAAACATTTTGGCTGCCCCGCACCCCAGCCCTGGGCTCTCCCCCCCCAACCTGCACCCTCCTGCTGTCCCAGCCCTGGGTCACTGGTAACTCGCTCCCAGGGCGGGTCATTCAGCAGGAATTTTGGATGTGCACAGAACACAGACAGGATTGGTTCCCATATGGTTACAGAACTGCAGTAAAGTGGAACAATTTTCAGCTTGTGTGATTGGAGGATATCTGGATGCATATTATAAGACTGTCCCACATAAATGAGGAAAAGTTGAGGTGCCTTTATTATTCTTTTGTTCCACTCTTTGTTTCTATAGGGAATTTGCCAATGCAATCACTGTCTTCCTTTTAAACAAATAAAACTAAAAACTAAAAGCAATGGCTGTTGAAAATAGCAATTCCAGTCCTAAAAATCACTGGGAAGCATTGCTTGCTCAATTTTATCCTACTTTTTCTACAGCAAGTTACAGTGGATCAGTAGATTTGATTTGGGAGAAATGAAGTAACAGCTGCCCAAACTGAGCTTGAGCACTCCTGAATTTTGAGGGTGTTCAAATCTGGAAGGCAGGTGCTAGATTCCCTTTCTGAATATTAGCTATATCTGGAAAGGAAAAGTCAATTTCTGCTTCCATGGCTCAGAAGTGGAAATCCTCCTACGTGCCTGGTACTGTATCTAAAGCTGCCCAGGTCCTGTAGCAGAGCCTCCCCTCCCTTACTTTTCATTTTAAAGTCTAGTGGGATCCACGTACTTCCCTTGCTAGGCTTCAGATAGAGAGGTGCACTGTCCCTTTTGTCCACCCAATTCCTTCTTTGGGGGCTGCAAGGTGAGGTCACACCAGTATCCCTAATCCAGTCTGGGGAAGTCTTCTGAAGGGGATATCTGGGGCAAAGCCTTCTACTCCTTGGGCTGGGCACACTTGTCCCCCCACTCACAGTGCCACCCTGTTCTAGCAGCCAGCTCTCCATTCACAGCAAGCTACAGCATGGCTCAACTACCTCACTCCATCTCCCTCCCTTTCCTGTTGATAGCTGCCAAGTGATTGCTGGGAAATGTAGTTCTTTCCCTGCTCCAGGGCTGGCTCTATAGGCAGGGAGCTAGGCAAGGAACTACACCTCTCAGGGTCCCACGGGTTTTCCGCTTCTGCAGCGTTGCGAGAGGGGAGGAAGTGAGTTTAAAAAAAAAAAAAAAAAGAGGATGGCCAGAATGCCGCCCCCTGCAAATGTGCTGCCCCAAGCACCTGCTTGTTTTGCTGGTGCCTAGAGCCGGCCCTGAATCCAGTTACTTAAATTCTACACCACTGTTACCAAGACCAGAATTTGGCCCATGTTTCTTTCCCACAATTTCAATATGCTTCAATCTACTACATATTTTTTCATGCCACTAGCAAAGGTTGACTCATCGATTTTGGGAAGTAGTGGAACTTTATGGGAACTCCCATATGACGGATGTGAGCTTCAGTCTTTGTTCTTTCTGATGTTTAGAGTTATTTACAAAAGTAAACAATATCTAGGATTGTTGTGTGCTCTGAGTACCAGAACCTATCGCTGCATCCTCAGCAGATAACTGTTTTCCACTGAACCGCAGTTAACATCCTCCCGCCAATTCTACTGACATCCTTTGGTGGCTAGGACTCACCAGAATGCTGAAAAATCCTGTTCCGCCTGAACACAAACCATTTGAAAATAAACTGTACTGACCATAGTGATCAAACATTCAAATAATAACCTAATTTTTTTTAACTGGTTAATACTCGACGTCTTAAGCTCCAGCACCGGCTTTGTATTTCTGTTAGAGTCCATTTCCCTTTATTCAGCTCCCTCTGAAAAGGTAAGCACAGTAATAATAAGTCTAAGTTTATCTGGTTTCCTCCACTCCTTTCTCTCACTGGCATTAGTAAGGCTTGGAACAATAACAGGATGCAGGGATGCAGGATGGGAAAAGGCTGACTCCCAGCTGGGGAACCTTGGAGACTGGAAAGCTGAACACTCCCAGTATTGCTTAATGAAATGAAAACTGATTTTTTGTTATTGTTCTTCACTCTGGGTAGTGCTGTGTAGATTTCTGGATACTGTTGATTTAGTTTGCCTAACTTGGGATAAAACTGAAGCTTCATTGACTCATGTGAATCAGGTAAGGGACAATGGGGTGGTGTTGCTCTTTGCCGGTTAATTTCAAGGGCTTTATTCCCTATTTAATTGCTTTGATTTTTGTTTAAAGTTTTCAGATGGGTTATTTACTTAATATTCTGTGCATTAGACATCTTCGCAGCATCCTCTGATCTGATACTGCTGTCACTTGTGCATAATTCTATTGACATCATAATTTACATTGGTGTGAGAAGAAAATCAGGCTCTCTGAGGCTACAGCAAAATGCTCCCGTACTGTAAAGAGTACTTTGACATTAAGAAATGGATCTTTTTTGTACCTCTGGTTCACAATGCAAACTGAGATACCAGGGTATGCGGTCACTGGCCTTTTACAATGAGACATAACAGGATCAATACTATAAAATGTACCTGGAGACCTTTCAGCTGCAGTGCAGACAGTAACAGGCTTACTATTTTGCCATTAAAAAAATGTACGCTATGTTATCTCTCGCTTCCTTTATACATAAATACATCGGATCAAGGTTGCAGAGGCCCTTGGTGTTTTTTTCTTACTTAAAATTATTAAAGGAATTTTAGTGCTACTGGACTAAGTACCAAAGGGTTAGAGTTCTCATATTCAAAGGCAGCCACTATGCAGATCTCACATAGCTGGAGCTACATTTGTGTAAAGACTAGGGGTAACATTTTCAAAAGCATGTAAGTGATTTAAAGCATCAGCCCCATTTTCAAAAGTGACTCAGGCACTAAGGGAATCTAAGTCCCCATTGACTTTTAATGAGATTTTGGGCCCTGAGTGCCTGGGCCACTCTCGAAAATGGGACTCAGATGCTTTTGAAAATTTTACCCTTGATCTTCCAAGTTCCATTTAACAGTACTTAGACCTTACAACTGTCTGTTGGTCTGGAAGTAGACATCTCTGGCTCTCAGCTGTCCAAACTTACCTATTTTTTGGTAAGTTACTTCACGGAGAGAGCCTTGAAACAAGAAATCTGCTAACAGGGCTTTTATGTTGTTATAACTATAATGTTTCATGTAGCAGGTCCCTCAACTAACAAGTTTTCCATACAACTTTCAAAGACACAAACGTTTATGAATAAGAGAGGAGTCAATGCATCTTTGTTTGTTGGAATTATATATTCTGTCGTGGTGGGATTGTGGGGTGGACAATATCTTACTGTGTGGCGTGCCATGCTGTAATAAAGAAAAGGAAAGAATGTGAAATGCAAGAAAAATTATGGAATAGTTTTGTGAGGAAGCCTGAACAGTTTTCAGTCATTAAGAGTATTCAAATTGTGGTATTTGTTATAGGATCAGGTGCAGGGCTCAGTACTGAAGATGTTTAAGCAGAAAGAGATTCACTTAAACAGTTAACAGTTTGAAGATATTTGCCAAAAGAATATGTTTGCCTCATATCCTGCTTTTGTTGAAGTAGAATAGAGTAATTGAAAACAGGATATAGGTAAAGGGACTTGTATAATTTCTGCCTTAGAAGTTCATAGGATGATCACTTTTGCTGAGCGAGGCTGTAAAAATATAAAATAATATTTCAAAGAAAAATTCTTCCTTTTTCCAGTGAAAAATAGAAAAAAGAATCCTATTTCTTGTCTGGCTTTAAAGCAATTAGTGCTTTCTATCTGGGGAAAAGGATGGTTAGGTTTTTAAAAAGGTTTAATCTATAATTTTTTTAATCCATTTGTACTTCATTGTGGTTTCTGATGTATGAGTATCCACATTCCAGATCACTTTGGAGTTTAATTTAGACAGGTCCAAACTCTAATGGCAAGTGGGGAAAAAGTCTTTCCCACTTATTTCATGAGATGTGTGAAATGGGAATATTTTGTGACAGAGAAAAACATTTTAAAGGTATACAAAGTACTTTCCATTCTTCATTCCAGTATGTTTAAAATGAGATGAGCCCCAACTGCTCAGCACACGTGTTGGAAGGATTAGTTTCCTTCTTGCACTGTTGTGTGTCAGAGTGATTATTTGTGCAAACTGGAGACATGGAGGGTTGGGGTGGGGGTGGGAATTTGCAAGGCACAAAAGGCAGACAGACACTCAAGCCACATTGACTTTCATTGGGAGCTGGATGCTTATCTCCTACTTGTGCCTTTGAAAATCCTCCCAAGAATTTGAATTTATATCTGGATTCCCAACAGACCTTGGCTACACTCAGATCCAGGGATATGGGTATAGCCCACTACAAAGATAGCAGCTGTTTGCTAAACTCAACTCTGGATTTAGATTTCAAACACCTACAACATTTTGGAGCGATCAGGTCTGGGGAATTGATTTAGTGTCATGACTACTGCAACACCAAAAACACCAGGAGCCAACATACTGCCAGTCACAAGCAAACATGGTGATCTGAAGCCACCATGTCACCTCCTGTGGGCAGCTCCATAGCTCTGGATCCATTCTCAGAAATACTGCTGGGAAATTGGTAACCATGGCATCATTCCTTTCCATGTTTCGGGCTGCGTAAAACTCAACATAATTCCCTTATCAGGGGTTCCATTAACATTTTCTTTGGTTTCAGCCTCTCTCAAGTCCACAACTACCCATAACCCAAGTTCTGCTTTGAGTTTGGGGTTTGTTCAAACCCCCAAACAAACTCCAACAAAATTGCCAAGTTTTCCATTAAAGGCTACAACTTCATTGCAAAAACATAAATTGGCCCATTCACTGATCTTATGTTTACTCAAAAAGAATGTGAGCTTTAAATATACCTTTTAGTGAACTTGCTCTGAATTTCAAGTTTGTAACAAAACATAAATCCCGGCAAATTGAGAGATGTGTGGTTTTGTTGCACACATTTTGCACAGCTCTCACTACAACATACTTCTCAAGAATATATTACTACCTCCGGGAGCTCATTGTACTGCATGAAATATCAATATGGCAGGCAGAGATAGTACTTGGGGCCTGACCCTCTGAAGCGTTGAGCATCCTTAATTCCCATTAACATCCATAGGAAATATTCAACACTTTACAGAACCAGACCCTGTGTAAGTCCAAATTCCATGGAAGTCAGTGAGCTAGAAAGACATTTTATATATAAATATATACATACATACACACACACACACACACACACACACACACCATGTTTTGTCCTTGGCTGTTTCTGCTGAAAGCAGTAGCTGTTATTTCATGCCTATTTCAGGCACTGCCTGAACTTAGTATGCCCTGGTATATATGGGACTTACTATAATTTATATGAAAAATAATTTGGAGAAAAAAGTCAACTTTTAGCAATCAGGCTGTTGAGTCACTTCAATTCACATCTGAGTTTCATAACTCTTGAAAACAGTAGCTGCACTAAGGAACAAAGGAACATACAGATCAAGGATATAATTTCCCTGAGGTATAGTTTTTTTCTGGCTTTCTATTTTTTCTACCTGTCTGTCTGTGATAGTGTAAAACTACAGTCATTCCGTCATCTGGCAATTAACCTTTCTAGCAAAGCAATATTGCCAGCCCAAACATTTGAGCAGTCTTTTTCTCAGCACAGATATATTCGTGTGGCCAAGTAAGCAAATGCTCTCAAAGGTTAGGACTATCAGGTAAAAGTATTACTAAATATTACATTTGGAGGTATGGAAACACTGAGCTTGCAGTGAAAAGCCTGCTATTTGAGAGGGAGGGAAAAGCATGGTCACCTGAGATGCACTTCAGACGCCATATAAAGTCAGCTCTTTCCCAGGCCAGTAGAGACCAAGAGTGTCGTGCTGCACTAGCACCAGGGTCTCAAGTGGGAAGGACGGTTGCAAATCCTCACTCCAGTTAGAGATGGGCCAAAAGAAGAATCTGATCCCATTTGAATTTCAGGTAGGAGTTGCTATCTAAACCCTCCTATACGGTTTTGGTTCCACACCAGATCCAAAACCTAAACCTTTAAACCCATAATTGCTAAAAATCAAAACAATCTATTCTTTGACCCATCACCCTCCAGTCTCTCCCCCACAAAATAACTCTTGGCCTTCCCTCAACACAGTGAGCCCAGACAAGCTCCTTGCATCCTCCCCACACCTTCCTCCTGAGATCAGCCCCTCCCACTGAAAAAATCTCCATCCCCTTTGCACATGCAGAGTTTAGAATAGAAGCTCCTGATGTCACAGGAAGCTCACCAGACTATAAAGACATGGTGTCTGCACAGCAACCATTGGCTCTTTGTCTCTGCTCCAGTAAGGCTGGGGAAGAGCATTCCTGTTCCACATGGTATTTGGAGGAGGCGCTTGATTTCACCTTTCAACTGCCATCGCTCTCTTCTGCCTTGCACCATGCTACCCACTTTCAGCACGTGCTTTGAAAATGTTCTAAGAGCACAAAGGACACCCTCTAATCTACGTGTGGGCCTGTGATTTCTGTTCAGATAGGTTGTTGGCCTGATCATGCTCTCAGTGAAGACAATGGGGAGTTTGCCATTAATTGCCAGGAGCGGGCCCTGTATGAATGGACAGCCTTCATACAAAGATTAATCTCCTCAGGGACAGAGATTCAGAATTAATCATGCCATTCTATTTGTGGAACACTCCCACTCCCCCTTAGAACTCAGCCTGCATTCAAAGGAGGACATCCCCTATGGTAAATTAGCATCTTGGTCATGGTCATCTCCCAGATTCATAAGATTTGTTTTAAAATCCACTCAAAGTAAATGAAATTTTATCTGAAAATGCCAATTTACTTAAAAAACATTTTGGGGTTAGCCTGAAGTACTCCATTTTTATTACTAAGAAGATTTGAGATTCACTTCATTTCTATCTGGTTTTAGGAAAAACAGTTTTTATATGGCAGTACTGTCAAAATTGAAACTATGAGCAACTGATGTGTTCTCAGTTTTATATTACTGTGGTATCTAGGGGCCCAAACCTGCAATGAATAGATATACGTTCACTAGTTCTTCTGGTATTTTATCTTCCTTATGAAAGGTCAACAAATGCCACTGCCTATACGGGCAGCCAGAATAGGGTTAATATGCTTCTAAACATCACGAAACAAAGACTCGTCCAATATGGAAATGAGTAGAAGGGGAGTAAATCTTATGTAGTTTCCCTTTGGGAAGACGACTAAACCATTACGATGTTGCACGGAACAAAGTATTCTGTTTAACGAATACAGTAGCTCTGTACATTTGTGGCCAGAATTGCCACTAGAGTTTGCTAGTATCTTCGGATTAGGTCCATCTTCCAGTAACACTACTAAAGATGACTAAAATCTCTAGGAGGAGGAATTGAGTAAGTTTCCTGTCGTAACATGCTGTCTCATTTCCCTTGTGCTGACCTAACTCAGAGAGGTTGTGAGTTGTTCCACTTTCCCTATATGGTCTCAGTTTTGATTTTTCTAAATGAAGACAAATGCTTCAGTCACATACGAAATTTATAACTAAAAGACCGGGCTAGGGCATAAACACTAACCACATATTCTCATATTAATCAAAGGTAGTAACAATTACCTCCTAATCATAAGAAATACAGCTAGCAATCAGAGTCAGAGAGCAAACCCACCTTCTGAACAGAATCAAGCCACAAAGCTTGGATTTGGGTCTAGATCTGAATAAGAACATTACAAATGCTGGGGTTGTTTGAGGTCTCAAGCTGTGGAAGTGGCACATCAGCAGTGGCTGGTGTTCCAGCTGTGGAAAAGGCGGGAGACCTCAGTCCTGTTTCCCAGAGTGGGCACAGGCTCTTTGGGTACATCTACACCACAAGCAGGATCTGCAGAAGAGAGTCTCAGAGTCCAGGTCTACAGATTTAGGCTCATGGGTCTTGCCCTACAGCACTAAAAATAGCTGTGTAGATGCTTGGGCTGGAGCTTGGGCTCTGAAGCCCACCCCATTCCCTAGCAACCAATATACGGCCACTTGAACTGCAGTACAATGTAACATGGTATCGCCATATCCAACCATTCAAAAATTAGTCCGGCAACAAAAAAGAATGAAACTGACTTGAAAGCGAAGTCACAAAACATTTTTTAGAAAATTACTTTTTGCCTCCTGGCTCTTGAGCCTTTAGGCTTCTCATTTTCAAGCTTTTCTCCACTACCATGAGGATGAAAACACTTTTTGGGGGGGTGCGGGCAGGGAGAAGGCAAAAGAGATTCTCACAGAACAACTTGACTCCAGGAGATGGGGCTTTAAGAAAGAAAAAATGACAAGACTCAAATAAAAGCACAAGAGTTGCAAAACTGCTAACATTTCACTGATGTGTAATTCATAACATTATTTCACAATGTACAGTGGTCACAATAGAAATGGTACTGGATAAGGTGGTAAATATAAGTGGGGGACCAGGAAGGTCTGAAGAATTAAATAGGCATGATCTGGGGAACTGGTTGACTATCTCCAGGAAGTAGAGAAGAGATGGAAATTTGAGTTGAATGTTTAAAAGGGAAAAGATTACAGAGTGGTTATGTACTCAACAAAATACACTGTGGATCCATATTCTCCATACATTGTAGCCCCTTCCTCAAAAGATATTTATGTATGTGCAATCAGAAGTCTTTAATATTTCCTTTTCAAAGTATAACATAATAAATTTAGTTATCCATAAGTATCAACATAAACAGGGGGTCTAATAGAGCTGCACGACAGACTCACCGTCCCAGAGCATCCCTCATCTTGAGACCCAATATTGCAATACTTCTGCCTCCTCTCAGCCTCAGGGCTCCTGTGGTCTGGTGTGGTGACTTGTCCTCCAGCCAAGTCACGCCATAGTTCCTTTACAGGGTATCAATGTCCCACGTCAGTATCCCACGACACTAGTTATCAATATGACGTTTTGCCCCTCTAGGGCTCCTCTTCAAGCCCACTCTTCTTTCAGAGTAAGGGGCTCCCAGACTCCTTCCCAGCAAAACTCAAACCTGAAACGGAACCAGACAGCACTTCAGCCACTCTGCCCATCCCGGGCCTCAGCTTGCAGTCCCTCTGGGTTTTCCCCAGCTCCCCGCACCTCTTCTGGAGCACCACCCCACAGGACTGCCTGCCTGTGGCCTTTTCCCTTTATCAGTGCCCACCACAGGAACTCAGTCCACTCCAGAAGCTTTTCAGTGCCTCTCCCAACTTTGGCCCTTTGCCAGAGCTCCCTTGTTGGGAGAGGTTCCCAAGGCCTATTCTCTCCCTGGGCCTCCTGTATCCGAGGTGTCTTAGAATCATAGGACTGGAAGGGACCTCAAGAGGTCATCTAGTACAGTCCCCTGCACTCATGGCAGGACTAAGTATAATCTAGGACCATCCCTGACAGGTGTTTGTCTAACCTGCTCTTAAAAATCTCCAATGATGGAGTTCTCACAACCTCCCTAGGCACTTAACCACCCTGACAGGAAGTTTTTCCTAATATCCAACCTAAACCTCTCTTGCTGCAATTTAAGCCAATTGCTTCTTGTCCTATCCTCAGAGGTTAAGGAGAACAATTTTTCTCCCTCCTCTTTGTAACAACCTTTCATGTTCTTGAAAACTGGTATCTTGTCCCCTCTCAGTCTTCTCTTTTCCAGACTAAATAAACCCAATTTTTTTCCAATCTTCCCTCATAGGTCATGTTTTCTAGACCTTTAATCATTTGTGTTGCTCTTCTCTGGACATTCTCCAATTTGTCCACATCTTTCCTGAAATGTGGCACCCAGAACTGGACACAATGCTCCAGTTGAGGCCTAATCAGCACAGAGTAGAGTGGAAAAATTACTTCTCGTGTCTTGCTTACAACACTCTTGCTAATACATCCCAGAATGATGTTTGCTATTTTTGCAACAATGATACACTGTTGACTCATGTTTAACTTGTGATCCATTAAGACCCCCAGATCCCTTTCTGCAATACTCCTTCCTAGGCAGTCATTTCCCATTTCATATGTATGCAACTGATTGTTCCTTCCTAAGTGGAGTACTTTCATTTATCCATATTGAATTTCATGCTATTTACTTGAGACCATTTCTCCAGTTTGTCCAGATCATATTTAATACTAATCCTATCCTCCAAAGCACTTGCAACCCCTCCCAGCTTGGTATTGTCCACAAACTTCATAAGTGTACTCTCTATGCCATATCTAAATTGTTGAAGATATTGAACAGAACCAGACCCAGAACTGATTGCTGCGGGACCCCACTCAATATGCCCTTCCAGCTTGCCTGTGAATCACTGACAACTACTCTCTGGGAATGGTTTTCCAACCAGTTATGCACTCACCTTATAGTAGCTCCATCTAGGCTGTATTTCTCTAATTCAGGGGTCGGCAACCTCTGGCACGCGGCTCTCCAGGGTAAGCACCCTGGCAGGCCGGGCCAGTTTGTTTACCTGCCGCGTCCACAGGTTTGGCCGATTGCGGCTCCCACTGGCTGTGGTTTGCCATCCCAGGCCAATGGGGGCTGCGGGAAGCAGCGCGGGTCAAGGGATGTGCTGGCCGCGGCTTCCCGCCACCCCCATTGGCCTGGGACGGCGAATCGCAGCCAGTGGGAGCCGCAATTGGCCGAACCTGCCGATGTGGCAGGTAAACAAACTGGCCCGGCCCACCAGGGTGCTTACCCTGGCGAGCTGTGTGCCAGAGGTTGCCGACCCCTGCTCTAGTTTGTTTATGAGACAGTCATGCAAGACAGTATCAAAAGCCTTACTAAAGTCAAGATACATCACATCTTCTGCTTCCTCCCTATCCACAAGGCTTGTTACCCTGTCAAAAAAGCTATTAAGTTGGTTTGACATGATTTGTTCTTGACAAATCCATCCTGACTGTTACTTTATCACCTTATTATCTTCTAGGTGTTTGAAAACTGATTGCTTAATTATTTGTTCCATAATCTTTCTGGGTACCGAAGTTAAGCTGACTGGTCTGTAATTCTCTAGGTTGTCCTTATTTCTCTTTTTATAGATTGGCACTATATATTTTCCACCACTGCGCTGAGTTGCTACCTATACGAAGAAGGCCTAGCTAGGTCTGCTAAGGAATTGTACCTAATATTCCCTCAGGTGGGCTAACTGAGCCTTCAGGCTCCCATTAACCTTTTTGCTGCCAGTGTGGCATGTATGCATCCCATCACAAGCTGATGCAGTTTTAACTGCAATCTGAGAAAACAAAACTTCAGCGCTTTTGTGTAATAAATATCGGTTATTGTGATATTTTGTGTAATAAATATCAGTTATTGTGGATCATACACTGTATTTGCACTGGAGAGATACTATGTTTCAGTTCACTAAGCCTTTGTTGAATGAATGAGTTACAATTTTATCTGCTGTAGGGTTTATTTTTAAATATATACGATAATTATTGTACACAGGTCTTGGGATGATGAGATTTTTTCCTTGCTCAAGAACATAGCTCGCGTTCCACACTAAACTGTGCTGGGAAGCCTCTGCACCACTCAAGACTGTCTCCATTCAGAAACCGGAGGAGCAATAAAAGCTTTGCAATACATTTTATTCTGTTGTACTCTATATAGGTTCTTATACATTATTAAAATTGTGCAGAGTGGACCTTATTCTGCTTTGGCTTATACAAGGTCTCAACATTCAGCAACAACTCTAGCTAATACTTAACCTCTGTACCCAGCAGAATTAACCAGGGGAAGGCACAAAACTTAGATCATTTCTAAAACACACACACAATTCATTGCAGCAAGAACAGAAAATGGTTTGCAATATTTTGGCTGGGGTCCTTATTAATAGCAGCCTAGCCAAGCGAGGCATATAGATATAGATCTTTATTATTTATAACACAAGCTTTACTAAAATTCTTCTGCCACATTGTGGAAAAAGTCATCCCTCATGATTACAGTGGTCTCAGAGTTAAATTACATGGCTGTTGTATTGACAATGAGGCTTTTGGCAGGAAGGCTGTGTAAAGGAAAATAAAGATGGTCAATGTTTAGAGATTCTACTGGACAGAATCTCAATCCATCTCCCATTCTTAATGAACTAGAACCTTTGTAAAGGTTTAGATATGTCAGCATACACCTTCCTAATTAATCAACAAGCCCCAGGGATTGCTGGATCAGTAAGATTATCCGGGCAAAACCTGCACCCAGCTGATAGAACAGAGACCCACTAGGCCCCACATAAATGCTCTCCCCAAAACTGAAAGATTTTTAAAGGATTCCCAAGTCACTGCATTTAGAGACGCAAGAGGCCTTGGTCGTAAGCAGCTGGAGATCTTGATAGAGGGGTTATGCAGGAAGTCAGCTTGTAGTCCAATGCCATGATTAAGCAGGGCATATTTAGAAGCAAGGGCTAGTGTTAGGAAGAAGGAAAGGAAAAGGCTCTAATTGTTTCAGAATTTCTACTAAGTACCAGCCTTCAGGAAATACATTTAAACCAAAGCGACTCTCTCCAAATGAGGTGAGGTCTTCTTCATGGATCAGTGAACCTAAATTGCCAAATCATCATCCTTAACTACCTTTTCTGTTTTGAGCATATAGAGGATAACATATCCCTTGCAATTTTGCTCCCTCTCATTAGGTCACTATCATATTTTTCTACATCTGTCCTTGTCCAATAAGTTCCTAGCATTTTGCCTAACAATATCTTTTCCTTACCTTATCACTTCTGACGAAGGATTAATCAGGAGAACATTGCTTACTTTCTGTTTTTAGTGTGCATTGAATACAGCTCTTTTGTTCCAGAGTGATCTAATAAGACGGGTGGAGGTGCAGAGTAATCTGACCGTGAAAACACAGCCTGGAGTTTGATGGCATTTGGCCACTGTCATCAAAACGCTTGTGGTCAAAATGTAAATCTTGTGTTGCTTGCTACTTTTTTCCTACAATATTTTCCAAGCCAAGAAATCACATTAGTCACAGGTCCCTTGCACTTGATGATTTTAAAAATGGAATCCTCTGAATCAACAAAATACAAAGCGCTATGTGACAGTATGAATAATATAGAGCACTAAGTGAAAGTATTCTGTATCAGAAACAAAAGTTCTGCTGATCTGTTTAATTATATGTGCATTAGCAAAGTATTCTGTTACTTTCTCCAGAGTCCTTTCTACTCTCAGATGTTTGCAGCCCATTCTTGGAAGCCGTGGATGCAGATCAGAGAGTAGAATTTGTTAGTGATCCCTTGGTCATGCCACTAACTCCGTGCAAGTGGTCAAAATCCTCTGTTTGTGACATTACATTCAGTACTACAAAATGAAGGATGATGTCACAAATATACAATAATGATCACTTTGGGCTGGTGTTATGCTAAGTAGTGAACTTCAAAACATTCAGCAGGTGAGTTCAGTCCCAGCACATGAAGCAGAGCCTAACCTTCTTAGGTCCCTCTTCTCCCTCCCTGCGACCCCCACCATCCCCTTCTCTGCTCTCCTTCCAAAACAGATAGATTTTTCTCTCTGCTTTACTCCCTTTTCCTAGCCAGTACTCCCCTTCAGGAGCCTTCAGTATCTTTCTTCAGTATACTCATGCAGCATCCTTTGTGCTAATAGATTTGCATGTGAAGTTAAGCTCTGTATGCACAGGGAAACCCTGCACTGTTTTGAATAATAACGCTTGCTCCACCCTTTAGAGTGTTCTAATCCGATTTGCAGATCACTTCTGGGATAAGGCATTATGATATATCATTCAAGAGCTTATAGGGAATAAGAACTCTTAGTCAGTGCCGAAACAAATGTACATAGAATACAGCAGGCACTATACCTGTTCAGCTCCAAATGGGTTTCCACCAGTTCCCAAGTGTCTCCCTAGTCTTTATGATGACAAAGAACATTATCCTGGAAACTGGGCAAGGACATTATTGATTCTGCACCTGGAATGATACATGATCTGCATACTGAGAGAGTGAAATGATGTGAGATTCCTCAAACTCACCTCATTATGCAGCGGTGCACTAATAGCCTTTTGTGTGTGTCCGTCTCTTGGGACAGATGGAAAGCCAGCAGTCTCATAAAATCTGGTGAATTGCTTGCTAGTCATGCTGAGGTTCCCATATAAAATGAAAATAGTCGTCCATTTTAATGACAACTACATTGCATAACTGATGTGGGGAGAAATGGGCGAGACTGGTTAATGCCAATACTGTTCATTTTTGTGATTTGAAATTCTTTCATTGCCTGCATGATACATGTGTCACTCTTACCATAGTAAACAATGCCTCACTTCTCTGTGACAGCATTAACCCCCTTTAAACCATTGAAATTATTCCCAAAAATGTTAGTTTACCTAGTCTCTAGGTCGTGTGCTTCTGCAAAGTCTAGAAAAAGAGCCTAGTTCAATGAATAAAACATACACCATTCCATTTCCTTCTATTACGCTCATGTTCAGGGGCATAATGTGTGGGTGCTGGTGGACTGTGATATATAGCAGATCAGACTAGATGATCTAGTGGTGCCTTCTGGCCTAATCTCTATTACTCTATAGCAACCTTTTCAGATAAGGAAGTACTGTTTAAAAAAAAAAAAAAAAAACACCCTGATTCTCTATAATAATTGTTTAATTAGATGTTGTTTGTGCATGTAGATTTCTGAATAAATCTACACAGCTTTGTTTGAAACTTCCCTATGCAAGGCTATTTGATACGCCCTATACGACATCCTAATCCTACTTTGGTAACTGCCCATGTTCATAAGTATAGGCAAATAAAAGCATTTAAAAGAAAAAAAGGAGTTCTGCTTCTGGTAGACCCAGCATGCACAAAACAAATCCCCTGAGTAAACACAAATCTCCTCTGAAATGTTCTGACAGGCTCCCAAGGGACCATGTGTGTCTTCATCTCTTTCAAGCTTTCCAATAATAACTTTAAAATAAAGTAATTGGCAAGTGGTGATTGCATTTTATTCTAACACAGGCCACACTCAGAGCTGGTGCAGCTGCACTGAAATTAATGGAGTTAAGGCAGAGGTGAATTTTGCCCTCTATATCTAGAAAGGAGGAAATCGATGCAGTCTCCTAGTCTGAAGAATTCACTGAACTATCACATGCTTTGGTTTTTGCTTCCACAAAGAATTTCATGGCTGTGTCAGACTTGAACTATCATGTTCCTCCTAGGGTTCACAGTTTGTAAAAACCTTGTCCCATAGCCATAGGCATACATGCAAGTGTGAGGTGGATAAATTAATCAAAACATAAGCCAACCAAACACATTTTTGTGAGCATGAAGCTAAGCCTAAGAGTGTATGCCAGCAAAAACATATTAACCGGTTTTCTAACAATAGGCCTTCTCCATCACATCCAAAACACCACAGTTCTACAAATAGTACTCAACTCCAAACATGCCCTTCAGATATTAGAGGTTTTCAAAAAAGGCAAGACCACATGCACTATTCATTATAAATCTAGAGACAATGAAGAAGCAGTTGGCGTATAGCTGTCCCCATAGACGAAGCACTAGTTTGAACTCTCTCAACAACAAAGTAAATACTTAGCCCTGAGGAGTTTTTGCAGGCCAGATGAGAATTGAGATCAAGGTGGGTTGCACAGGGTATGAATCAGTTCAGAATTAACTCCTATATACCATACAAAATCCCTGCTGTTCTTTAGCACCAGTTGTCTCCAATATGGCCCTTGGTCTCTTTTTAATAGTTTGCTCAGGAAGGTTGAAGGAATAAAATAACCTCCTTGTCTCTCATGGAGTTTATCCCCATATGATACTGCAAAACTACCCCTTACAGCAGGGGTTGACAATGTTTGGCACGCGGCTCGCCAGGGTAAGCACCCTGGCGGGCCGGGACAGTTTATTTACCTGCTGACGTGGCAGGTTCGGCCGATCGCAGCCCCCACTGGCCACAGTTTGCAGTCCCGGGCCAATGGGGGCGGCGAGAAGCCGCAGCCAGCACATCTCTCGCCCGTGCCGCTTCCCGCCGCGCCCATTGGCCCGGGACAGCGAACCGCGGCCAGTGGGGACCGCGATCGGCCGAGCCTGCCGCATCAGCAGGTAAATAAACTGGCCCGGCCCGCTAGGGTGCTTATCCTGGCAAGCCACGTGCCAAACATTGCCGACCCCTAGTTTATACCTACAGTAATGGGGCTACTTCTGAAGAACATTTTTTTTCCTGTGTGAAAAGGATCACACAAAATATTAATCCAATTTCATTAAAAAAAATTCCCAGGAGAGAGGAAGAAAAGAGACCTTTATGAGCCTCTTGTAAGAGTCCCCCCCCCCCCCCCCCCCCCCCCCCGGCTTATCTCCCTTATTCTGAAATTATTCATTTACATACAGACCTTGAGAACTCTTTCATTGGGCTTTGCTAAATTCATTCCACATTGGTGTGGATGGCTCATTCTACCTTGTTTTGTTTTGCCCCCTCAGTGTTTTCTCCAGTTCTTTAGTCCAAGACTCAGCAAATCAGGTCCAGAATGCACACAGAGGACTCCCGTTCTGTACTGTTATTTGGATTTTTCCTGTAGTTCTGGCTGCTGCTACCAACCTATCTTTAGTATTTTTTATCTGTCCAGTTGCTTGTTGCTTTTTTTGACATTTCATTAGAGCCAGCTGGAAAACCGACAAAAATTGAAACGTTGATGAAAAACCCAATAGTCAACACTTCCCCTCCCCTATTCCCCTATCAGCTCTATATTTTAGACAATAGTTGTAGGAAGACCAGATGTCCTACTTCTGTTTGTTTGATCTACTTTCCAGCAGGCCTATATATGTTTTGCGTGTCCTGGGATAAGAAAGCAAATATCCTTCTTGTGGTCTGATTTTATGAACATAAAGCCTGTGACTATATCTGATAAGCAATAAATCTTCACCATGCACAGCACATGATTGCAAACGCTTACAGCTCCTTCTTAACCAAATTTCTTCAGATGTGAAAAAACACCAGTCCTGACTGAAGACTCAGTCCATGGAAAGCCTGAAGTTTTAAATGCAATTGTTTGAGTTCTAAGTAGAAAGACATTTCTAAATAATATTTGAATGTACAAAAACAGTGTTCTGTTCCATTAATTCAGAAATATAATAATTTTTTTGAAGTTCCCAGTAATCATCTAAGGGATAAAACAGGCCTGGAAAATTTCAGCCCATAAATTTCTTCTGAAAAATTATACAAGCACCAGTGTATTGCCTCCTCAACCATAATTATACATGGCCCTTGCTTGTTGGGACCCAGAATTAAGTGAATATGATGCAGAGGACACTGCAAAAGCAGCAATGTTGTGTGACCAGATTTTTAGAGGAATTATGGTTAGGATATTTAGGTACCGATGTATACCACTGTAGCACTATCTTTCTTATAAAGATCCAAGTAAAGACATGCTTGTTTAGGATGTCTGAGAATCTGTGATGCTACAATACACTTCTACCCCGATATAACGCTGTCCTCGGGAGCCAAAAAATCTTACTGCGTTATAGGTGAAACAGCGTTATATCGAACTTTCTTTGATCCGCCAGAGTGCACAGCCCCGCCCCCCCTCGCCCCCGGAGCGCTGCTTTATCGCGTTATATCCGAATTCATGTTATATCGGGTTGCGTTATATCGGGGTAGAGGTGTAGTTTTTAGATAGTCACAAACATTCCACAATGCTTGCTGTGATCTGTAAACCAGGAGGTGAAAATGACATTCCAAAATAAAAATGATACAATGAAGGAAAGCACCATGTCACCGTTGAGATCAGCACGTTAATCTAATAAGCACAAAGTGACAGACCATTGTCATAAAAGAAAGGCCAAAACAGGTCACTTCCTACAAATGCTTTAACTTCTGTATATTGCTTAGAACATTTGTTAAGTGTTTTAATATTTTTTATATAAAAAACAATGGTTTATCCCATTTGGAATATCAGAAAATGATGGTTTTGTAAAGTTATGAATGTCCCAAGACTCTCATGTCACATAAGATATCATGGATCCCTACCAAAAAAAAGTGTTATTAGAGTTTAAAAAACTACCCAGTTAGCATTTTGCACTGAACTAAATGTACTGCTTCAGCTATTGCTACATGTTAAGCCCAAGGAAATGAAGTAGCTCATTTTTACGGTTTTAGATATAGTTCTCTAACAGAAGCTACAGTAAAGGTAACAATGCTCTTTTATTATAGTACTGTGCTGCCTCTCTTTTTAATTAGATTTGTTAGTCTTTCACCAGGAAATGTTGTCTAATGATTAGATCAAGGGACTAGGAGACCAGAGCCTGTTATTCTATGGCTAGTTCTGATACTGATCCGTTGTGAGAACGTTGCCAAGTCATTGAACCTGGAAGTGCTTTGATCCCCCAATCTGTAAGAGGTACATAATGCATGATGTATCTACTGTACTGCTCAGGAGCACGAGGGGGCTTTATTAGTTCATTTCTGCAAAGTGCTTTGGGGTCCCTGAATGAAAGGTGTTTTCAAAGTGCAAAGTATTACTAGGATTGTTTTCATTTACTAGGGTTTTATCCCTTTAAGTGCTGCAGTTAAGGTCTCTTCATTACATAAATAGGATGTGCACTCACCTTAGAAAGGAAAAGATAATTTATTCACCTTATGTTGTTTAGTGGTTACCTTGCTGTATTATTTATTGCCAGCTATTCTATTCATGAGCTGTTACCCTTCAAAGTTCAGAGATATAATATTAGATGACAAAGTGAGAACTTTTTAGTGCAGATTCTATATGGAAATACATACGATTACTGTACAGATAGATATCGGGTCAGAATCAGCTCTCAGTTACATGGGTATAAATCCAATAATTTAACCGAGTTCAGTAGTTACTCTGGATTTACATTGGTGTAACAGAGCAAAATCGGGTCCAGTATTTTTGAGCAACATTTCAGTTTACATGTATTGACCACTATATAGTTACAGGTCCAATGCCAAGTCAATGGGAGTCCTTCCATTGAGATCAGTGAGCGGGGGCTTGGGCACTACATCAATGAAATGCCTGCACTATACGTATCTGGTAGTTCCAATGCAGTTCAAGTATTCTTACTACAATGCTGGCAAACATTTCTATTACCACCTTCAGTAACTTATAGTAATATTTTGTGTGATGGGAAGGTTTAATTTTTCTGCAGTTCATCATACAAGAGCTCAAACTGGGTGAAGTAGTCTTAGGTATATATTTGATTGTGGTTTTTATACCTAAAATTCTAAATTTTTGGAAAAAAACAGCCATTTTTATAAATATCTTTCAGGTTCTCATTAAAAAACTGGGGGCGGGGGGGAACCTACCATTTTTAGGTTGTCAACAACCAAAAAAAAAAAAATTGGTTTCCGGTTTATCAACAATAACCCAGAAAATTCCACAAAAACCACTGAGGAAAAAAAGACCCCAAAAAAGTTGTCTTCAATTTAAATTTTGTATTGACAAGATCTTTTTTAAGAGCTGTTAGAGCTGATCAGAAAATTTCTGTTGCGAGTCTGATTCATGTCTGTTGTTTTTAGTCAAATTTCTTTCATGGAATATTTATCATTATTTTCCAGTTGGGCTAGAGATATTGTTTTAAAGGAATCTTCATTCTAAAAAAAAATCAAAATGATTCTCTGCATAAGATCATAGTGAGATATTTCGGCCTCCCTGGCCAGGACAATAAAAATTGTACCAACTGTGACTGCTTAGTCATTTATTTAATCAACCATACATTAGATTTGGCTTACTGGTTTAACCAGGACAGAGCTATAGAACAGTGCACTTGAGAGCCTAGATGTGCATCTTTTATTTTTGACTAAACTAACTTCACGTTAGGATTATATTAACTTTAAAGAATGGGAGGAAAACAGATGCGAGCTGGACAGGGACTGCAAAAATTTTCTGAAGCAACCATCACTGAAACAGGACATTTTAAAGCCAATATTGCAGAACTACTTGCAGAAAGCAAATTTCTAATTAGTACAGTATTTACCTGCATTTGCACCAAAAACTTGATTCTAAAGAATTATACTCTTCCAATTAGGAAAAGAAACCATACCATGTGACATGTATCTCAAAAGCAGCTTGAATATCAAAATCTTTCCGTGAACTCTTGTTACATGATTTGCCCATTACTTTGGGGTATGCTTATTTATTCGGGTTACTCTTCTGGGGAAGGGGATTCTGTAATTCTATCAATGTACTGCTTGTGTCACTTGTGTTTTCATATGGAGCTCTACTTCTCCCTTCTGCAAGTCCCCTCCCAATGGAGCTATCCTGCAGGACCTAGGGTTCCTAGGGCTGGGTTTCTCCAGCCCCAAAACTGGATGAACACACCCACACCCACACATACATTAATAGAGCAAGTCTGAGCGGACCGGGTCAATCAGCACTGTCAAGCTGACCCCTTATATGTCTCTGGACTCACTGGGCTGGATGAAGCAGCACTTTCAAGCTGACTCTCCTTATATGCCCCTGGGCTCCATGGACTGGGTCAAGCAGCACTTTCAAGCTGTTACCCTTATGCGTCCCAGATTCAGCTCGTCCCTATCCCCACTCTCACATCACATCACAATTGTACTGGCAGTAACCTACTTGATGAGCAAACCCCACAGTATTTTGGGAGCTGCAGGGATCTTTAGCTTAGGTAAAAGAAGCGTTGCTGTAGAGTTAATGGGGGAAACACAAAAGAGTAAAGTTCAGCAAGAGAGAGAGAAGCAACCAAGTTAACGATAACAGTTATTTATTGAATACTAGTGATAACACACAAGGAGGGCTAAACCAACATAACATACATTATTAAAGGTAATACCTAAGATAGAAAGGAAAACACAGAGTGAGGGCGTGGGGGGGGGGGTCTCACCCACTTCATGAGGCTTGAACTGGTTGGTGTTCCCAGGTGATGGTGGTAGCTCAGGCTCCTGAATGCTGGAGACAGGCAGAGCCCCCAGCACAATCAGTCAGGAGAAGATGAAGTCCCAGGGGAACTGATGCCTAGTTTGGATCTAAGCATCAGAACCCTGACTAGAGGGTGAATAGGGATTTTTGTAGAGAAAATACAATTGTTCAAGGGAGAACACTAGATTTGTTTATAGGTAAGATGATGACTCAAGGGTTTTCTTTAGACTAGACAATAGGAGCTGATCACTCTTGGCTATGGGTGGTGTTTTCTTCCAGGGAGCTCACAATGCAACTAGGCTGCTTCAGTATTTAGATATCAATTAAGGATTCATTACTAGAATTGGTCTGATAATTGCTGAGCTGGGTGTGCGCAGACATAGGTTCATTAGCTTCTGGAGCAGAGATTCCCATGATGCAGTGCTTCCCTGCTTTTTCTGGTCCCAGAATTCAGTGTGGTTCTCTGTTCTCCATTCTGTATGTAAATTGAGATGTCTTCCTGTCCCATCTTTCATGCAGATGAGGCTAGGGGAGTTGTCTCTGCTCTCCATTCTGTATGCTAATGGAGATGTCTTAATCTTGTCACCCTTGTCTGGAGGGGTCTAGGTGTGTCTCCCAACACCCTTCACTGCTCTCTGTAAGTTTTTTCCTCTGATGGGTTTTGGTTTAAGCAGAAGCTGGGGGGAGAGGGGGTGTCTTTCATGAGTCAGGCTGAATACTGCACCCTGGTTCCCCAAGAACACAGAGGTGTCTGGTATCACTCTCCACTTATACTTTGCAGGCTGAGAATTATTTGCTGAAATTATCCAGCACAATTTCAAATAATGAATACATTTGAGAAAATCATGATCTGCTTAAAGAAGATTTATGAGCAGAGAGAGAAGCTCGGTTAATTGAATAAACTAATTGTGAATTTTTTCCCCTGCTCTCTTCAGGGCATATTTAAAGGTCCTTGCTTAAAATAAATGCAGTTTAAGATATTGGTACAAGTAGTCAGACAAAAGCTAGCCTGAGCCTGTAGTCTCAGATCTGATGAAAGGAACAGCTTAGGTAGGAACTGTCTCGTCATAGCTCATCCTTTATTATTCTCTTGTTCTGGAAGGATGATAGGAGGGAGTAATTTACTGCAACATTTACATGGATGCAGCTTACTCCTGCTTCTCCTGGCCCCATCAGGCCCCAAAGCCAGGCCAACGACTCCTGGCAGTGGATGGGGACGGATTGGATGGACTCCTCTGCCCTATGCACTGCCCCTCTTGCTGACACAGCAAGTATCTGGAGAGCAGAGTGCACTCCACCCCTGAGCCACACTAAAGATACAGATAGGCTGAGCAAGAGGGCATCTGCGGAGGCTTACTCCCCTACTTACAGGAGTATAATCTAGCCCTGCATTTTTAGCTGCTTGCTTCTGGCCACTCCAACATGCTGTACCATGCTGCATGGGGCGTACTTTCCCTTGCTCAGCTTCAACAACTCCTCCCTCCTGCTACTATCTCTGGGATTTGTTGAATGAAATAGTGCACTACCGAGCCTTTCTTCAGGAGCCCAACATCTGCAGAACTTGATCCTCATGCCCTTACCCAGTTACTTCTGAAGGACCTCTAAAGCTAGGACAGAGGCGAGGGCTGTTATACTTGAACATGAGTGGTTCCATCCCCAACTTCAGGGAAAGGAGTTCCATGGGACTGGTTCACCAGAAGGGGAGGATTTTTTGCTGAAGGAGATGTTCACAGACTAGCCAGGAATGAGTATCTCTTTGCAGACTCCAGCTGTGCTATGGCGCCAAGCATCGCTCATAACTATACCATACAAAGGAACTGCAGAGTAGACAGTGACACTTCTGATTGAAATGATGAAAGCTGCCAAGGAGAAAAGAGGAAGTATTTTTGCAAGGAGTCCCGGGGTTTTGTTTTCACTATATGTTTGACTTGAAAGATACACCAAAGGGCGGATACTAGCTTAACTGGAGAAATTGTTTTACAGAGGAAGGAGCCGAAGCTGCAGTTCTGAAGCAAGTCAAGAGACAGCAAAACTATTTCATTTGGGGACATAGAGTCTGTTAGCCAGCAGAAGTGAAATCATTTTAAACTTGGGAGAACATGGAAAGAGGGATCTGCTGAGTGAAGTGAAACATTTTGTATTATAACCAAACTGTGTATATCCGTTTAAGAGGTTCAGTCTGACACGTAGGTGACAGAGGCCCCTAAATCAAATGCAGTGCTTTGGGATATTCACCACTTATTAAAAATATTACTGTGCTCTGCACTATGTTTGGGGTTATTACTGTAAACTACAGCAATATCCCCACTCCCTCTGGCCCAGGGATGTTCCTTGCTTTTTCTTCTTGTATGTGTTCTGTGTTAATGATTGACATATTGTATGAGGCCCAAATGGTGAAAGCCCCATATTTCCTCGCAGGGAGCTCTGTGCCAGCTTGATAAATCTTTAGAAGGATCAGGACAGTGAAGCAGGCCCAGAGCTCATACAATAGATAAACCCATCCACTCAGACTTCTCTGGATGCAGGTCTTCAATTTCCATGCCCACAAATCACCACAACATTGACATAGCCAAGGTACTGATTATCTGTAAATTATTCTCTCTCTAGCAACTGCTCTTTAAAGACTAGGATGTTCAGAAAACAGACCACCACTCTGCAGGGTTGTTGGAACAATTGGTACAGTAAGGGTACTGAGAGCCATGGAACCAAACTGTAAATCAGGGGTCGGCAACCTTTCAGAAGTGGTGTGCTGAGTATTCATTGATTCCCTCTAATTTAAGGTTTCGCATGCTAGTGTGGAAGCAGAGCAGACACCAGTAATACATTTTAACATTTTTAGAAGGTCTCTTTCTATAAGTATATAATATATAACTAAACTATTGTTGTAGGTAAAGTAAATAAGGTTTTTAAAATGTTTAAGAAGCTTCATTTAAAATTAAATTAAAATGCAGAGCCCCGGACCAGCGGCCAGGAACCGGGCAGTGTGAGCGCCACTGAAAATCAGCTTGTGTGCCGCCTTTGGCATGCGTGCCACCTTTGGCATGCGTGCCATAGGTTGCCTACCCCTGCTGTAAACCATGTATATAATAGAAACCACTTCAAGCCAGGGGGTGCAGCAGCCCCCACAGCACCCTTAGTTCCAGCACCTATGCCGCTCTGGACAGCATATTTCTAAGGTTAATTGAAAGGAAAGGTATCCTTAGCAAGGTGTTCTCTGGTACATACAGGGCAGAGCCTCAAAGTTTGGATCCATATCTGAATTTCCCAGTGGCTGACATTGGACAGGTGGTTTTGGTTCAGAGGCATCTCTCTTGCCTGTGGATATTCTCCTGTAAAAAGCAATACAAACTAACAGGAGTGAATTCTTCTCCTTTAGGTAAGATAGGAATAATGTGAAAGACAAGCTTCTCTCCTCTCCTTGTACTCTAATGAAGATGCTGGCCACTTAAGATAACACTTTCTGAGAGCATCTTTGTAAATATGTCAGTTCTAGTGAAGTTAATAGCAATTTAAGCTTGCAGTGTAGTGTTTCAGTCTTCTCAACTAGCCATTACAATACGGCAATGAACAACAAGATAATTACTGTACTAGGGCTGGAACAGAATGATGAAAAGCACCATTCCCTTCATTCCTAGGGAGAAAACAGGCTGGTGCAAGGATAGATTTCAGACTGTTGTTCTCTTTCCTGAGGATGGGGGTGGAGGGGTCTTTTTCACAAGTATTTCCCAAAGCTACAGTCAATCCTAACTGACATTAACAAGGTGTTTTCAGAATGACCATCATAGTTCAGATTAAGGGTTGACAGATAGGGTTAAGTGGTCACCATGACTTTGAGAATCAAAATCCCCCCAGGATCCTTTACATTTTGCAGTGTAAGGTTTCTCAATTGCAAACAAAATCAATTACTTCCTAGATGTGCATCTTTAAACATTGTTTAGCAATGAGCATTTGATGTTAGAGAAGCTACAATCGTTTTGCCCAGCAGTTTCCTACACATTCACATAGGATGAGGAATGCAGTGTGTGTAGCTCATGTACAAAGATGCAGAATAAAGGAACAGGGAAAAACAAACATATCACTATGACATAAAGGTCCTAAAACACGTCGTTCCAACCATGCTACAGCACTATAGAACAACAGTAACTGCCTAATACTGAAGAGTAACTTTGGAATACGTCTAGCTACCTTACCTCCCAAAATATTGGCTTAATAGAACATTCAGCTAATTGTGTGGTGTCTACTTTTCTATCACTAATAATTGCTTTTCTTTTGATATACCTACTGACAGTTGATAACAGGTAATGGGAAGCAATTTACATGTAATTTCAAGTTCTCCAACTATTTGAATGTTAACTTTCCCTGACAGTCCTTTGTATTGTAGAAGTGAAAAATCAGAAGGAAAATTTGGCAGCTTTGCTACATGATATAAACTTTTCAATCTGATATGAAAGTCAGGTCTAAAGTTAGCTAGTAATAACATGATTTAAATATTTTTCTAGAGAACAGCTTCAGAAACATCAACTCTATACTTTGTACAATTTAAGAATAAAAAGACAATAGGGACTGAGTGTTTGGTTTTAAACTTTTCCAAATACAGGGAACTGAAGCAATACCTAAAGATTTCTCTGAGCTGGCTCATTTGTTCCTGTGTTGTACTCAGAGCTGGTTGAAACATTTCACGTGAAACATTTTTTCATTCAAAAGATGGGGTTTTGTCTAAGTCAATATTTTCCAAGTGAAAATACTGATTTCAGCAGAATTTACTGTCGGGAAAATCAAAACATTTCATTTCATCGAGTCAGAACATTTTGTTTCAGGTTGGGTTGACGTTAATCTTTACATCTGCCTGAACTGTCGTATTGCCTCAAACCCCCATTCACTCCTATGGGCTGTGCTTCCTTGCCAGACTACATCGCCTGTAATGCACAGAGCTTCCCCTTGTGTCTAAGCAGTTGCTCCCATGATGAACTGAGGCAGCTCAGGTGGATGCAGAGTAATATCAGCTGAACAAAACCAAATGGGAAGTTTTGATTCATAAATGTTGAGAAGTTTTTAGTACATTGTTTTGATACTGTTCATAACAGACATTTTTTTCTTTCATGAAAAGTTTTGATATTTCATATATTTTTCTGATTCGGATGAAAATGAACGTCAAAATTTCAGCATTTCCCATGGGATGAAAGTACTATATACGTAGATAGCATTCATCATCATGTATTTTTTGACAGGTTTCCATGCCCCATTTAGGGCTTATATCCCACCCTCTGTCCCCGTTTCCATTGGCGTCAAAGTTTGGCGCCGTCGGCCTTTTAAAAAAAAAAAAAAAAAAAGATTTTTTTTTAAAATGTTTGAATAGGGGGTATGTTGCGTGCTTGTGATTTGATACATTTTCTTGTTTGTTTAGAGAAAGGTTGAAATAGAGTGAGAGAGCATAAAAATTTTTAAAAAAGCAAGCTTTGGTAAGGTTTAGAGGAAAAAAGGAAGAAAGAAAGGTTGTTTGGTGAGTGTGAGTAAAGGCCTAGTTTGGCATTTTATTAAAGACTACAAAGAGAGAACTTTAAAAATTTGTTGGGGTTAATTTGAAAGAATAGAGGCGAGTTATTAAAGAAAAGAGATTTTTGGTGAGGTTTAGTAAGGAGAGATGATTTTAAAGGACTAGTTTGGTATGTTATTAAAGAGTAAAAAAAATTGAGATAAATGTAAAAGGTGTATTAAATATCAGGGTTGGTTAAGAAAGGAGCATTTAAAAAGAGTTAAATAAAAGAGAAACATATAAAGGAAACTGTTTAGTAAGTGCATGGTAAAAAGTATAAAGGTTGGTTAAGAAAGAAACATTTAAAATGTTAAATATAACGGTAGGTTAAGAAAAGAGCATTTAAAAACATTAAAATTGAAATGAAAATATTGAAAAATAGGTTTAAAAAGAACACACATGGCGAAAAAAGGACATTTACTAAAGCAGAGACTGTTTAGTAAGCACATGGTAAAAAAATATAAAGGCAGGTTAAGAAAGAAACATTTAAACCAGGGATCAGCAACCTTTGGTACGCGGCCCGTCAGGGAAAGCAGCTGGCGGGCCAGGCCAGTTTGTTTACCTGCAGCGTTCGCAGGTTCGGCCAATCGCAGCTCCCACTGGTCACGGTTCGCAGTTCCAGACCAATGAGGGCTGTGGGAAGCGGTGCGGGCCAAGGGAGGCCCATTGGCCTGGAACGGCAATCCGTGGCAATTGGGAGTTGTGATCGGCCGAACCTGTGGATGCTGCAGGTAAACAAACCAGCCCGGCCCGCCAGCAGCTTTCCCTGATGGACCGCATGCTAAAGGTGCCAATACCTGATTTAAACTATTAAATATAAGAGTAGGTTAAGAAAAAGGCATTTAAAAATATTAAATAAGATTGAAAAATAGATTTAAAAAGAACACACATGGCAAAAAAAAAAAGGGCATTTACTAAAGCAGAGACTGTTTAGTAAGCACATGGTAAAAGTATAAAGGGAGGTTAATAGTAAAGCATTTAAACTATTAAATACAAGGATAGGTTAAGAAAAGAGCATTTAATAAGAGTTAAATAAAAGAGAAACATATAAAGATAGGTTAAAAGAGAGAACAGGGCAAGAAAAGGGAAAAGAAAGCCCCTTTGCAAAGGGCAAATATAGACAGCACGTGGTTGAGTCAGAGCGAGAGATCTTACCCTTCTAAGTATTTCTGCAGAAAGAGACAACTTCCCAGGTTCACAGCCCCTCAGGCTTGTTATCACCACCTTTGGATTGGCCCAATCAGATATTGTTCTACAGCAGTGTCATAGAATTCATTTTCCTGAACCAACGTTAGTCTAAAACATAGGGGGGAACTTTTAAAAATTGTTTGTTACTAGGGGCTTATGGTTTTAACTTTTATTAAAGCTCCTATGTAAATGTGCTACATGGCGGGGAAAATGCTTGGGGGTCTGTGTTTTTAGATAAGAATAAGGCAGTTAAAGGTGGGGGGGATTGCTCTTGTTTAAAAACCATAAGCCCCTAGTAACAAACAATTTTTAAAAGTTTTCCCCTATGTTTTAGACTAACATTGGTTACTTTTTAATGAGACGATTTGAAGCAGTGTGCTTTTTCAGCCTTTGAAAGCCAGTGGATCAGAGAGAAGAAGATTTCTTCTTCCTCCACTTTTTAACAAATAGAGGTGAAAGTTATATTAAGTCTTGTAAAGGAATAAACACTTGAAAAGACAAGCCTATCTGAAGACACATCCCTTCATTTAACATTTTTATAGGTGTGTTTCAATAAAATAGAGTATGCAGAAACAGCCCAGGTTTAAAACCACAGCCAGTTTATATTCCCCTAAGTAAGGAGGAGCTTCTATTTAAACAGGTCTGATGATTAAATATGGCTGCACCTAGAAGGCCCTGGCCAAAACTTGCAGTAAAGCCTCTCATGAAGAGACATTATACATTTTTTATTACAACACATGCAAAAGTGATAAATAAAGGGCTGTTTCTTCATATAGGTTTGCCTTTTCAAGTGATTATTCCTTTACAAAAAACTTAATACAACTTTCACTTGTATTTGTTGAACAGCAGACGAAGAAGCAGCCTAATCTCTGATCCAATAACTCACAGATGCTGTTTTTGTTAAATTTCTGTTAGAACATTGTTTTGATACTGTTCATAAGAACGTTTCAACATTCATGAATCAAAACTTCCCATTTGGTTTTGTTCAGCTGATATTACTCGGCATATACGTGAGCTGCCTCAGTTCATCATGGGAGCAACTGCTTAGACACAAGGGGAAGCTCTGTGCATCACAGGAGATGTAGTTTGGCAAGGAAGCACAGCCCATAGAGGTGAATGGGTCAGGGAAAGCCGCTGGTGGGCTGGGCCAGGTTTGTTTACCTGCAGCATCCACAGATTTGGTCCATTGCAGCTCCCACTGGCCACGGTTCGCCATTCCAGGCCAATGGGGGCTGCAGGAAGTGGCAGCCAGCACTTCCCTTGGCCCACTTCATCTCTCCTTACTCAACCTCACCAAACAACCTTTCTTTCCTTTTTTCTTCTAAACCTTACCAATTCTTTCTTTTTTTTAATCTTTATGCTCTCTCACTCTATTCTTTCAACCCTTTTCTCTAAACAAACAGTCAAATGGATCTAAGCACAAGCACGCAACATACCCCCTATTCAAACATAAAAAATAATCAACAACAACAAAAATCAAAATGGCCATCAGCGCCAAACTTTGACGCCAATGGAAACGGGGACAGAGGATGGGATATAAGCCCTAAATGGGGTGTGGAAACCTATCAAAAATACATGGTGATGAATGCTATGGAGATATATACTACCGATGGAAATTCCATTTTTTGATCAGCTTTAGTTGTACTGTAATTAATTGGCCTGATACTGCAGGGTAAATCCAGTAACTTCAGTGGAGTTAATTGTGACCTATATTGGTGTTGCAACAAATGTAGGCTCTGTAGTTTATTGGCTTGGGTGCTGAGCTGAGCCAGAGCCAATTCTGAGCCTTCGTGAGTTTGGCCCTCTCTAGCAGCGATTTACCATTGTTGAAGAAATCTCTGTTCTATATTCCCTACTGTTCATATTTTACAATGTTTTCTAGGTTGCAAAAGAAGATGAAAAAGATTATTCTCCTTTTCTCCCTGATCTTGGCTCCAGCCTCTGTTTACACAGAAGATATCAAGACAAAACTAAATATTTCACCAAGCAATAACAGTCATAAACGATTTAAGAGAGAATGGATCTGGAATCAAATGCATATCATGGAAGAGATTAATTCACCATTACCACATCATGTTGGGAAGGTAATTAACAATGTATTAGCAATCAGTCAGCAGTTACTAACTAGGGGTGAATTAATACCATGCAAGAGCATGATGAACAGCGTTACTTTTTGACATTGTAGGTGTGATCGAAGAAAGAATTGTAATGCGGTTTTAATCCCAAACTACAGGATAGGGGGAATGGTAACAATTTGAAGACTTATAGCAAACCAAGAATAATATTACAAAAAGAAAATCTACTTTATTTGTGAAATACAAATAGGTTTTATAGATTGGTTGGGCATCTGTGCAACTGGGGAGTATTTTGGTGGCATACAGGTGTAATGGGATGAATGGTAAATTAGTTGCACTAATATTACACTACCATTTTCCCGCATCTCAGTTTATCTTCTTCCTGAAGCACAGGCCAGAATTCTGTCTTTTAAGGGCCATATCTTCTGCTGGTGTAAATTGGCCCAGCTCTGTTAACTTCAGTGCAGCTACACCAGTTTACTCCAGCTGGATCTAGCTCATGTTTCTAGGTTCTAAATAAATGTATTGAGAAGTGAACTTGTGCTTTTGTTACAATATTCATAAATTCTGACTGCTGGTCTCCTTTTAGAGGGAAAGTGAGCATGAGGAAGTGGTTGTGGGTGGTTCAGTATCAGAGACAAAACTTGATTACCAGAGAAACTGTATAATTCTATAGACAATAGAGAAATGATTAGGTAGTTTAGCATGTCAGTCTCTCTCTCTGGATACGTTACTACTTCTCATCCCCCAGTGACTATACCTTAGTATCTGGTTATTTAATGAGAGTTAGGAACCCAATTTACAGCCTGCCTTGGGAATTGTAGAGTTAGTTGAAAATGCCTGCCATAAGCATGGATAGTTTTACAAGACTATTTAATAAATTCTCTCTCTCACGCGCACACACTCTCTTTCTCACACACACAAAAATCACTCATTTAAATTTAAGTAACAAACTATGCTAATCTTATTTACCCCCTACTCTGACTCTCCGAAGTCAATTCTGCTAAAACACCCTATAATCTGCAAGTCTGATAGATTTATGTGGCAGTCACGAAACAAATTATCCTACAGAGCATTTTGAGACAACAGTTGATCCACCAACAAGCAACATGTCTATATTGAGAATCCAGTTTTACTGAAAATAGATTTAATCTGTTCATTGTGCAGCAGAAGTGCATATTCTAATTACTCCACGGTTGTCCTCTAAAAATCACATATGACATTACTGAACTTGTGCTTCATTTTTAAATTGACAATAAAGCTCCGATATGCTTAATATGTGTAATTGTAGCTTCATGCATCTGCATTTCATTATTAACTGTAGATACCAATCTGTGCAAATTAAAAAATGAAGAGTAATTTGAATGAGATGCTTTATTTGTGCACATCTTTCTTTTAATTATGCCAAAAGTCAAGATGCGCAGAGTATATTTGATGCAAAAACAAAACTCTTGTGTTGTGTGCTTATTTAATTTGATGATTTGTTATTTGTGCACACATGAATTATAAACAGCTAATAGAGCAACATAGGTAAGGAATGGATATAGTTAGTGTAAATAAATCAGAATTCAGAAGTTAATGAGTTTATTAATAGATTTTACCCTCCCCAAGCATCTGATTCAAAGCTCAGTGAAATCAATAGGAGTCTTTCCATTGATTTCAATCTGTGTTGTATTGGGCCCAAAATACAATTGTAGCAAATCTGAAGAGAGTTCTTTCTGCTTATTGCTTTATGGATTTCATTAATAGGTCCTAATTTCAAAGTCACAGGTCAGATCTACAACTTTACTGCAAATCCAGTGGAAAACTACCTTTCCAAAAATATATTATCAGATCTTCAGCTTCTAATAGTCTCAGAAGAGTTTAAGTCCTACCACTTATATCTGCAGACTGCCTAAGTTATACTGTATTTAGACTACTGTCATTATCAGCACTCAATCAACTTACTTCTGTGTGCATGGCAAATTTGCATATTCTAATTAAACAACAGTGTTGACTTCAAGTTTCTGTAATAAGAAAAATCAGTCACCATGACATATAAAATGTCTCATGAACACTAGATGAATTAAATATACTAAAGGGATACAATTCTAACCTGTCAGCCATTCTCCAGGCATGCTGTGTTCATGGCTAATCTCAAACAGGTTGTCAATTTTTGTGTTTTGTTTTATTCTTTTATTCATCGAGACATCAAACTAGAATCATGAAAATTTGGCAGCTAAACCTGACATACCTGCTATATACTGCAAGAGTGAACATCATTTGAAACGTTCCCTTTAGGTATACACAAAGAGTAGAATTTTAGGCCATTGCCAACTCTCATTAGACTTAATGTAAAAGTTTACCATGGACTTTAAAGGGCAGAAGAGTTATACCAGCACTCAGTGAGTTGATACCGCCTTAGATGCAGTTATGGTATTGACTTGTTTGGTTCTGTTTCTTTTAAAAGAAAGCCTGTAGTTCTCAGATTAGACCGAAACAGGGGGGCTGTATTTGGAAATGTTGTAGTCCTCAGTTTTTTTCACAATTTAGTAAAAAATTAATTGTTTAAAAAAAAATGAGCATTGACCTACTTGCAAACTCATTTTCTATAGGGCATTGCTCATAAAATCCTGTGATTAACTGCACATCACCCTGGCAAAGTTCTTCAAATGTAGTCTTTCAATCTGAACAAGTTTGACACTTTTCTGATAAATGCAGCTGTACGTTTTCTTCCCAAGTACGACAATCAGCATCTGTCAACCTGCTTTGGTAAAATGAAACAGACTTTTGTGGATCAGCGCTGTTTACTGGCAGAGAGCGAGAGACGAAAGAGGCCACAGGGTATTCTCAGCTAACACAGGGCATTTCTGCTTCATTTCAGACCAATTCAATAGGAGATTGAGGAGAACACTTCTATTCCTGGTACTGTCCTAAATAAGAGAATAATTCACTTTGGATGGTGCTCTGTAGTCTTCCAGCAATGGAATGCTTTTGATTACTTTTGCAAAGTCTGCATGCAATGCATTGGATTGGCAGAATTGAACACTTGATAAGTCTTTAAATAAAGGCCACAGCAGCAGGCATGTAGAATTGAGTGACAGCAGCAGGAATATGCTCATATAGTTTTATTTTATTTTTTTTATGACCCAGGATGCTTTGTCTGTAGGTTCATCCCCACAGTTTTAACAAAGGCAATTTTGGAAGTCCCTGTGCTTTACATTGAATCAGTAAAATAGAGATTGAGAGAGAAGACACAGCCTATGCTCCTATCTTTAATATGTGGTGGGAGTTTTTTCCATGTACTAATAGGACAACAGTGGGATGGGAAATAGGCAAATTATTTACATCACCAAGTATAAGAAGAAAAGAATTCATACAGTAGAGCAGAGAATCTTCTAGTCTTTGCAGCTCAGTTGTAGTAGGAATGCACCCAGCAATGGGATGCTAGCCAAAATCCTGTGAGACTGTCTTATCAGTCACCTGCAAACATATCAAGAGAGGGCACTTCCTTGGAGCATTACAAGGGGAAAGGGCGGATCCAAAGCAAAAAACCTCAGTGGAAAAGCACTTATCCCATGAAGAAATAATATTCAGGCATCTGCCTGGGAGCTAGAAAACACCCACAGCAATATGAAAAAAGCCTAATTTTTCTGACGCATTTAAAATATGACTGCTATCGGAAACAATCCGGCATTAGTTCCTGTGGGGATGGATTAGCCAATCTAACAAGCTTTTTCCACTAATCAGACCATGATCTATCTGGGCAGATTCTACCAGTGAGAAAAGTAACAGCTAATGAAAAGTTAAAGTGCTAGAACCACCAAAATTTACAATCTCTCTCCCACTTTAGCTAGGCTTTAATATCAAAATCATAGCACCCTAGGCCTAAGCCCTTCAGTGAAGAGAACTTTCTTCCCACAAACCCAATCATAAAATTAACTTCTAAGGAATGTGTTGAAAGATACAAATACCTGCATGGAATCTACTTATTAAAGGGGTTTTTTTTTTTTTTTGGTTTTTTTTTAAATTGGAATAGTTTTAAAGTCATCACAAGCATTTCTCTTCAGTAAGTAAATATATAGATGGTGCAGAGCTGGTATAAAGGCTCTGGGCCACACCAGTATGGCCCCTGGTGCAGGGGATGTGCTGGGGCATCCTGACAACCTGAGAAGCCTTGGCTGCCAGAATGACCTCTGGGGATCACTGTCAGCCAGCACAATTCAAGCTGCCCTCAGTTGCATCTCAGGAGTTCTAAGTCACTCCTCAGCAGCCCCAGGATCAGGAAGCCACAAAAAACGTGACGTAAAACGTGGACTAAAGGAAGAAGAAGAATTCCATGACATACAACAAAAAGGGACGATATAAACAAAAAACTGTTTAACAGCAATAGCCTGACCATCAGCAAGATAAAGCAGAAATGCTAAACACAAAAGCAAATGCAACCTCTGATAACATCAGAAATGTAGGACTGGAAATTGTTGGGTAATTATAGGGACTGCTGATGAGTAGCCAACTACAATAAATGGAATAAGAGTGCTAATATATCGAGTGCATATATCTTTATACAATAAATGTTATTTTAAGTGGTTTAAAACTCCTTTCAGGAATCAGGAGATAAGATGTCGAAATAGAAGAATCAAAGTTACCTCCAGGTTAATAATAATGTACAGAACCAGTAGGGAGAGTGGATTCAGTATTTTTAAAAGTTGATTGTATATTTTATCCCTTTTCCCCCATCCTTCTTATGTTATTCATCTTGTTAAATTGTAAACTACTGAATCTTATTACATGCTTTGAAAGTGCCTAGCACATTGAGGTTACTACTATAACCCAAACAGCAGTAGAAGGAAGGAAGGAATAAAATAAAATAAATACCACCACCACCAGGGTGTGACAGATGATCCACCACTCCAAGAGGCCCTGGATTCCATGAGTGAAATCCTGACCTTGTTGGGCGTTTTGCTATTGACTTCACTGGAGTCAGGATTTGACCCCATGATTCAAAATCTGTGATAAGTGGAACACTTACCTGATGATCATAGCAATCCCAAATTAAGTGTTTGCATAAGATGTCCATTACAGAAATTATAAAAATCCTCAATCGTTTCATCAAGTCCATTTATTTATTCAGTTGAAATGTTGAACCAGAGCAAGTAGAAGCAGCAAAGAGTCCTGTGGCACTTTATAGACTAACAGACGTATTGGAGCATGAGCTTCCGACGAAGTGGGTATTCACCCCAAGAGAGCTCATGCTCCAATACGTCTGTTAGTCTATAAGGTGCCACAGGACTCTTGGCTGCTTTTGCAGATCCAGACTAACACGGCTCCCCCTTTGATACAGAGCAAGTAGGTGACATTTGGGTAAGGCTTACAAAAATGGCATTAAAACCAAGAAACTTAAACCCAGATCTTCAAAATTAACTAGTAATTTCAGATAATAGCTTAGGAAACCGTATTAGAGAGAGCCAAACTTTCAGAGGGTAGGGGCTAGGCACTTTCTGGAAATCAGAAAGTTATTAGTCACTTTTGAAAGTCTTGGGATAAGACAACGTTATTGGAACAACAAAATTAGTGAGTGTTTCCAGTCTCAGGATTTAGGTCTGAAAATTTAGGCCATCTTCAGTGGGACAATGTATATTGCTAATAGTTGGATTGAATTTATGAAAAGAGTAGCTAGGAAGAGGTGATAGTGGAAAGGTGATATAGGCATCAAATAGCCTCAAAAACCCAACTGTAAAGTTTGGTGGTGCACTTAGGTGAGATTTTATACACACAGTTCTGATAGCAAATTGGATAACTGCCTATGCTTTAAAGGGGAAATGAGGCAGGAATTCCCTAATTTATACTTGATTTGTGCAAACTAGCAATTGCAAATTATTTATAGATGAACTAAAGCTGTGATTCCCAAACTAGGGGCACGGCTTGTTCAGGGTAAGCCCCTGGCGGTCCGGGCCGGTTTGTTTACCTGCCGCGTCCGCAGGTTCAGCCAATCGCAGCTTCCAGTGGCCGTTCTCAGCCAATGGGAGCTGCAGGAAGTGGTGCAGGCCGAGGGCTTACCCTGAACAAGTTGCGCCCCTAGTATGGGAATCACTGAACTAAAGTAATGGCTTTAGCTAGTTGTTGAATTTATCTGTATGAATATTATGTACATAGTCATTCAGAAAGTGTTCTGTTTTCAGATTTTAAAACTCACTTTTAACTCCCTCAATTATGCTTTCTAGATCACATCAAGTTCAAGGAATAAAAATGCCATATATGTTCTTGAGGGGGAATATGCCAACACTATCTTTAAAGTCCGTGAAGACACCGGAGATGTGTATGCATTTGAGAGGCTGGACCGAGAAAAGAAATCAGAGTATGAGCTGACAGCTCTCTTTATTGATAGAACAACCAACAAATCACTGGAGCCACCATCCAGATTTATCATCAAAGTCTATGATGTTAATGATAATGTTCCTGTGTTTGTACAAAAAGTGTTCAATGGTTCTGTCCCAGAAATGTCACCAGTAGGCAAGTTCTTTGACTACTTATTTCTCCTTATGTTTCTGTTTAACAGAGGGGATTTTTAGTAAATGTATCATTTGATAATTCCTTCTCTAGGAACTTCAGTCACCAAAGTGACAGCAGTGGATGCTGATGACCCAACGGTTGCAGGTCATGCCACAGTCATATACCAAGTTATTCAAGGAGAGCGCTATTTCACAGTTGATCAATCTGGTAGGCATGACTCACACTTTTCAGCTTTTACCATATACTTTACAAAATGTCACACGTTTAAGCCTTTATCGTTCTAGCCATGCCGGAGAATGAGTTGGACATTTAGTTATCAGCAAGAATGTATTTACAGAGAATGTTTTGTTCTGGTGACACTGTCTGTATTATTTAGGAATGTAAAAGTGAACTGAAAAACCAAAAGGCATTTGTGTGCTAAATGCTGGAGGGGGGAGGGTAAAGGAGTGCATTTCCCCCTGGTGAAGGCAGGTGCAGTGAAGGCACAATAGTTAAAGGCTATAATTTGCAAATGAGTTTGAGCTGAATTTAGCCAACAACTTCAGTTTCGAGTGACATATCATTCATACCACTGACCAGGAATGAGAACAAGATAGCACAGAAACATCGTACATCACTGAAATTCTTAAACCTGTTATAAGACAAGATGCGGCTGTATCCTAGACCCTTCACTCAATCTCTCCATGGGTACCACTAAGTGACAGGCCCATGCCTGTATTTCTCCCAGGATGGAATCCCAAAAATAACCCCACTTTTAGATGGGGTCCTCATGTCACAGTATCCCTATTCACTACCCATGAGTCCTCTGCTACAGACTTCCCTTTGGCAGCTGTGATCAGCTGGTAAATGCAGAGACACAGAACAGCCTCTTCAAAACAAAAGTATTAATAATTTATTCATAGGAACATAACAGGGAGGGAAAAGCTTAAAACAGTATGCATATAGGCTTTTGTTATCTCACGTAAACCTTGACTTGCCTAAACGTGCAAATTTGGCCCAGGACGAGACAGTCTGCACCTCTCCAGCCTCTGCCTCCATTTCAGTCTGACTTTCATCGTCTCCCCCCCACAGAGCTCATAGAGAGGCAATCCTTTTATATGTGTCAAAGTGTCTTTGTCCTGGGACCCCTGAACCTAACTAATCCAGTTTATGCATCTCACTGGGGGGGGAAATAAGAGGTAGACTTCCAGCAGTTGGTTCATCCCTTAAGTACTGGCAATTGATTTAGTCATTATCTGCCTTCCTGGAGAATCGTAAAACCACCCAGGATTGTAGTTAACTATTTTTTTGTATATATAAATACTGTATTTACCTCTGTCTATTTTATGACTACCATCATGCTGTCTGCTATATGGGGCAAAGAGTTATCTCCCACATCTTCATACCAATAACAAGGCATAGATTCACTAATCTTTCCAATAAGTTTTCTTCTCTTTCTTGCAATTGTCACGTTTTTGATGATATAGTACAGCAGAAGGGGTCCTATAAATATTCAACCTATAGAACTACATTATTTGAATTATGTAAATGAACTTTACCATTTTCCAGAATATTTATGCATAAAAATAATAGCGTCAAGCTGAGGTTTTGTCTATAGATTAACTAAAAGGAAGTGAGACAGCTTTTCCGGACACCCTTTGAGATAGTGTACAGTGTGCATTTTTTCACCACCCACAGTCAACTGATCGTCACTAAAGAAAAAGGATGCATCATTTGTTGACTGCCTTATGACTTCCATTGTTACATTAGATGCATTCACGTACAAAGCCATGGCACCATAGTTTGGCTGGATGTACACGTATGCAACATAGCACTAAACTTGACTTCTCCAATAAATTAATGGAGACCTTGCTCTGCAGGCCCTCTCGGATCTTTGGGGAGCTATTGTTACACATGAATGTGCTTGATCTCCAACTTTCTCTGTGTCCAGCCACACTTCAGATTATTCCCATACTAAGTAGAAATAGGGGGAAGTGCATGAGCTTGATTATATTCAGATGCACATAAAACACTGCTTCTACAGAGTACATGTACACGTTTTCAGGGGCTTTACCCTTAATCCCAAATACCTGACCATCTGGCCTCTACATTTGTTTCCTGATTTATTCATCATACAATAAACATAGGTATTAGATGTACATGTTTAAACCAGTAACATTATTGCCAGCAGTACACTATGCAAGGATCCATTACTTTTTCCAGCTGCAGTACCTCTATAAAGGATATTTATAATAGGATAAACTATTTAGCCAGTGTTTGTGGATTTATAATCAGAATATTCAAAAATTCCAAATAGTGCATGGAGATATACAAAACATCCAAAATATTCCATCATCTAGAAAACAGATTTCTAACCACAGCATTAGAAGCAATAGCCAAAATGCTAGTTAAAGCCAACAGCAAAAGTACACACAGGGACATCTAACAGAAGATTGCCGTGAAGGAAATATGCTAGAATAAATGTGTGGCAGGTTGGACCCCCCCACTTCAGGGTGCCACCTGATGTATTGGGGTCCCACTGAGCCCACCAGTTCCACCAGCCGAGGCTCCCTCACCCTGTCCTGCTGCAGCTGCGCGCGCACACACATGTAGGGACACACCCCACTGTAGATTCACACAGAATCTGCAATCAGCTGTGTGTGGAAAGACTCAGCTCAGGGAACTCTAGTGCACACACCTTCTGGAGTCCAAACTCAAAATGATATTGTCTTGTGCTGTATGGAGAGCTATACAGCGTAAGCTCATGAAATCCGCGTCCCCCACCCCCAGTTATGAATCACACAAACTGGGTTTTAGAATAAACAAAAAATAAGTTTAACAACTTCAAAAGGTAGATTTTAAGTGATTATAAGGGATAGAAAACATATTAAAGCAGATTACTGAGCAAATAAAACAAATGTGCAAACTAGGCTTAATGCATTAAAGAAATTAGCTACAAATAGTAATTTCTCTCCTTAAAGGTTTTATGCAAGTTGTAGAGTTTCTTGAAGGTAAACTGCACTGCTATCAGCTTAAATCTCCAGGTATACACTTCACAGGCTGACTTTCCTTGCCTGGGCTCCCCTGCCCAGCTTAGTTCCTTTATTTCTTCAGCAGTCTTCCTTCTTGGGGAGGAAGGCAGTGGAGAAGAGCCAAGATGAACTTATTCCTCAGCCTTAAGTAGGATTTACACATGTCAGGAATTCTTTGTTTCCCAGTTTGATCCCCACCCCTTCTAGTGGAAAAATAGCAGAAGTCCAAAATGATGTCCAGTACCAGGTGACATGATCACCTGACCCTGCAGTGTTAAAACAGCATCCCAGGAAACTTCTCAGGAAGGAGGCTAGATTAGCATCTTGAAAGTCTTATTGTCCTTCCTAATGGCCCATCCAGGCTGTTTGCATACTGTCTGGTGGGCATTCCCCAGGTGAACACACAGTTGTAATTATTACATAGTCAGTATTTCTAACTTCAGATACAGAAATGATACATTCATACAAATTGGATAATCACATTCAGTAAATCATAACCTTTCCAATATACCTCACATGACCCATCTTGCGTAAAATATATCTTAGTTATGCCATATTCATCTCATAATATTTCTATGAAAAATATGGAGCGTAATGTCACAAACTGATCCTTTTTAATGTGTTTTTTAAAGGAGTGATTTCTACAGCCACAGCTGATTTAGACAGAGAGAGTCAGTCTACATATGAAATTGTGGTTAAAGCAAAAGATTCTCCAGGGCTTCACGGTGGGGATTCAAGCACTGCTACAGTCATCATTACTTTGTCTGACATCAATGACAACTTCCCAAGATTTAAACAGCGTAAGTTGTGAGAGTGATTTTTTGTTTGAAAGGCATGAACGGGTATGATTGAAACCAAATGGTTTCATCAGAGTTTATCCAATCAAGATGTATGTATTGCTTTATAAAAATCGCTAAAATATCACTTGAATTGAACAGAACTTCCTCCCTTCCCGGTTCCTCATTCCCTTCCACCCACCCAGCACTGTATATAAGTTTGATTAAAGTCCCTGAATTTTGCAGTGAAGCTATGATGCACAGCTAGGGCAGAATAAATCCATTCTATGGTATCTCGCTCATTCTGTACTGCATCTTGACATTTTTGAGCATCAATGCTGTTTTTAAATTAAAAAAAAAATATTTGTCTCTGCAGACAAAGTATCTCAGTATTCTCTGTGAAATTATGTTCTTGTTACTAAACATAAATTGAGATGAACAATTAACAGAATTCTTACTTTCATGTGTGGTGTTGGGGGGGCTGTGTTTGTTTTTTTAAACAGAATCATTCCACTTTAAAGTCCCTGAAAACGTTCGAGTAGGAAGTGACGTCGGCAGATTGAAAGTAGAAGACATTGATGAGCCACAAAACAGAAACACAAAGTACAATTTTGTCAGAGGAGACTATAGAGATACCTTTGAAATTATACCAAATGCATTCACCAATGAAGGAATAATTAAGCCAAAGAAGGTACAATTCCTAGTGACAAAGAAAAGTGTTGTTTGTTGTGTTGACAATTGATATCTAAGCTAGCTATACTCTAAAAACAGTATGGAACAGAAAAATCCAATTATTCTTTTTTTTAGTTTCAAGGTAACAGATATATATTAAGTGAATTGATTCAGTATTATTACTAGGATAAAAACCTCATTTTCCCACAGTGTATAACTGAGATTTACCTGATCAGATGTCAGGTTGCACACCTCAGACGCCCCTCAGCTTGGTGTCTTAGTTTCTCCTGTCCTTAGGTATTTGGATAGCTTGGTGGGCCAGTGATATTAATGTTTTGACTTTCCGGACCCCCTTCTGGAGTCAAAGTCCAAATGAAATGAAAAATTCAAAATCTTCCAGTTAATCTATTTACTTCTCCCTTCTCTAAGGTTTTACAGCCTCCCTGAACGTTCACTGCCTCTCCCATCCCTTCCCCTGCAAACAGGAGGTTTCCATACTACCTCCAGGTACTGTGGTAGGGCCTCCAGGAGCCTGGGCCTTCTCCATAACCTTACCTGCCTTCAAGCTCCCAAACCAGCATCACTGGTCCCAGGGACATTTCCTCATTAGTTGCAACACTACCAACTCCAAGAATCATGACTCAGACCACCACCACCCCCAAATCATGATACTACTTTAAATTATAAATTTGGTTTAGTTTTTATTGGCCTCCTGGTTCCTGAGCTGTTTGAGTATACTCGCTTCATGTTTTCAAGCTTTTCTGTGTGATCAACAGGACTAGAAGCTTTTTTTTTTTTTTTTTTTTTTTATTTTTAAGTGAAGCCTAGATTCTCAGATCCCTCTATTTCAGCATCAGGGGCTTAAACACAGACAGACTTCATAAAAATCATAAGAGCTGGTGACATTGGCCTTGTCACTAAGCCTCGTCCATGGCCTCTTCCTGTAGTGTTCAGTGATCCCACAGTGCTGAAAGTGGCAAGTGCTTGCAAGATTTATTGTGATTTATTCTGAGTCTGTTTCCAATTGGCTGAGCATAACACGAGCTTCATAATACCCCACCCAGATGCCCTTAAAGGCACAGCCGCTAGTACTGCAATTCCCAGCACACCTCCACCAAACTGCTGCTCTTCCCCAGGTCTCTCAGCATCTCCTACTCCCTGCAGACCTCTCCCATAGTGGGGAAAAGGCTGCTTATTACAAAGCAGGCATGGCTCTTTCTCACCTGCTCTAGCAGATGATCTACAAGAAGGTGGGGGAAAAGAGGAGTCAGGACTTGAACTACTTAAAGGCTCAGTTCATTGTTTGAAGCACATAATGGACAAGAGTCATCCATGGTGCGATTTCACTGGAATTGGTGGAGTTTCCAGAAGAATGAATTTGTCCCCATGTTTATGTCTCAGAGATAAGTTTGCACTGTCATCCAAGGCAAAACGTCAATGCTTATGTAACAGTTTCAAGGCTATTGTCTCTGCCACTATGTCCAGTCATAAGTTTAACACCTTTATCACTATCTAATTAGCATGTTTCAGATTAGTGTATTATATAAGGAATAACGGGGTATCTCAAGCACTGCTGTCTACACCAGGGGTGGGCAAACTTTTTGGCCCGAGGGCCACATTGGGGTGCGAAACCGTATGGCGGGCCAGGTAGGGAAGGCTGTGCCCCCCAAACAGCCTGGCCCCCGACCCCTATCCGACCCCTCCCACTTTCTGCCCTCTGACTGCCCCCCTCAGAGCCCTCCACCCATCCAACTCCTTGTCCCCTGACCACCCCCTCCCGGGACTCCCGCCCCTAACCCCCCCAGGACCCAACCCCCTATCCAACCCCCCCCCCATCTCCCTGTCCCCTGACTGCCCCGACCTCTATCCGCACCCCCGCCCCCTGACCCCGCCCCCTATCCAATCCCCCTGTTCCCCATCCCCCCCCAACCTCTGCCCCATCCAACTGCCCCTCTGCCCCCTAGGACCTCCTGCCCCATATCCAACCCCCTGGCCCCGGCCCCCTTACCATGCCACTCAGAGCAGCATGTCTGGAGCTGCACTTCCTGGCCAGAGCCAAACACACTGCATGAGCGTGCAGCCCCACCACCCAGAGCGCTGGTGGAACGGGTGTGGGGGAGGGGGGAGAGCAGCGGAGGGGTCGGGGGCTAGCTGCCCAACCAGGAGCTCAGGGGCCGGGCAGGACCGTCCTGTAGGCCGGATGTAGCCCACGGGCCGTAGTTTGCACACCTCTGGGTCTACACCTACACTATCTACAAGGTGGAGATGGACTCAACCTGTGAAATTAGGGATGGTTGGTGTTTCCCTTAAAGCCCCAGCTCTTAGAGTAATGTAATTGCGGAGAATCTCAGATTTCATTAAAAAAATAGATTTCTAGCATTTATGGTTGAAGAGGGAAAAAAAGAAAATGTGAACCCTAAAAACAAAATAAGAACACAAAGAAATATACCCACATGTTTTACTTATCAAAATCTCATGATTCTGATGACTTGTTACATGGCTTTTGAATGCTTGGGACAGAATACCAACTCAGATTATGAGCATCTCAACGTTCAGAGCTGTTTGGAGGTGGTGTTTTATTTTCTTGAATCCTGGGTAGGCTGTGAAATCTCTCTCCGATGTTCAAGTCAGATCCAAACTTTTTTGATTCAGGCCCACATCTAATCACTCAAACTATCAGTATGGTTCTCAACTGTCCCTCCAAACCGAAGCAGCTTTTCAGTAGGAATCCTGAATATACATACTTTATAGCCTCAGTGAGTTTGAGTTACAGCAAGGCATGAGATGAAATTTGCAGCATTCCTACTGCCCTAAATATGCAGCTTTTAAAAAAGCAAAAATAAAAAAAAAACAGCACTTGAAGGTATAGTACTAATAGGACACAGAAAAGCAATTCTGTCCCCCCGCAAAAAACAAACTATACCAGATTCTTATTTCATTGTAGATCAAATTGTTTTCTCTTGGACATGCTGACTTCTAGGCATTTCTGGCTACATTAAAGCACTGATAATATTGCACCACACCAAACTTGTGGCAAAATGTCCAAATCTCTCCTGAGTTCAATTGCTCTCACACATCACTGACCCTGCAATCTACTCTGCATACACTGAAGTTTGGCTGAGAGGCCCAGCGAGTTTGGTAGGCAGAGCACCAACAGACCTTGGGCATGCTACTATTGGCTGGATTGCTGGCTGTAGTTTACAGTTAAGGGTCTTGGCTCTCAGGCAAGAAAGCCCCATCTCCTGCCCTCAATGAATGTGGAGAAATGTAGTTGGCAAGGGCAGAGATGTGGATTTCAGTCCCACCTTCAAAGAAAGGAGCTAGGTCAGATCACCCTAGGCTAGCTATCCTGCCTATGGTCAGAGATAGCTGGCTCTGACTGAAGCTTGCAGCCACAGAACTGTAGACATAAAATTACAGACTAAGGTTTATGTGCTGAATTTTGAATAAAGACTAGATTTGTGAAAAAAGTCATAAGCTGCTCAAGTAATAAATGCACAGAAAAAGGGAGAAATTCACTGAATAAATGATTCCCTGATAATGTAGTTCTGTTACAACATACTAGCATTTCCAAATCACACGTTCCAGGACAGTGCTTTAGTTTGCATATATAGCATTTTTACTACTGACTGAGAATGTTTCTCTTTTCATTTAGCCATTGGACTATGAAAAAATAAAAGAGTACAAGTTTGACATTGAAGCAACTGATCCAACAGTTAATATGCGTTTCTTCAAGCCCGGTGAGCAAAAGAGCATTGCGACCGTTACCATTGAAGTTGTTGATGTTGACGAGCCTCCCATCTTCTCTAAACCATCCTATGTTTATGAAGTAAAAGAAAACTACCTCACAAAAAACCCAATTGGCACAGTTTCGGCAGTAGATCCTGATGCAGCAAAACGGAAAATTAGGTAAATGAGCCTGGATACTAAACTAGCTCTAGCAAACAACATTGTTAAACTCTCAACATTTTAAGGACATAAGGAAGTTGGCCAAATTTTCAGAACTGTATATGCAAAAATGCATGATCTGCATGTGCAGTCACACGCACACACACACACACACACACACACACACGAGCAATAACTGCACAAAAGTTAAGCATCTGGGCATTTGCACGTGTAATTACCACATACGGTCACTATGATAGCACATGCACATTATTCCTACACAGATTAGCAGACAAGTGAAAATGCACAATTCTGTACCTCTTACTTCATGTTTATGTACAATTATTGTTGCAATTTTTTATATTGCAACTACTGCCTTGGCATGTATAGGCTCCAAAATTAAAACAAAAGTGAACTAATTTAAAGTCAGCAAAGGAGTAATAAATAAATAAATAAATTTATATAACAGCAAATTTGGGAAAGTTCTCTAGCTGACGTAAGCTACATTGGACTATTTACTCTATAAATAGCCCAGGTAATTTTGGGGGGAAATTCTATCCGGTGAGGAGGACTGGAAGAGAAGAAAATAGTTCTTTGCCATGTGTTTGAAGCTTTTAAAAATGTTAGTCCTAGAGGAGAACAGTTACCAAAGCGCCTGGTAAATGCAAATGATCAGATCTGCAGTTTATCATACAACTTTGAACAACTTCCAGACCTTCTGCTATGAATCACTGAAATCCTACACACTGTATTACTATTCTTGTTTTGTTGAGGATTATCCTTTTTAAACAAAACACAGATATACCCTCCGAAGATCCAGCCCTAGTGGGGACTATGTCAAAGTATCCAATAGTGGAGATATCTTCATCTCAAAGCATCTGGACAGAGAAGCCAGCGCCTGGCATAACCTAACCGTGGCAGCCCAAGAAATCATGGCAGACAGTAAGTGTTAACTAGAAACCTGTTTCATTGAGGGGGAAAAAAATCAGTATGTTTCTTCTGAATTATCGTAATTTAAAAGAGAAAGAAAAGCCCCAAAAAAACAAAACACCCACCTGCCAACATTTGACACAAGCTAATGCACCCCTTTGATCAAAGTGCCTATGTTTGCCTTAGAATGATTTTGCATTCCAAATGTTCAAATCCAACAAATGTCTACTTCAGCAAGTGAGCGGAGTATCGTTTTTTTGGAATTTGGCCTATTACTATTATGCAAATTCACTCAGCTCATTAACCAGAATATATTTTGTTTCTCTCTCTCTCTCCCTCTTAAGCTAATCAAGGGTTCTCAAACTTCATTGCATTGCGACCCCCTTCTGACAATAAAAATTACTACATGACCCCAAGAGGGAGGACCAAAGCCTGAGCTTGCCCAAGCCCTACAACCCCAGCTGGGGGGGCCAAAGCTAAAGCCCCAGTCCCCTGCCCCAGGTGGGGGGAGGGGCAAAGTCAAAGCCCAAGAGCTTCAGCCCAGGCAGGGGTCCTGTAGCCTGAGCCCTGCCACCCATGGCTGAAGTTTGAGCCCTGCTGCCCAAGGCTGATGCCCTCGAGCTTCGGCTTCAGCCCTGGGTGGTGGGGCTCAGGCTTTGGCTTCAGTCCGGTAACGCCAGCCCTGGTGACTCCATTAAAATGGGGTTATGACCCACTTTGGGGTCCCGACCCAGAGTTTGAGAACCGTTGAGCTAGATATACCTTTGAGCCAGTGCATGGCTAACACTCAACAAGCAGTCTGGAATAGCAACTATTCCCCCAGGATGTTAAGGCAAATGGATTTGCCCAGAGACATCCCCAGAGCCTGCCACATCATCGTCATTCACACCTACTTATTGCAGGAAGGGCACAGAGCTCCCCCTCCAAAGCATGCAAGGTGGCAGAATCCCACTGCACAACTGCTGGGACAGCAGCAACCCTGCATAGCGTCACTCTAAAGTGCCCTTGTCCCAGTCCTCCATCAGAGGCAATTTCACCTCTAATAATTTCCTCTTAGTTCAAAGTACTAGTAAAACTGAAGGGGGAAGGAGATGGAGAGGAAAAATTCCACATTACCTACATCCTACTGGATTTGCTAAATGTAACTGTCAATATGGCACTTTAATGATACTCAAGAACACTGGTTGGTGAGCATTAAAAGGTGAAGTATGTAGAGCCATCGTAACCACTTCCTAGGCCAGACCCTTCAACAGCTCTAAGTCCTGCCATAAGAGCCAAGGAGCAAGTGGGAAGGAGGGATAGCCAAAGCTTGTTACACTTTGGCAATCTTCAATTGACATACATTCCTTTGGGGTTATAGACAGCTGGCACAGTTTAGAGCAGCCCCTAGGTTGTTATAACCTACACAGAATCCAGCACAGTGACTCTTGGAGCCATAACCAGCTCCCCCCCATCCCATTCCACCCCCTGTCTAGCAGATCTCTGTGCAGGAACAAATCTGGGCCTAAATTCACATCTAATAAGTAAAAGTAGGATGAGCGTAAATTTGTCAAAGTGTGATATGTTGTACTATTCATGCTCGTTATGAAGAAGTTCCATGAATGACGCAAAGCACAGGACAAGAGTTCTGTATGGGGCTCAGTCTGTAGCCAATTGAATGATAAATCATCCATTATTTTATGTTTATCGTTTCAGATAGACTGTCTGACATAGAATCACATACACAAGTTTATATCCATGTTCTTGATGAAAATGACAACGCTCCAGAATTTGCTTATCCTTATGAGCCCAAAGTGTGTGAAAATGCTGCACCGGGAAAGGTAGGTAATACATGAGAGGGTTGTTTCCATTTATACTTAACCATATACCTTCAACCACAAGTTAAACCACAACTCTTTTGATAAGAGTTATGTTTGCTAATCCTAAATATTGATCTGCGTGTGCTTCCAGTGACTATTCCATGACTGCATTGACCGCCGAGCTGTCAGCACTCAGAACTTTTCTGCTTCGGTCTTTTTGCTGCTACAATACAGACCTCTATCACTTGACACACACACATTGCATCGCTCTCCTCAGTCCCTCTCCCTCCCATCAAGCAGAAGGTCAGCAGAATGTATGCACATTAGCCATTACATTACAGTTCAGTTAACCCTACAAGGTGGCAGTTATCACCAGCAATTCATTTTCATCTACCTAATATTCATACATGCAAAACCTGAGCTATGTAAAATAGGCAGGAGAAAACATGAGTAAATATTAAGATTGCAAATTTCATCAGCACCCAATTTGTGTGCCAACAAATAGAGTTGGTATTTTTAGGTGTCATGGGTTCCTCAGCTGCAGCCTTTACATGTAAGTTTTTTTATTTATATTCATTAATTTACAGTCTTCAAGACAGATTCTACCTGGGAGCTATGTGTACAGACCCAGGGGTAGTATTTGACCTTTAACTTGATTTTGAAATACTTTTGGTATATTATTTATTGATGTCATATATATTATTCATCTGCCATACATGCAGTAGCTGTATTGTGTGTTTTGGGTATTTGGGGGAGATTTTCAAAAGCAAGCAAGGAATTTAGGAGCAGAAGTCAGACATTCACTGTTATTAGTGCTCTTAAATCCATTAGGCGCTTTAGAAAAACTCCACCTAAGATATTTCAATGAACATTAGTTTATTCTCTTTATGGTGAATTACAAGCCATGACACAGCGACACAGCGGAGTAGGAGAGAGAAGCCCTTTCCTCTTTGTGTGGCAGGATTCAAGCTACCTGGCTCTTAGCACCTGCTACTGTGGGGGAGTATAGAGGCTCTGCACCAGTTGCTCTCCATAGAAAGTAAGCAGGGAATAGGCACACCCATCTTTCTGATTCTCCTTCCACACCAGCCAGTGGATCTGACTAGTCATGCAATGGGGAAAGGAAGCAGTCCTTTGAAGAGGGCTATACTTCAAATTATTCCTATTGCACTGAGAAGGATAGGAGGCACTGCACCTCTCTGGGGGCTCCCTCTGGAGCGATGCAGCTTCACACGACCTCTTACTGCAGATGGTCCATGAAAGGCCCAGCACAAAGCTATTGCATTACATAATGAGTGTTTTTACCACTGTGCACTGCATACCTGAAATTTGAACTTTGGAATCTTTATAGGTAATAATCAGGATTTCAGCTACTGACAAGGATGAAATGTTGCCTGGCGTTAACTTCAAATATTCCCTGACCACGGAAGATAGCAACTTCACATTGGTTGACAATCACGGTAGTGTATCCCCTCAGTAGATTTCAGTAGATAGCAAAAGAGAGGCACCAGGAAACATAAGGTGAAAGCTACAGAGATAATCTCTGATGGATCCAAGTGGGCTATTGTAATTTATAAACAAGTTAAGGCTTTTTCAGCAAATAAAGTGTTGTTCATGCCCATCCAACTATTTGCGGGGTTCCTTAAAGGCTCAGTTAGCCTCAGGGGATTGTGTCAGATGATTAATAATCTATAAAGAAAGTCAGAGGTTGAACCATCACTTAATTAGATGTCATTACCTTTTCCAGATAACACAGCTAATGTCACCGTCAAATATGGACAGTTTAATCGTGAGCTGGTGAAAATCCACTACCTACCTGTCATCATCTCAGACAATGGCACGCCAGAGCTAAGCAGCACAAACACACTTGCCATCAGTGTCTGCAAGTGTGATGAGAAAGGAGAATTCACTTTTTGCGAAGAAGCAGCTAAGCAAGTTGGAGTTAGCATTCAGGCACTGGTGGCAATTTTTATCTGCATCCTCACAATCCTTGGTAAATATCGGATATTTCAAGCATACTGCGCTCTTGACATGTTCTTTCTAACTGAGGTACCTGAAGCTTTGTGCTTATCCAGGATCAAGACGACAGGAACATTTTAAAGAGAGTCAGTCACATTCAGTAAACTCTTGCATTTACTTTCTTTTTGGCCTATTAGAATAGTTGTCTTATTGTAACTAAGGAGCAGTTGTAATTTCACCAAGTATTAATATTATTTAGCACCATTAGGCATAATATAACTGTACCTGAGATCTGAGCCAGAGAAATAATAGGGCCCCTGTCTCAAAAGGCTGAATTCATGTGGGCACAACATGTAACAATGCAATAAGACACCAATAGAAATGATATTACATAATACATTAGTGGTGTGACAATAGGCAGCTTGATGTATGGATATTGAAGCTTTTGTGAATGGAAAGCTGGTATCCAGGATTGTAACTTGGGTGGCATAAGAACACATAATGTTAAAAAAATATTAATATAGCACTTAACATGAACTGGCTGACATGTGGGGATTGGTTGGGTGATGGAGCTGTTCACCTCTAGGTCATCAGTTTGAGTTTAACATGGACTGGTAAGTGTGAAAGTGGGTATTGTTTGGTAGCCTAGATGTTAAATGATTGGATGGTCCAAGCTCAGTTCCTAGTGGACAAGAGTCCACATCACAACGCCACACCCATAAGTCCGCCTCAGCAAAAGAGGTCAAATGCCAGCTGATTATGGAGAATGAACTATGGTCTCTCTGCTAGAGAGAGACCCTCCAGGGCAGGGTTCAGGCATATTGGTAGGGCAGCATAGGGAAAGTTTGCATGCTGTTGCCTGTTCTCTGTTCGTGAATATAGGACTTCAGGCTCCAGGACTAACAGTCTGATGCTGTAAAAATAAAGTTCAAAGGAGATGAAGAAATCAACATTAAAGCGGATTGATAGAATGCAAAAACGGGCCCCTTTTGTGAACACATCAGTCCTACATTAGGAATGTTTTAGATAACATTCAAAAAAGAATTTAATAGCATTTTTCCTGCGAAAGAACTTCAGATTATGTTCAATTTTAACTAGACTGAGTTTGGTTTACTACAATTCCCTATATTTGCCTTTATTTACAATTGCTGGGATATGTTTTCTCTGCAGTAATCACGTTGCTGATCATTCTGAGAAAGAGGCACAAGAAAGAGCTGACTGTACTCAGGAAGAGTGTGGCAGAGATTCACGAGCAGCTTGTCACCTATGATGAAGAAGGTGGTGGTGAAATGGACACCACCAGCTACGATGTGTCTGTGCTCAACTCTGTCCGCAAGAATGGCATGAACCTGGAGCCTGGGCCCTGCCTGTATGCACAGGTCCGGAAGCCAACAGGAAAAGGAAATTCTGGCACAGGGGAAATGGAAATTATGATTGAGGTGAAGAAGGATGAAGCTGATAATGATGGGGATTTGCTGCCATATGACACTCTTCACATTTATGGCTATGAAGGTGCTGAGTCCATTGCAGAATCTCTTAGTTCTTTGGAGTCAGGATCCTCTGATTCAGATATCGACTATGACTTTCTAAATGACTGGGGTCCCAGATTTAAAATGTTAGCTGAGCTTTACGGATTGGAGCCAAATGAAGACTTTGTGTATTAAGTTCAAAGCAATTGTGTTTAGTTTTTTCCCCGTAGAGACAGATAGTAAAGCCCAGATGCAACCAGTATGCAAAAGGAGGATCAACAGATCTTTACACAAGCAGCGCAGGTTGCAACGATGATTCTAGACATCAAAAACTCAAAGCATTTTGGGTGAAAAAATTACAATGAAATCATTTTTTTTTTTAAATTAATGACATTGTTCTTGTCCCATTCCCCCAGCATGGGTAGCCCAGCTAGCACACTGGCTCCTCCACTGACACTAGTTCTCTAGGACCCACAGGTGGGCTCCACGGAGCATGTCTTTTGAGACATTACTGCCCAGCACCTGTGAAAGTTTTCCATATATACATATATGCTGATGCCTACAGCAGCATGCCCCCAATTTCTTCCCCATTCCATGTGGTGTCACACCCTTTTATCAATGTGAAATTAAGAACAGAGGAGTCTAGCGACTCTGGGAAGGAACATATTATGGAGGCACCTGTAGCCACCTCCCCCTCAAGTCTGCCTTGCCTCCTGTACCATCTTGCATGGATAATCCATGCCTTTGCTTCCGCAGCAAAGGGGAGGATCATCATTTAATATTAAAGATGATTCCATTATATTCAAAGAGAATCATGATTTCTCCCTTCTTCCCAATTCACTAGTTACCTTTCCACTCCAAAAAATGGGCTACTGCAGGAAGATAGCAGAACTCTTTGGAATTTTTAGAAGACCACCAGAGTGGTTTTAATTGGTCATTTTTGAAAAGCTTGACTGTGGGGATTTCTGGCACAGTCCTGGAGTATTAAAATCTCTCTTTATCCTCAGAAAAAAATATTTTCCTTTCTTAACTAGGATCTTGGTGCTATTCAATGGAATATACCCTGCTGGGCAGGAAACCTGCAGATCAGGTGGAATATTAAGGCTCCAGAACTGTAGGTCTCACTGGATTGCAACATTACAGGCTAAGCTGGTGTGGGTTTTTCTAGGAGTTTTCTTTTTAACATAGTTGAAGGTATTCAGCTATTTCAGGAAAAAAAATTGAAGGGTCTCATTACTGTGAATTTTGTTTTTAAACAGGTACTGTAAAATGGGTATTTTCCACCTAGGAAAGTATTGGGGACTTCCAGACCAGACTATTGTATCTGTGTACTCTACTGTCTGTCTGAAAGACCAAGGCATGAGCATAAGCAAGGTTTTGGGTGCCACCTCCACTACATCCCTGATCCTGCAAGACACATGCACATACTTAACTTCACGCACAGCGGGGAGTCATCCCATTCAGCTGAATGCCAGTGCACACAGTGCATCAAGTCAAACAAACATGTATGTTTTTCAGGATCTAGGCAAGTGATGACAATGGGCTGGCTCCTGCTCCCACTGATGTAAGACTCCCATTGATTTTAATGGGAGCAGGGTCCTGCCAATGAGATACCCAGTTTTGCAGGATCTGTAGGAATTAGTTTAGCTGATCTCTTGATTTAAGATTGGATTTTATATTATAGCCGCGAATCCAAATATTAAAGTCGTCTTTTCTAAACCAGTGTAGTGGAATTTCACTGATTTGCATTTCACTAAGCCACCCATAACTGATAGCATCCTTTTTCAGCAAATATTTAATAGCAAGGGTATTAAATCTTCAGGGTGGTCTCATTATTAGTATATTTCACTACTTTTTCAAGATACACTATACAACATTTAGTAGGACACTTTCATCAATTATTCAAATTCTAGTACACTTTCCAAATATGGGCCTGATCCAAGCCCACTGGGAGTCTTCCCATTGGTGGTTGGATCAGGCCCTTTATAAATAATGTACTTTTTTTTTTTAAATTGTGTTTGTCCATTTAATCATTAATTTGCAAATCCAGTCCTCAATGCAAGTTAGTGAGGTTCCACTGATGATTGTGTTATAAAGAATTCTTACTAATACTTATATTTTAAGATTTTCACGTGTAATAAGGTGTTGCTATTCAACAGGAAACATTAGCTATAGAATTATTCAGTGCCATAGCTAAAGAGTCTTCTGTAAACAACATCCAGATAACATTTTCTATAATCACTGTGGGGGGTTTTGAAGTCTGCGTTATAACATTATTCTAAGGAACATTGTACTGATCTCTACTATACATCAAAGATGTTTGCACTGGATATTTTATTTTAATATTGCTGTACTTGTTTTGTTTTTACTTACATAAAAGCCAAATTCAAATGTAGTGTTATTTCTCTGTGAATTAATAAGCTGCATGCATAAGACAATAATAGGCTTTTGGGTGAACTTGCTGCAGTGAATTCAGTCAACAGAATGCTGGAATCTGTTAGCGAAGGGAATAGGAAGTCACCAAACCCAGAGAATAGTAGACATAGGTTCATGGAGGAGCTCTGTGTAAAAATGATTTTTTTCACGCTCTCGGGAAGCTATACTCTAAGACAGTGGTTCTCAGACTGTGGGTCATGACCCCATTTTAATGGGGTCGCCAGGGCTGGCTTAGTCTTGCTGGGGCCAGGTGCCAAAGCCCAAGCCCTACTGTCTGGGGCCAAAGCCTGAGGGCTTCCACCTTGGGCAGTGGGGCTGAGATTACAGCCCCTTGGGCTTTGGTTTTGCCCCCACCCCCAGGGGAGTGATGCTTTGGCCTCTCCATGCGGGGAGGCAGGGATGGGGTAGGTTCAGGCTTCAGTCCTCCCTCCTGGGGTCATATAGTAACTTTTGCTGTCAGAAGGGAGTCGCAGTGCAATGAAGCTTGGGAACCCCTGCTCTAAGACCTTCTTCCCACAGAATCTTCCCTTCTCAGACATCTGATTTCACGGAGACCCTTTTCCAGGCAAATCAGAGCTGTGCAACACACCGGTTTTCTTGTCACGTGGGGCCAGATTTTCAAGAGAGCTCACCCCCAATTGGGGGTGTGGAGATCTTTTGAAAGTTTGCCTACAGAATCTATGCGGTTCTAGAGGGAGATACAAATATACAGAGAATACGGTTATAGTACCAGCCAGATCCCACACATGCAGGATGGAGCACAGGAATCAGGACCTTCCCACCCCAAAACACAATCTTCTATTGTTTGAACTAAAGGGGAGTCTCCATTAGCTACCACTAGACCAGTTCCATCCTCAGTTATCAAATGTGTTCAGTGTGTCCCCTGATCATTTTAGATGACCAAATGGAGGTCATTTTCAGTGTAATTAACAGATAGCTGGGGATATGAATTTGATTGAGATTACAGGGAATTTTGCATAACTGTTTGAGGCATTAACAATAGTTAGAGGAGAAATTTTTATTTCAGTTGATGGGGGCTTTGATTTTGGAGATGAAAGTCCCAACTCCTATCCCCCATGTCATGTGTGCATGACTTAACTGCCAGCCAGAATGCACCTATCCCAACTTCCTCTGCACTGAACACCGTTACTCCCTAGTAATATCTTCATCCCTTCAAGCAATGCAAAACACTCTTCCCCATCACCCCTCAGCAATGGCATGGCCCGATGTCTCCCTAATATTTCTAGTCCTGCCACACCAGAAGCAAAGGACTGAGCAGGGGTGCATAGCACTGTACAAAACAACACAGATAGTCATTTCCCCACATTGCCCTTAACCCTGGATTTAAGGGTTAGCACACAACAGACAAGTAGACAGTCATAGCAGAAAGGGAAGGACCAACTCGGGAGAGAAAGCTGTGTTTGCAGAAGTTAATAGTAACTGTTTTAAATTTCACTATAAATTGCAACTAACCATCTGTGAATACTTAAGTCTCACAGTCTAAGAACCTTAAATTCAGTGTTTTAGACAACAGTCCTTTATCATCTTTTTTCTTTGTTCACTCTCAAAGGAAGTTCATGCCAAAACTTTTTTTTAAGAGACTTGCCCAGTCTGTTGACATTTACACAAATATAAATCAAATGAAAACTGTCAGTTCTTTCAGAGCTGTCAGGAGCAGAATAATATAAAAGTTTCAGATTACACAAATTTAGCATGCATTGCATTAAAAGCACAATACATGTCAGTTAAGTTATAATGAAATGTATTTTTCCAAAGAAAGATCAATTAAATATCTATCTGCAATAATTTTGCTTTTACCCAATATTTTAAGTGTTATTCATTTAATTAAAACATACATTTGACTTTTATTCTTAGTCTATCATGAATTTTTATTGTATTATTTTTATGTAATAATAGGTCATGCCAGGGGACTAATGCATTTAATAAAGATTTTTATATGGCCGCCCATTAGGGATCCTTTTTGAAATAGTCATTTATGCTTGAAATCCTTACTAAACAAATTAGCAAGGAATACCTGTTCAAATAACAGCATTTATTGAACCCCTCTGAATGCCAAAATAATCCGGTGAATTGACCCAGCTACTACTCCAAATAGTTCAGATGAGTTTTCATTATTCAAGGGAAAGAATAATTCAAAAATGAACCCTGTAGTCGCATCAAGTATTATGTTATTAGCATTCAGCACAGCTATTGTAACCTGAGGGAGAAATATAAAAGCACATAAAAGCTAGGAAAGAGGACATAAAACGAGAAATGAGAAGGAAAAAAAGCATTTAACTGTTCTTGGGTTGGTTTTTTTTCCCCCCTTGTTAATGGATTCTCTTCTTACCTCCCCGGCAGCAATACAAATTAATTCTAGAAGGGGTCCAGTCAACATTGTTATTAGAGCTGAAATGTCATTTCATCAAAACCAAAATGTTTAATGGAAATGTATCAATCTCAATGAAAAATGCATCTGGAAGGTTTTGTGGATTCATGACGGAATACCTAGAGAGAGGGGGAGGGGGGAGAGCACCCACACATTGCAACCAAAACAAATTTCAAAAACTTGAAATTTTATATCAAACGGGTTGTTGTTTTCTGGTCAGCCCTAGTTGTGATGCCTGAGTCATGAAGAGCAACAGGGTCTCCTTTGGAGTTTAGTGCTTTGATCCAAGAACCCTCCCTAAAGCCATCTCATATTTTCCCCTTCTGACACTTACATCTTGCACATGCTATGTAATGCTGTCTATTGGTGAATGGCTAGCAGTACACACACAGATGTTTCAAGGCTCACAAATCTATCCTCAGTCTATCCACACATGTATGTTATGCATATCAATGGTATTTGAGTGACTTACAAGATTATATTTTCAAAAGATTTTAGACCAAAATCTGCCTCACTTCATTCACATTATTTACACCTATGCAAAGTGAGTATAAAAAGCTGCCATTTGTTTTACAGCATTTTACTCCCAATGTGCAGAAGTAGATGATGGTGCAAGGCACTGGGAAGTCAGGGCCCTTATGTTCCTTTCCACCTCATCCCAGTGGAATAGAATTGTCTTCTTTGGCTTAGGCCAAAGATGTGAGTTTTACAGTTTGTTCTGAATGCACCAGGGCTCATTCTCATCTCAGAAGTTTCACACTGATGGGCCAGCTGCCAAGGATGGGCCAGCTGTCTGCCGTGCTCAAGACAGGGTGTTGTTGTTCTGGTGAATCATCGCCGTGGTGGGAGATCAAGATAGCCTCTGAAATGGCTCAGGCCAATCCCACAGAAGACTTTGAATGTAAAAAGTGGAAGCTTTGATCTCTGTGTGGGGAGCCAGTGCAGCAAGCAAAGGACTGTGGAGATGGACACTTGCAGCTTGTGTTGGGGAGCAGGCAAGTCACTGCATTCTGAAGCAATCAGATCTCTTTCAGGGTCAGGCATTAATATCCGACACTGATGAAATTGTAACAATCAAATCTGCATCTGTGCTGAATCTTTGCCCTGCCGCAAAATCCCACATTTCCACCTGCCAATCAGGAACCTCTTCCTGAATGTTGTACCACTTCAGATTAGACATGTCAAAAAAGGAATGTATTATCCCTCCTAACCCATCTATCCTGCCCACTAGATCCATATCTTATCCATTAGGCCATGGTGTCATTCTATTTATTCTGTATAAATAAGATTTTTCTAAGAACAGTTTCCTCCAACCATTTTCTGTTGCTCCTACCCCCTGCATTTCACTTGCCTGTTGTCATCTTTTGTGCTGTTCATGTCTGTCCTATTTAGACTGTAAGCTCCTTAGACCAAGGACTTTGCCTTCTCCTTCCCCTGCAAAGCATCATGCTCAACAAGAGTGCTATGTAAATGAAACAAGATATTGACAAAAACAAACTCCAGCTTTCATCATTCTAATGCTGTAGTACAAGTCTCTGGGTAGATCATTGGCAACAGGGATCAAACCAGGACTTCTGGGTCTTAAAGCACAATCCTCTACTGCCTGAGCTAGAAGACCTAGCTCTGTCATCCAACACTGTAACGGGCTTCTTGATCTCTGTACATGGCCCAGCCACTACAAGAGGGCAAGACCAGATGTGGGTTACACTTGCAATTATGTACTATTTATAAATCAACATCCAAACAATGCATGCTGTAGTTCAACAAGTAGAACGTATGAATGTATGACCAACCTGCGTCAGCCTATTTAAATTTAGCTCTAAAAATAACCCAAACAGCAATTTAAACCCAGCGTATAGGAGGAGATCTGAAGTCTGAGAGAGAAAAGGGCTAACTGGATTGCTTCTGACTTTTTAATGCCTTAGTTGAATCTTTTTAGAGGGACAAATAAAACTGCCCCATCTAACATCTGCCATGCACAAAGCAAAACAAAAAAATATTATAGGCCACTTTGTCAGGACCAGGCTTTGAGGTGCTAACAATAACTTGTGTTATAGTCTCTTCTTGTGTGTTCATGATGCATAGAGTTACAGCTTCAAGTCAGAGAGCGCACACAGCATTGATCTTGTGTTGAATCATAGACACATGGACAGGCGAATTCACTGTCAAATTTCAGAGATCTAAAGCTTTTGTTATGATCCTGCCTTGCCAAGAAGAAAAGCCTAAGAAAACCTTCCTTCCCAAGAAGAGCACCTGCTAGTGATGATAACCCCTCAATTTATACAGTACCTTTTATCCGGAAGTACCTCAAGGTGCTTTACAGATTTCATTTCAAATGCTGTTCTCAGTTACACATGCATAAATCCAGAGCAACTATGCTAACATCAAGGGAATTACTCTGGATCTACATCAAAGTAAATGTGAACAGAATTTGGTGGTGTTATAAATAGGGCTACAGCATCAGCTCCATTATGTTTTCTTTATTCAACGACCAGTTTATGATCCAACATACAGAAAACAAAGACTGGGACTTTGCTCATTATTTGGACCATATTGAAGAAACAAAGGAATAGCTTTGGTTTGTGTCAGAAATAATAATATAATATATGAAGATAAACCTATCTCATAGAACTGGAAGGGACCTCAAAAGATCATTGAGTCCAGCCCCCTGTCTTCACTAGCAGGACCAAGTACTGATTTTGCCCCAGATCCCCCTAAGTGGCCCCCTTAAGGATTGAACTCACAACCCTGGGTTTAGCAGGGAGGGAGAAGCAAAGCAGAAAGAGGGAGAGGGAAGCAAATAAGCAAGATAAATTGGACAGGTTTCAAAAAGTCATGAGAGACGCGCTACAGCAGCTCCCCCGGGGACCCTTGTAGCCTCTTTATTTGAATTGAATTCATCATTCTGTGTTAACCTACAATGGGCTCGGCTCCTGTTGCTACAGTTTCCAAATCAAAAGTTACCCTTTATTCTTAGACTGGGAGACTCTTAGGAGCACATGAAGACTGAATACAGTGACTACGAACACAGTTACAAGTAAACAGTCTTGTTTGTATTATAAGTTATACGTCATACTCACATACACATCTACCCAACCTGACAGAACCCAAGGCATAGTCAATGCTGTATTCATACTCACATCCCTAAAGATATTAGAGTCTGGTGGATCTCTCAACAGATGGTCACCAATAGTCAGGTGGTTCCTGCTGGGGTCTTCCCATTTTTACCCAACCAGGGAACCTCTATTATATTGTTGTTCTGACCATGCCTAAACACCTTATTCCTATGCATGAGGGTTCCAAGCTCTTTTTCCTTATCTGTACTTCCACACCCCATAAATGTTGGGGTGCCCTACTTGCCATAGGTTGTTCTCTTCGTTCTCCCTTTTCCTTATTAGTATCTTATTAATATTTATGTCAACCTGTTTCCAGAGGGTCAGAACAGAACTTCCCATGATGTTACAATCAGGTATCATGCAGTCTATTTTTCTGAAGTATCACCTTTTGGTACATCTTTTACAGTAATTTTGTGATCTTATTGTAGGTGACCAGATGTCCTGATTTTATAGGGACAGTCCCAATATTTGGAGCTTTTTCTTATATAGGTTTCTATTACCCCCCACCCTTTTCCCCCAATTTTTCACACTTGCTGTCTGGTCACCCTATGTTATTGGCAGAGGGTCAGTGTTAGGTTACCCACCCATATCAAGTCCCCGTAAGCCTGTGGCCTAGTGTAGCTACAAAAAAAGTCTTACAGACCTCCCCCTGTAGGCCTTGCATTACAGCTTTACCTTACTTATATCCTTAATACACACTTGTCATTCCTAAATACTTGTCAGTCTTCTACTGCTATAATCCTATTCTACTTAGCTATTCATCACTCATTGATTACATATGAAATAACATGTGAATTAACAACACAATTAAATGATAAAATGAACTAATTGGCTCACCCTTTTGGCTATTCTTGGCTGCCAGAATGGTCTGGCCATGACCTACAATGTCCCCTACATCACTGACGCCCTCTGCGCTAAAGGTTTCAAGTGGGGGCAGCATGTAACCATTCCAGCTGCTCTTATGACACCCTCCTTACACTGAGGGTATAACTGAGGGTATAACCGGAGTGTTCCCTTTGTACTACTGGAGTGGCCTAAAGAAGCCAGAGTGGGATCATGCCATGAGTCTGACCCCATCGCTTTAAATCTCCTATTCTGTTTTTTCCCTGAAAACTTCCCAGCAAGGGAGTCACCCCTAAGATGAGATATAGCATGCAAAATTTCAGGACTGATTTCTTTTTAAAGGAGGTTGGGTGGGCTGTGGGATTGTAAACGGGGCTATAATGGTAAGCGATCTTTATTTTTAACTATGGTGTGGCTACCACTCCTCCTCCACAATACTAGCAATATGTTCCATGCTACAGATGTTAAGCAAGATGAGGCAGTGAGCCAAATTCACCTTGATCTAATGCCAATGAAGCTGGTGGAGTTACAGTACAGGCCACTAAATGTAATCAGCATTTTTGTGTCATACTCATCAATGAACACCTGGTGGCACTCAATTCCAGCAATACCATGGGAGAAAAACATAATTACATTTCAAAATATGTTGTGCAGAACAAAGCAATCAGAAATCTGCTCTTTCTCCTAGCTATTGGGCCATGCTACAGCAGCATAGGGCACCTGCTCTTTGCAGTTTTGTTACTATAGCTCACATGATATTTTATTTAGATAATGGTTAACACTGCAGTCTGTTTCATACCCTGACAGTGAACTCAGAAGAACACAGACTCTTCCAAGCTAGCAAACATCATGCTGTTATAGCCTGCTAGGCTCACTTTTTATGTCATGCTCGAGTGTATTACCCGAGGCTTGTGGAGGCAGCTGAAATGATTAAATGAAGTGTTAGATTCAGAAAAGGAACCTAAATCATGATCTCAAACCAAACAGATTTTAAAATACCTGTGGGGGAGAAGAAAGGGAGTGGAGGGATGTGAACTCCAGACAGGGTTAGTGGGAGGAGAAAAGGAGAATACAAATCAAATACTACCCACCATTAAGGATCAAATTTTGATCCCACTGAAATCAATACATTACATTTTTATTCTTTTTAAACTGAACCGGCATTTGATCCCAATTGGGTGGTGGTGTTTTTTAGCGATAGCTTCCCAGATACTGGCAGTGGGGAAACTCCTGTGATCATGGTATTTTGTTTTTCATATTTCTTATCCACATTCATTGAAAACTGTCTGAGGGAAAGTTTGAGTGCACCACAGGGGCCCTTTTTAAATTTAAACCTTAACCAAAAAACAAAAACAAACCAAAGGCACAAGATCATCGCCAACCCCAGGTTTACATGGTAAAAACTGAACTGCTTATTTTTCTTTTCCCCTCCTTCCCCCTCCCCCCCAACATCAAACAATCGTCATCCTTCCCTGTCTTTCAGGATCACAACTTTTGAGTCATCTTTCACTCCCCACCACAACAGTCCATATACTACTAAGTCTTGCCAGTTTGGCTCCACAAAATCTTGAAAACCTACCCTTTCCTTTTTTGTCCACAGTAATTGTCTATGTCCTACTTATCTCTTTCCAAGAGTCCTGCACAATTCTTGTCTCTAGCCTTCCTGTAGGGTGACCAGATGTCCCAATTTTATAGGGACAGTCCCAATTTTGGGGTCTTTTTCTTATATAGGCGCCTATTACCCTCCCACCCCCTGTCCCGATTTTTCACACTTGCTGTCTGGTCACCCTACCTTCCTGCTACCCACAGTGCTCCTTTCTAGTGCATCCAGAATGCGCCTTCTAGTTATTTTCCTCAACCACCAATCAGTTTTTGTTCCAATGCATTTTATGGAATGGCTATTCTCTGAACACGAACAAGCGTATTTGTACATGAATAGGAGCATGCACTACTCACTAGCCATCATTTGTTACTCATTTTCAAAGCGTCAAGTCATCCAAACAGAGAGCAGAAACAACCCCGTGTGATGTACATAATCAAACACTGTGAAAAATGAAGAGCAACTACTCCCAGTGAACCCTTCCCTAACAACCCACAGGCTGAATGTGTTTGCCTAAACTGTTTTTTCCACCCAATTACAAACAGGAAATTACTTAATAAAAAAAATCAAAGCCTCTTTGCATAATCCACAAACAGAGCAGAAGGCTAAATTCACAATTTGCAAAAATAACCTGACCAGCTCTAATGGCACGATCTCCAACAGGCTCCCCTGCACCTAGAATGTTGTGACTGTGCTGATATCTGGGGTGGGAGGAGGAGCTAGGACACATCAATAGCACACAGGAGGTCTCTGTCCTTTCGTGTGTCACAGCGCAGTGCTCCCTGACAACTCGTTCTGCAGAAACACAATATGCAAGTTGCAGCCAATAGGTCTGCAAATTATAGTGAAGGGTGGCAGGCCCAACCTGTACTGAGGGCAGTAGCAGCAGCTGCTGAGAGCCTGAGTGAGGGCTCACCTACTATTTTATATAGGCTTCGCACCAGTGAGGAGAATTAAACCCTGACCGAAGAGCAATACCACCAGTGTAACAGCGGAACTTGCCTCCATTTCCTCCTCCACTGAAAGAGCCGTGAGGTGCCTAAGAGCTCTTGTCCAGTCATTTTACCTGTGCCCATCTCAGACTTTAAGGCCAGAAGGGACCATCATGATCCTCTAGTCTGACCTCCTGCACACTGTAGGCCACAGAACCTCACCCTCCCACTCCTATAACAGACTCATAACCTTTGGCTAAGTTACTGAAATCCGCAAATCATGATTTAAAAGATTCAAGTTACAGAGAATCCACCATTTACACTAGCTTGCAAGTGACCCATTGCCCCATGTCGCAGAGGAAGATAAAAAAAACAACCCAGGATCTCTGCCAATCTGACCCGGGGAAAATTCCTTCCCAAACCCAAATATGGTGGTCAGTTAGACACAGAGTATGTGGGCAAGACTCACCAGCCAGACACCTTGGAAAGAATTCTCTGTCCTCCCCATATAGTGTCCCATCACCCGCCATTGGGGATATTTGCTACTAGCAGTCACAGATCAGCTATATGCCACTGTAGGCAGCATAGGCACCAACTTCCCCTCTGCCCGGTGGGTGCTCGCCCACCCCTGGCCCCGCCTCTTCCTGCCCCTGCACTACCCTCGCCTCGCCCCACCCCGCCTTTTCCCACCCCAGCCCTGTCCCCTTCCTGCTCCAATTCCACCCAAATCCCCACCCCTGCCCTGCCTCTTCTCCACCTCCTCTCCTGAGCACGCCACATCCCCGCTCCTCTCCCTCCCTCCCAGAAAGTCCTAAGTGCCACCAAACAGCTGTTAGGTGGCAGGGGGCTGGGAAGCACTGGGAGGGAGTGGGAGGAGCGGGGATGCAGTGCGCTCGGGGCAGGGGTGGGGGAGAAGGAGGCGAGGAGGGGGGAGCTTGGCTGTCGGTGAGTGCAGAGCACCCACTAATTTTATCCCCTGGGTACTCCAGCCTCGGAGCACCCCCAGAGTCAGCGCCTATGGTAGCAGTCTCATCATACTATACCCTCTGTAAACTTATCAAGCTCAGTCTTGAAGCCAGTTAGGTTTTTTTGCCCCCACTACTCCCCTTGGAAGGCTGTTCCAGAACTTCACTCCTCTTAATGGTTAGAAACCTTCCTCTAATTTTAAACCTAAACTTTTATGCTTAACTTAAATAACACTTTCCCTCCCTGGTATTTATCCCTCTGATGTATTTAGACAGCAATCGTATCTCCTCTCATCCTTCTTTTGGTTAGGCTAAACAAGCCAAGCTCTTTGAGTCTCCTCTCATAAGACAGGTTTTCCAATCCTCTGATTATCCTAGTAGCCCTTCTCTGCACCTGTTCCAGTTTGAATTCATCTTTCTTAAACATTGGAGACCAAAACTGCACATAGTATTCCAAACAAGGTCTTGCCAGTGCCTTGTACAATGGTACTAATTCTTCCTTCTCTCTACTGGAAGTACATTGCCTGATGCATCCTAGGATCACATTAGCCTTTTTCATGTCAGCATCACATTGGCAGCTCATAGTCATCCTGTGATCAACCAATACACTCAGGTCTTTCTCCTCCTCTGTCACTTCCAACTCATACGCCCCCAGCATATAGCAAAAATTCTTTTTGTTAGTCCTTAAATGCATGAATTTGCACTATTAAATTTCATTCCATTTCTATTACTCCAGTTTTCAAGGTCATCCAGATTTTCTTGTATGATATTCCCATCCTCTTCTATATTGGCAATACCTCCCAACCTTTTGTCATCTGCCAGCAGATCGAGGAACGTGATCGTTCCCCTTTATTCGACATTGGTGAGGCCTCATCTGGAATACTGTGTCCAGTTTTGGGCCCCACACTACAAGAAGGATGTGGAAAAATTGGAAAGAGTCCAGCGGAGGGCAACAAAAATGATTAGGGGTCTGGAGCACATGACTTATGAGGAGAGGCTGAGAGAACTGGGATTGTTTAGTCTCCAGAAGAGAAGAATGAGGGGGGATTTGATAGCAGCCTTCAACTACCTGAAGGGGGGTTCCAAAGAGGATGGAGCTCGGCTGTTCTCAGTGGTGGCAGATGACAGAACAAGGAGCAATGGTCTCAAGTTGCAGTGGGGGAGGTCCAGGTTGGATATCAGGAAAAACTATTTCACTAGGAGGGTGGTGAAACACTGGAATGCGTTACCTAGGGAGGTGGTGGAGTCTCCTTCCTTGGAGGTTTTTAAGGCCCGGCTTGACAAAGCCCTGGCTGGGATGATTTAGCTGGGAATTGGTCCTGCTTTGAGCAGGGGGTTGGACTAGATGACCTTTTGAGGTCCCTTCCAACTCTGATATTCTATGATTCTATGATTCTATGATCTGCAAATTTTATTAGCACACTCTCACTTTTTGTGCCAAGGTCAGTAATAAAAATGTTAAATAAGACTGGTCCCAAGAACAATCCCTGAGGAACTCCATTAGTAACCTCCCTCCAGTCTGACAGTTCACTTTTCAGTACGACACATAGTAGTCTCCCCTTTAACCAGTTCCTTATCCACCTTTCAATTCTCATATGAATCCCCATCTTCTCCAATGTAACTAATAATTTCCGTGTGGAACTGTATCAAAATGCCTTACTGAAATCCAGGTAGATTAGATCTACTGCATTTCCCTTGTCTAAAAAATCAGTTGTCTTCTCAAAGAAGGAGATCAGGTTGGTCTGGCACAATCTACCTTTTGTAAAACCATGTTGTATTTTATCCCAATTACTATGTACCTCTATGACCTTAACTACTTTCTTTTTCTAAATTTGGCCCAAGACATTGCATACAATTGTGGTTAAACAAACAGGCCTGTAGTTTCCTTTTTCCCCTTTCTTAAAAATAGGTACTATATTAGCAGTCCTCCAAGTTTATAAAGTCATTAAAAATCCTGGCTAATGGTCTTGTAATTTCATGTGCCGGTTCCTTTAATATTCTTGGATGGAGATTATCCAGGCCTCCCAATTTAGTCCCATAAAGTTTTTTGAGTTTGATTTACACCTCAAATGTAGTAGTTGCTACTTCCATATCCTCATATCCATTAGTCACCATGCCACTACCCTACCCTTATTAAAAAGGGAGGCAAAGTATTTGGTTAGGTGTTGGGCCATGCCCTAGATTACCTTTAATCTGCACCTCATCCTCAATACTTAGCAGTCCAACTTTCTCTTTCCTTGTTTTCTTTTTATTTATATGGCTATATAACCTTTTACTATTGGTTTTAATTCCCTTGCAAGGTCCAGCTCTGCTCGCCTTTTGCTAATTCTCACTTTTTCCCCTTATACATTTTGACCTGCAAGAGGTCGCTTTCCTTGCTGATCCATCCCATCTTCCATTCCTTGTAGGCTTTCTGCTTTCTCTTAATCATTTGTTTGAGATACTTGCTCATCGAGCTTGGACTGCAACCCTTCCCTATGAATTGTTTCCCTTTGCTTGGCATGCAGGCTACAGATAGTTTCTGCAACTTTTGCTTAAAGTAACTCCAAGCCTCCTCCATGTTCAGAACGTTGAGTTCTTCAGCTTAACTAATTCCCTTAATATTTTAAAGTTTGCCTTTTTTAAACCAAGAACCCTAGTTGCAGATCTACTTTTGTTTATCCTTCCGTTTAGTTTAAACTGAATTAGCTCATGATCACTTGAACCAAAGATGTCCCTAAAACCAGTTCTTCTGTGAGGTCCTCACTACTCACCAATACTAAATCTAAAATGGTATCACCTCTTGTAGGTTCATAACCTACAAGAGGTGCAACTATTTGGTGAAGAAATCTGTCAGCTATCACATCCAGGAAAATCTGAGCCCTACTATTATTAATAGCACTTATCCTCCAATTTATATCTGGGAAATTAAAATCTCCCATAATTCCACAGTTTTTACTTCATTAAAGAGGTCTCTTATCTTAGCAAAGCTATCGTCACAAATTCCCTCCTATGGAGAAATGACAGAATATCCAAAACCTAAGATCAGGGGTCAAAAGCATTGGACAAGTTCTGGAGGAATTACTATGAATATAAATATTATGAATTTAATATTCTATAATTAATATAATTACTATGAATATAAGTGTGTCCAGAGTCCCAGGAAAGCCAACTGAGGTCACTCAATTAGGATGTACTGCAAAGAATGGGGCAGACAATCCCTAAAGCTGGTGGATATTCCAATACTCAGATTTATCAAGCCAGCACAAAACAGCTTCTATAATACCTCACCGGTTATCCAGAAGCCAACACCACAGTTCACTTAAAGCAACCCAGCCTCAGGCCTCCACCCAGACACCCAATTCAAATATGATGAGGATTACTGAAAATCTTATTCATCATATAAAAAAATTCTACCAATCCCAGGCTAATGAATATTCTAGATTTTACCCAAATACACGCTTACAGCCAATTCTTAGTAACTAAACTTTATTAAAAAAGAAAAGAGAGAGTCTATTGGTTAAAAGATCAGTATACATATAGACATGAGTACAATTCTTGAGATTCAGATTCATAGTAGAGATGGTGAGCTTTGTAGTTGCAAAGAGTTCTTTCAGAATTAGTTCATAGGTTATAGCTCTAGTGACAGACAGGAGCTGTCTGTTTACATGGCTAACATCAAACAAGATATAAGTACAACATACAATTAGTATCACCTCCTATTCTCTAACAATACAGGTTTGCACTTCAAAGTTTTAGCCTATCTACCATGGAATGGCCCTAATTACCATTCACATACTTTTCTAACATGTCTCTACAGGTTGATTCTGGGTTATTTAGCCTGCAGGATACTTGACCCTTTCTGGCCATGCATCACACTTTGTATAAGATTAGTTGCAATTATGTAACAGTGGTAGCAACAATGATTTGCATGGTCAGAATCTAATTAGATATCATCACAATAAGCATTAGCAGGTGAGCATTTCATTGTCACAAATGTGTGATCCATACAAAAAGCAAGAACAGTTCACAATCAGCAGCCAGGTGTCCCCAATACACCCATTTTTACATGCCCTACTTCTGATCCAGCCAGAAAATTTATCCCATCTGCTTATTTATTACTTACTGTGTGTTCTGAGGGGAATCAGTTAAAGAGACAATCCATAGCAAAGACCATATGGAAAAATTTTCCTCTTTATACTTCCTTCCATTTTACCCACAATATACTGCGCCTGCTGCTGCAGGCAGATGCTAACTTGCCTGCTGATTTAGCCTCTTGCAGAAGGGTACCTGACATGGCATTGATTAGTCATCAAACGGGCCTATAAAAAGCTCTCCACGTTTTCCATTTCCTATTTGCAGAAGGAATCATTTGAAAAAAGTTTGTGACATTATAAACTGTATGTACATAGAGAAGAACAGTCCATATGCAGGAATAGGAGACTGGCACTCACAAGCTCCTATCCTGGCTCTGGCTCTGATCCCCTTCAACCTCAGGTGAGTCATTTAGGCCCCCATTTCAAAAAGCAGTAGCAAATTTTTGCTACCAAAACTGGAGGTGCTCTAAATTAGAGGCCACCTTTAGGCTAATGTATGGTAACCATACTTTCTTATCTCCCACCAGCATTGTGAGGGTTAATAAATGTTTGTAACACATTTTATAGCGCACTAGAGGCTTCACAGAAAGCTGCAAAGAGTTTACAATCTAAAGACCCTATCCTGCAAACACCTACAGCCCACTGTAATGCTTCATGCCTGAGTAGGCACACTGAGGTCAAAGGGACTAGCCGTGTTAGTAAGCACTACACTGATTGTAAGTGATGGTCAGGCCCCATGTTATATATGTGACACTATAAAGGAGGACGATAAAGTAGAATCATAGACTCTCAGGGTTGGAAGGTACCTCAGGAGATCATCTAGTCCAACCCCCTGCTTAAAGCAGGACAAATCCCCAGACAGATTTTTGCCCCAGGTCCCTAAAATCCCTCAAGGATTGAATTTACAACCCTGGGTTTAGCAGTCCAATGCTCAAACCACTGAGCTATCCCTCCCACGTAGAAAAGGCATAGGCAAGGATTGGAGCATAGTGATCACATGATTATTCAGCAAGGGAACATCTTGGTGCTTCTGAAAATTAAAGCTAACCTGTTAGTTATTTAAGAAAGATAAAGTAGGGCATGCACATACAATGTTACATGAACAAAACTGGGTTAGGGTTCCTGCGCAGAACAGACTAACTCATACATTTCATTCTATGAGCAGGGCAATCATTGGGTATTCTAGTTTTATGGACAGACCCGTAGCAGTCACATGACAGGTGGTGCAATGGCTTCCCTTCGCCAAGAAAACTACAAAGAGACCCATATTCAGCTTAATGTAAACTTGGGTTTTGTTGTTCATTGCTTTTTTTATTCTACCTCTAGAGAATGTGCTCATTCAAACTTCAACTTTAAACCTGGCAATTACCCATTTCACATCAATTTAAGCTATGAGCAGTGACGGAAATTCAGTGCCTGCATTGCATACCCATAAGATCAACAGTATTAGTTTGGCCTCACTGTAATTTCTCCTTTTCCAAATAATCTGTTACCTATGTCAACTCTCTTGTTGTTATTCCTTTAGTGGTTTTAAAAGGTACCAGCCTCATATCGTCAGTCATCAACCTTTAAAGATTCATTTTTAATGTGTGTGTGTTTAGAACACTTATATCCTCCCTGAATCAGCCTAGAAGGAGGCTGTAAAAAACACACACACACCCTCCCTCCCACCCACGGTTTATGTACTTCCTCTGATCAAAAGGAAGCTTGCCATGAGAGTCAGAGGCCCACAGCAGTTTGAACCCCACAAGCTCTCATCTTTGTGACAGTTTACATGTTGGACAACACACTCTGGCTTGAGGCAGGGACTTCAAGAGTTAAAAGCATGAGCTGTTCCAGCTTGAGCCAAAGCTCTCCAGCTGGGGCGGTAACAGACATATCCTGTGCAGATTGCGAGGTACTGCTCTCCCTTTGTGCCCACTCACCAGTGGGTTACATTACAACACGATCACGCAATGCTTTTTATTTCAATACTGTGCCATAGGTGCCCAGTGAAATCCTCACTAGCAACAGAACTTGACCTTGTAGTCCTCCCTGAAGTCAATGGGAGTTTTCTGTATGTTATAACTGTGTGGGCTGGTAATGGAATTACTATGACATGTCCTTAATACACAATATCACAATACAGAGAGTCAGTCATAAGCTGAACAGAAAAGAAGGGTTTTAAGGCAGGATTTAGAGAGATGTGATCCGATGCCTCAGGAAAAGAGGGAGTTCTACATATTAACACTCTTAAAGCCAGCTCATCAATAGCTCCCAGTTCCCTAACTGCTGTCCTCTTCAGTTTAAGTCTCCAGGCTTCTGCCAGATAAGGATCCTGAGTGAATATTGTATTTTCTTCTAAAATATATGTATTAACTCATACCAAGAGAGGAGAATGTCTATCTCCAGACACATTCAGACAGTGTTCCTGAAGGGAAATTCAAACCCTGAGCTGTGCATCTCACTGCCCCTCAGAAATAACACGGAACATTAAATATCTTCACAGCCCAGGAAGGCTTCCTTGCATTTCTAAACTGTGTAAAAGAGTTTCACCTGCAACTAATGTGATACCTTAGAGAGACAGAGATATTAGGGGAAACTCATCGTCCTGAGGTCTCCTCACAGCCCAAACAGAAAGCCCTGTGTTCATTAAGGGTTTGACTGAATCTTTGTTCAATACCCTGCGTATGAAGAAATTGGGGAGAATTGTGGTTGTAGAGTCTACTTCTTCGTTTGCTCCTATGAGGGAGTAATTTGCTACAGCCCCTTTGCTAGCTGGTGCGGAGCGGGGGTCACAGAACCAAAGTTCTGCCCTCCTCTGGCCCTACCTGCCCACTGCGGCCCCCCCCTCCTGTGCAGGTGAGCAGGAATTGGATGTAGCCTTGTTTCTACCCACCCCCAAGGTGCTGGCTACCACAAGTGAGCCTATGCCATGGGGGAAGTAATCTGCATCAGCAAAGGGGCTGGAAGAGATAACATCCCTCCTGGAGCAAAGGCGGGGAGGAGGAAAGCAGGAACCAGACTCTGTGACTCACAGTCACAATCTGCTTCTGCCCTGTTCCTTAGGCAGCACAGCAATTAGCCAGAGAGAGGAATAAGGGCTCATAGCTGCTCAAGCTAAGTCTTGCCATGGAGAGGAGAGTGAGTAGGGGAGGAGACAGAAAGGGAGGAGCCCTGGCTCCACTCCATCCCCATTTGTTCCATGAGAAGGGGTGAAATAAGGTAGTCCCTCCCCATGAATTGTGATTCAGTCTGCCCCAGGGTGGTGCGGCTGCATACCACATGGTGGGTTGCCAATTTCAGCAGAGTCCAAAATCCTTTGGACCAAATTTTGCTCAGTTACATCTGTTCAACCCCTCTGATTTTAATGGGGCCCCACCAGAGTAAGTGAGAGCCCAGTTTGGGTGTTAGACTCTTTGCACTTAGGTGAAGTCACTGCATGGCACGTTATAGCCCAGAGGGAATAGTTAAAGAGTGTTATAAATCCCTAAAGCTACATTTATGATGGAAATGTTGATGCAAGCTTAATTATAGTGATACTACTGTAAGCTGCTCTGCTAGGCAAGACATTAAACCCAGTCTATAATAGTTCTCGCTGTAATAGGGACAGTCTCACTGCACAGCTACCAGGCAAGGCCTGCTACCTGGAAAATACTGCAGCACCTGGTCCCATTCCCTCCACTGCACTCATTCTAATGCCTTTTTTCTACTGTTCCAGCTAACACCCACGCAGATAGCACAATCCCATTGACCTTTTCTTCTGTTTGTGGATATTTGACTTCCAGCCTAGACACAGAGGCTTGCCATTCAATCTAAATTAGTATGTCTTTGCTTAGGTGTTTCATCTTACAAGTGCGTACCCAAGGAGAGTTTCTTCCTGAAACCAGACCCTATAAGGTTTCTCTATGTGCTTTCCTTGTACTGTACAACCCTTCTGCCAGGTGGTTAATAGCAGAAAAATGATTCAATATATCTAGGGTCCCTCTTGAGAAGTAACTAAAGTGTCTCAAACCCACCCCCAGGAACCTGGGAAAATTAAACACCCACTCATCAACACTCTGAAACTGTCCACAAACAAGAAGTCATTATTAGGGGAAAGGGAATGGTCAAACTTGGGAAACACAACAACAGAACGTCTACAAATAAAAAGTAAAACACTCCTCTGCCTTCCCACCTGACAGTGAAAATGTCCTGCAGATAGTAGTCCCTTGACCACATCACCTCACCCATGCGCCAAACCCCACTCACAGCAAGGATCAGCAAGTAGCAATAGTTCAAGGATTTCTTTGCAGGTCTGTCTCCTACCTTAAGGGAGACATCATCGTCCGTCTCTCCATTTAGTGATTCAACTTTATTAAGATGCAAGGTAAGGAGGAGCCACACCAGAATCTGCTCCACTGCTGTTCTCTGCATCCTTTTCTACAGTGAAGTCCCCATAGGAAGGGAGTCAAGAGCACTTAGCTCCATTGATAGAGCCAAGCTACTTGAAAACAAGCTCTTTGCTACAAAGTAATACCTCTTTTCTTCTCTTAAGCCTTTCTAGGAGCCACTATGCCCAAAATCCAATTTCATGACAAGTTATGGTGACCTCCCAGGTGTCACTATGGAATTGTGGGTAGATCTATGCAAATGAAGCTCTCTATAGCAGCACTTTTCCCTATTCATCAATAGGGGAAGTAGGGAGTTCTTTCTCTCTGGAGCTTCTGGCCATAGGGCTTACATCTGTAATAATTTGAATACACACGGCAATTGATTTCTATTAAGGGCAGCCTCTGCACAGGGCCAATCATGTGATATACTTCTGTAATCAAGCTGCAGTTGAAGAAAGAAAGATAATGTACAAAATACCCTAATAGGGTGGGACACATTTTCATTTTGTTGTCAGTTCACATTGCCTGAAACAAAGTGATTTTGAAAGTAATACAGACACAGTGCAATAACACTGTCCTCAGCAAGGCTTCGAAATCCATTTATGAGGCTCCCACTGGTAAAGCAAATATGCAATTACAACCAAAGATGGGTAGATCTCCAAACTAAACACCATCAAAGGCCATGTGTTAAATAATGTATGTTCTATAGCTGTTTTTATTGGGGAAAAATGTTAATTTAGTCTCTTAAAGGATTGTATTTTGAGAATAAACATTAGTAACTTCAGTGATAAATATAGATGTATAAGTTGTCTAGGACTGCAGTGAGGTCGTATGTACCTGCACACATATGTATGTATGTCCTGCAGAAACATTATATGTTCCAAGCACCCTCAATACTCCATTAGGGCACATGGTGTAGTGGGCCCCAAAAACAGGACTGGCATGCATGGGGAGAGGGATGCTGCACTCTGTAAAAGAATAAAAGTAATGGGTAAGCTCCCCCACCACACCAAGCAGTTCATGAAGGCCTCCTGGAACTTCCCCTGAAGTACTGCAGCTGTGGACTGCCTCTACACTCAGGCTCTAGCAGCCCACCGTATACATGCACAGTAAAAAGATGGATATGTGTGGATTGTTTGTGTCCTACTTTTCTAGTTCCACATCTTACTACGAAAAGGTCAGAACCTGGCACAAATGCTTCTTTTGGACTGAAGAACAGATAAACACTAGCTGTGGTTACCTTGCTGACATGGTTATTGGCAAAACTTTCTTTCCCTCCACAGAGGAATCCTGTCCCTTCATATGCAGATACAACAAGGACTGCATGTTTCTCATGTTTCCCCAACCCTCCACCTCCCTTCAAACCTTGCTGCTTTCTCAGCAACACTTCTTCCATAGACATAAATGTGATGGTTCATATGTCAGCAATCTTCGTATCAAAGCTTTCCAGACCAGATGCACATGATCATCAGTTGGCTTTGACAGCTGCAAATGTTCACTTTGTCCTATTCTACCAACACAAGAGTTTAAATAAATAAATAAATAAATAAAAACACACCCCTTCAAAGGGTGATGCTGGCTTTTCTCTGGACCATTATCATGAAAATGTCTTGTTGGTGTGTCTCAAGGTAATATGTCACATCATGACAGATCAGAGCCATGTTGTCCTTCCACTTGAAAGGGTAGTTGTAGTCAGGAAACTGACTAAGTCAAAATGACATTGTAAGTCTCCCGCTTTATCCTCTCAGTGATTTAGAAATCAAGTCTGCTGTGTTTACAAGACAAGTAACATTTTATTCTCCTTGGCAGCACAGCAAATACAAACCTGGAAGCTAGAAATCCACCTGTGTTCTATCTGCCTCTTAAATCAGTCATGAGTTATGACTATTTCTTTTGGCTATAGAACTTGATCCTATGATCCATGCCTTGATTACCTCAATATTAGACTACTGCAATGCACTATAAATGGCCTTGTTGACACTAGGAAAATTAGTAGCCCTAATTCACCACTGTCACAGCTCCCCATGGCTGTAAGCACAGTTAGACAATATAATGCTAAAAAACTTCTGAGCTCTGCTTCCACCAGTGCTATTAATGATGGAGCGGAAATTTTCCCATATAGATGCCACCCATGGGTTTATAAACTGATGCTCCCAGCGAATGCTGCAGTCTGTTTGCTGAGTATCCTGTGTTTGTACAGCACCTAATAATAGGGTCCTGGTCTACAAATAGTAAGCAGTGTACATAATGAGTCTATTGGCTTCTAAGTGGAGTTTTGATTCTGACCTATAAATCCCTAAATGGCCCGCAACACCCCTCCTACAGGAAACCCCCCTGATACTGCAGTAGCTGCAGTCAGTGGAAGAGCTAGCCCTGTCTAATTGAAAAATAAGGGGGGCGATTGATAGGGCATTTTTTGTTAAGACACTTCAGCACTGGAACTCACTATCACACTTGATCTGAAATAGCCTAAAGTTGGGGCCTTTCAGGCCCATTAAGTTCTTGGTGTCTTGGGGGAGGGCTGAAGTGCTTGAAAGATTTGGGTCTTTGAGGAGGGGAGTGGGGGAGAGGTAGCTATGGGGGTGTGATGCGTTCCCCCCGGGTTGTCCCCTGGAACTGGGGTACCACTGAGCCCACCTGACCCACCAGCCTAGATTCCTTTTATGCTGTACTGCTGTGACCAGCCTGCCAAGCCCACTCCCAGGCTCCAGTCTGAACCTTCACCAGCACACATAGAGGTAGGGACACTTGCAGCTGCAAAAACATACAGATGCCGTGATCAGCTCTGCATGGGAAGGCTTCAGCTAAGGAACTACCCAGTATTCAAATGAACACACCCCCTCTGGAGGATAAACCCAAAATTATACCGTCTTGTGCTGCACAGAGAACTGTACAGCGTAAGCTCGTGAAATTCACCCCCTCCCTCAATGTGGAGGGGAATATACACACTTTCTGCCCCCAGTTATGATTTCCACACACTGGTTTGTGATGAAGCAAAAACAAATTTATTAACTACCAATGATGGATTTTAAGTGATTATAAGGGATAGCAAACAGATCAAAGCAGGTTACCTAGCAAACAAACAAAAGCACAATCTAAGCTTAATATACTAAAGAGATTGGATTTAAGTAGCAAATTCTCACTCTAAATGATTATTTAAGCTGCTTGCAGGGATTCTTAAGGGGCCAGCTGCCCTTGCTTGCAGCTTAAAAACCCCAGGTATTCCTTTCACAGGCTAGAAATCTCTCTAGAATCCCTGGGTCCAACCCTTCTCCCCCAGTCCAGTCCTTCTTCTTCAGGTGTTTCCAAGAGTCTCCTTTGGGCGGGGAGTCAGCGAAGAACCACGATGATGTCACTCCCCTGCCTTAAATAGCTTTTGCACAGTGTTTCTCAAACTGGGGTCGCCGCTTGTGTAGGAAAAGCCCCTGGTGGGCCAGGCCGGTTTGTTTACCTGCCCTATCCACAGGTCCGGTTGATCGCGGCTCCCACTGGCCATGGTTCGCCACTGCAGGCCAATGGGAGCTGCTGGAAGCGGTGAGTAGTAAGTCCCTCGGCCCGCGCCACTTCCAGCAGCTCCCATTGGCCCGGAGCAGCGAACCGCAGCAAGTAGGAGCTGCCATTGGCCGGACCTGCGGACGGGGCAGGTAAACAAACTGGCCCGGCCCGCCAGGGGCTTTCCCTACACAAGCAGCGATCCCAGTTTGAGAAACACTGCTTTTGCATATGGTAGGAACTCTTTGTCTCCCAGCTTGGTTCCATGCCCAGCCAGTGGAAAAACACTGATATTCCATGATGGAGTCCAGTACCAGGTGACTTGGTTACATGTTCCTGTAAGGTCACAGCAGCCATGACTCGGAGACTATTTGTAGTGTCCTCAGGAAGGCTCCCCGGCAGGAGATTAGCTTCTTCTAAGACCTATTGTTCTCCCTAATGGCCCTTCCCAGCCAGCCATCTAGACTGAATGCATTCTGCCTAGAGGGCATTCCCCAGGTGTAAACACATTTGTAATAGATGCATAGACAATATTCCTAACTTCAAATACCAAAATGATACATGCGTATAAATAGGATAATCATATTCAGTAAATCATAACCTTTTCAATGATATCTCACATGACCCATCTTGCATAAAATACATCATAGTTATGCCATAATCATATTGTAATATCTCTATGAAGAATATGGGATGTAGGGTCACAGGGGGTTTTGTTGCTCTTTGAGAGATTGTTGTGGGATCCACTCATTGAAAACAGAATCATCCAAAACTAAAACAGTAGCTAGAGCACAAGATAGGTGCCCGTCACAGGGTGGGCTGGAACCACAGGGTGAGGTGGACATAGCTGCACCTGTGATGAAATTAGCTACCTCCCAGGAGATGAGTGAGGCCACAGATCAGGTGATAGCATGCAAGCCAACTGGTCCTTAGATAAAAGGCCAACAAGGAGCCATTTCAGGATAAGAGCTTCAGAAGACCCCAAGCTGGGGGAAGGGACCTGATTTATCCAGTTGGCTTACACTGCACCGTTTTGATTTGGAGAAATAAATCTCAACCCTGAGGAGAAGGAACTGAAATCCTGCTGCTTGTGGCAGTGTGGTTTGATGCCCTGGCCAGTGAACTGGCCCACCAGTATTCACTACCTCACCTGTATACAATTCAGAATAAATAGATATGAATAAAATCTCACCATCTACAGGTAGATCATCTGTCGTCAGTGTTGATGGCACACAAGGCTGAATGGCATCTCCCTCGCTTTCCCCTGGCTGTAGGGGCTCTGCAATGCCCAATCTACAAAGCTTCATTTTGGAACCAACAACAAACTTCAAGGTTATCTGGGTCTCAATATGGACCTTCCCTTGTACTAAAAGTAATAAAAATCTTGGCTATTGCCAGTCAGACAATTTAAAAAGGCAGCAATATGTTGCATAGGAAAATGCCATTCTAGGCCTTTTTCTGACTTATTTGGGGCCAAATTCAGCCCTGGCATAAGTGACTACAATGCTACGGACTTCAACGGGAGTTATTCATTTAAGCCAGGGCTGAATGTGATCCTTTAAACTGTGTTGCAGAAGTTACAACTGGAAAACAGCAGATGGCAGTGGCAACAGAATCGCAATACAAACCTGTGCCCGCCCCCCCGCACTGACTGGAAGGAACCTTGCCTGTTAAGTGACAGATTACATTGCAAATAGTGGCAGAGAGCTCTAGAAATATTTCTTTATAAAAACACAACACACTACAAGCCAGATGCGAATGGGGCATAACCCAGACTTTCAATTTACAAACAGACAACTTGGGCAGGAATGACAACGTAGACATCCAAATACTTGATTTGTGTACACAAACAAACAGCTAAACTTCTGGAACCTAATTTAAAATAATAATAATAATAATAAAAAAAAGAATTCATCATTTTGGGTGCATAATTTTTGGGTGCATAACTTGAGACAGTTAGGAACTGATTTTCAGAAGTACTGAACACCCACAATGGCAATTGCCTTGAGTGACCTCAGCCATCCAAGTCCTCCAGCAAAAACGAAGTTAGGACTTGACATTTGTGATAGTCTAAGGTTCAAAATTGGGCAGGTTTTTTTTTTTTAATTCACTTTGCATCTTGGGTAATCACTGCAGAGCCCCTAAAGTGATGGAAAAGTGAGGGAGATGCCATTCAGCCTTGCGTACCATCAATTACAAGGAGGCACGGAAGGTGTGTGGGAGTGACTGAGATTGGATGAGGAACCTTGTGAAAGTGACTGGGAAACAATATGGTGGGAGCGGACAGATCGGATGAGGAACTGGGAGGGGGAGAAATTGGGGCTGGGTGGGCAAGGAGATGGGGAGTGGTTGGAGGAGGGGGAGACACACAGTGATTTGGGGGGAGACTGGGACTCAGACAGTGAGCCTGGAGAAGGAGACTAAGACTGGCTAGGCAAGGAGACTGGGACTGGAATGAGAAGCCCAAGGAGTGGCAATTGAGACGGGCTAGGTAAGGAAAATGGGACTGGGAAAAAGAGCTGGGGAGCTGGAGGGGAAGGGGCAGGCACTGGACAGGGAGAGTCCAGTGGATGACACAGTAGGAGATCAAGGGTCAGGGGAACGAGCAGTAGAGTCTGTGCTTGTTAGAAAAAACTCTCCTATGGAACCTGGGCAGGAACCCAAGATTTCTGAGTCTCACCATTCCTCTGTGAAATATTTGTGAAACCCACTGGCAAAAGTATGGGTTTCTCCTTTGTAAATAATCCTGATCTTAACCCAAATTGTAAACTAGAGAGCTTCAAAATTTGGGAATTTGTGACACTGACAGACGGGTCAACTTGTGTGGGACCCATAACAACTTAACAAGAGGCACTGAAATGTAATCAAGATAATCTTGATTTAGTTGGGGATTGGTCCTGCTTTGAGCAGGGAGTTGGACTAGATGACCTCCTGAGGTCCCTTCCAACCCTGATATTCTATGAACTAGAGGTGAAGGGTCAGGAGTGGGTGGGTGACAGTTTGTGATCTGCAATGTGCAGGAGGTCAGACTATTTGATCATAGTGGTCCCTTCTGACCGTAAAGTCTATGAATCTATGAACACTGACTGAGGTGATCTACATGTAAATTCCATATGGTGAGATTTTATTCTTATCTAATTTATTTACATTGATTTGTGTACAATAAAGCACTTTATGCCAGGTCAGCTCACCAGCCCGAGGAACAATTCACACTCCCAGCAGCAGCAACATTTCAGTCCTTCCACCTCAGGGTTAAGTTTTATTTCTCCAAATCAAAACAATTCACCACAAAACAAATACATAACCCAGGTCCTTCCCCCTAACCTCCAGGGCCGGATTTCCAGTTAGGCATACTAGGCACATGTCTAGGGGCACCAGCATTCTAGGGGCACCTACATGTTAAAAGTTTCATTTTTTATGGAAAACACGAAGGTCAGCTGTAGGCAAAGGGGGCACTGAAGATGCTGTGCCTAGGGTGTAAGTCCAGCCCTGCTAACCTCAGGTTTCTTGCAGCAGCGTACCTGTTCTTTGCAGGTTTAATTCAACTGAGATGCTTGTTGGAGCTTTAAAAATAATCACAAATTCAGTGATTATCCTCTGCAGATCATCTTTAAGGCCTGGTCTACACTAGGCGTTTATGTCGAAGTTAGCGCCGTTACATCGAATTAACCCTGCACCCGTCCACACCGCGAAGGTATTTAGTTCGACATAGAGGTCTCTTTAATTCGACTTCTGTACTCCTCCCCGACGAGGGGAGTAGCGCTAAATTCGACATGGCCATGTCGAATTAGGCTAGGTGTGGATGGAAATCGACGCTAATAGCTCCAGGAGCTATCCCACAGTGCACCACTCTGTTGACGCTCTGGACAGCAGTAAGAGCTCGGATGTTCTGAACTGCCACACAGGAAAAGCCCCGGGAAAATTTGAATTTGAATTCCTTTTCCTGTCTGGCCAGTTTGAATCTCATTTCCTGTCTGGACATCGTGGCGAGCTCAGCAGCACTGGCAACGATGCAGAGCTCTCCAGCACTGATGGCAGTGCAATCTCAGAATAGAAAGAGGGCCCCAGCATGGACTGATCGGGAAGTCTTGGATCTCATCGCTGTGTGGGGCGATGAGTCCGTGCTTTCCGAGCTGCGATCCAAAAGACGGAATGCAAAGATCTATGAGAAGATCTCTAAAGACATGGCAGAGAGAGGATACAGCCGGGATGTAACGCAGTGCCGCGTGAAAATCAAGGAGCTGAGGCAAGGCTACCAGAAGACCAAAGAGGCAAACGGACGCTCCGGATCCCATCCCCAGACATCCCGTTTCTACGAGGCACTGCATTCCATCCTCGGTGCGGCCGCCACCACTACCCCACCACTGACTGTGGACTCTGAGGATGGGATAGTGTCCACGGCCGGATCCTCGGACATGTTAGCGGACGGGGAAGATGAGGAAGGAGATGAGGAGGACGAGGCAGTCGACAGCGCTCACAACGCTGATTTCCCCGACAGCCAGGATCTCTTCATCACCCTTACAGAGATCCCCTACCAACCCTCCCCAGCCGTTACCCCAGACACAGAATCTGGTGAAGGATCATCCAGTAAGTGTTGTAAACATCTAAACATTTATTTGTAACAGAACATGATTATTAACAATTTAAAAAATGGGTTTCTCATGATTAGTTTGATTAACTTAACGGTTCAGTCATGGGCAGTGCAACTATTTGAAAAAAATCTAGCAATGTCCGGTTTTGCATGATTGTCCTGCCCAAGCCGCTCTACTGTTTAGTCCCTGCTACTGCAGCTACAGTAAGATGCGGTCTATATGTCCGGGGATGGAGCAGAAATCCTCCTGGGACATCTCAAGGAAGCTCTCCTGCAGGTAATTTGAAATCCGCTGCATTAGGTTCTTGGGGAGAGCGGCCTTATTGGGTCCTCCGTAGTAGGACACGTTGCCGCGCCACGAGACTAGCAAGTACTCTGGAATCATTGCTTGGCACAGCATGGCGGCATACGGCCCTGGTCTTTGAAGGCTTTCCCGGAGCATTCTCTGTCTGTCGCTCTCAGAGATCCTCATGAGGGTGATGTCGCTCATGATGACCTGCTTTGAATGAGGTAGGGGAATGTTAGTGTTGGGACTGCTTTACCGTTCCTTTACAGAACTGTAACCGCTGGTTTGCAGCCACGCGGTGGAGGCGGGAGAGGGTCAGCCGAAAGGGATCGTTCCCGGGGACAGCCGCGAGGGTGTGGGACAGGAGCAGACTTCCTGCTTGCCGGATTGCTGGCAGCAGGGACCGACATTGATTTCAATGTGAAATGAGGCCATTGCTAATATTAAAGTTTTAAGCTGCCACGAATCTACGGCTTACCATGTCTGCGTGCAAGAGCAATTCCGTTGTCCTGACAGGGTTCTCAAAAGTGCTCTGCAAAACCCCAGACACTGAATGCGAAGGCCGAGAATTCGACCTTGTGCTGAGTGCGCATGTGATAGGTGCTGTGCATGGTCCTGTTCACAGAGAAAGACTATGTTCTTTGTTCACAACTACATTTATCTTTCTGAGGAATTCACTCCCTTTTTCCCATTCCCACAGCCCCATCTGCGACTGTCTCACAACCTAGCCTGTCATCACACTCCCAGAGGCTAGGGAGGATTAGGCATAAGAAGAAGAGGACACGGGAGGACATGTTCTCAGAGCTTATAGCCTGCTCCCGAGCCCAGGCAGCACAGCAGACCCAGTGGCGGGAGAACTTGTCCCAAATGCACCAAGCCAACATGGATCGGGAGGAGAGGTGGCGTCAGGAAGACCAGCAGGCGACTCAAACCCTGCTTGGACTACTGAGGGAGCAAACGGACACGCTCCGGCGCCTTGTGGATGTTCTGCAGGAACGGAGGCAGGAGGACAGAGCCCCGCTGCAGTCCATCTCTAACCGCCCTCCCCCGCCACCAAGTCCCATACTCCCTTCACCCAAAGTGCACAGAAGGAGAGGCGGCAGAGTCCCTGCTAACTCTCACTCCACCCCTGCAGAGAGCTCGAGCAGCAGAAGGCTCTCATTCCCCAAAGTTTGACAAGTTCTTTCCTTCCCGCCTGACACAAGCCCCCGTCCAAGTTTCACTTCCCAGTCCCATGTGTAGTTGATAATAAAAAATATGTTTCTGTTAACTACTGTTTCCATCATGTTCTTTTGGAGGAGGGGGGGGAAAGGGGGTTGGTAATTGGACAGGACAGTCACCTTTGGCAGGGTACATAGTAGGGGGCAGGCACAGCAGCAGGGCACATACATAGTGCAGTGATGCAGTGACTACTTACCCTGGTTAGTCTGGGAGGTTCTTTTCATGTTATGTGGTGGGGGGTGGGTTGCTCTGTGACTTTGTGTCAGGGGAGGGCAGTTAGAGATCTTAAGCGGCGGTCCTTAGGCAGGATCACAGAGCCACACAGCAGGGGATCTGTAACCGTCCCACCCCTGCCACAAACTCACATAGACCCCCCATACACACAGTCCGTATCAGGAGGGGTGACAGGCTCCGTTGAAAGAACCATCCCACCGCAGCGGAGCCTGTCAGTCCTTGAGTTTAGAAGCTGCATTCGCGCGACTACACTACACCCGCTCCGCACCACAGTCTGCGTCCCAGTTTTAAAAAATTCCCGCGAAAACAGTATTAAAGAAAACGGTGTGCTTTAACAAAGTAGAACTATTTTTATTTTGAAACGTGTGTTGGAAGTGGGGTGAAGGCTTCTCTGTACACAAAATTAGAAAGTCACAGGTTACCCTGCTCACTCAGGAACTTTGCTTTCAAAGCCTCCCGGATGCACAGCGCTTCCCGCTGGTCTCTTCTAATCGCCCGGCTG
>NC_048310.1:18731458-18801079 GCF_013100865.1 Trachemys scripta elegans
GAACTGCCACCACCGATCGCAGCTTTTCCCCCTCCCCCCCAATTGCCGCCGCCGATCGCGGCTTTTTTTTTTTGCTTGGGGCGGCAGAAATGCTGGAGCCGGCCCTGGTAGAGGCTGGGTATTGTTTAATGGAGCTGTGTATGTCTGAGTAAGAAGCAGCCAGAAACCAGGCAAAGAAAGCAGCAGAAGCACCAGACAGCAAGAGAATCATTTATAGTATGTCCCTGAGAGACAGTCACGCGAGAGAGAGCGCTTTTGGGGGCAGATTTCTGACTGAAAAGAGACTAGGAGTTGCAAGCAAAGAAACTGCCTCCCGTTTGATTCCAACTGTCTCCATGGAAACAGAACTTTGTAGATTCTTTGTAAATAGACCCCAGACCTTTCTTTGATGCAATACTGTCTATCATCAAATTTCTCCCCATAATGGAAACAACCTGCAAGACTGTGAATGTTGGATAACCACTCCAGCTAAAAAAAGGGGTAAATGGTTAACCTATTGTTACATTTTTCTGGGTGCCTCAGAGACCCGTTAGAGAACATGTAACTTCCCATGGACTTTTTCCAAGTCTCTGCTAGCTTTCTTTGAGCATCTCTGCAGAGCTGGGGTTGTTGGGAAGAGACCAATGTTGGGATCAGATACATCACTGAACAGAAACACATGAAAAGCTAGAATCTCAATGGTCCCTTTATCCTGACCAGAGATCTCAGTGGCCCTGGCTAGGTCTGCAAAAGATCACAACAACACTGCTGGTATTGGATGACAGCTTTACATTCAGGAGGCAAAAATATGGACATCTGAAATTGCAGCAGTTTTTTACTGTACCTGCTGCCACTGCTGTGTGGCAGATTTCGAGAGTTCCCTGATGTTTTCCACATCAGACAAAAGGACAGTGGATTCAATTGACTTGATGGTGCTTGTAGCTATGCTAGAAATCCCAGAGAGGGGTAGTTTTAACAAAATAAAAGCATCACCACATTGATGCTGAAAGTTTGAAAAGCCTTCTGAAGCCAATTAGACTAAAAATTATTTCATATACAAGATACAAGAAGCTAATCATCTTATGTCTGCAGAAAACAGCATACCACCTCAGGCTCTGATTTTTGTCAGATTGCCACAATCAAATAGGATCAGGTCTGGTGGGTATTTGAATGTGAGATCTCCAGGGAACATCCAATGTGCTGCAGAAATGGCATTGGTAATGCTGGGCCAGGTCCACCATGAATAAAATAAAGCACAGTGAAGTCAGTGGATATTACAACAGCTGAGGATCTGGCCAATTATTTCCAGCATCAACATGCAATCGTGATTTTTAAAAGGAGAGGAAGCTGCATCAGGAATTTAGTTAGGTAGAATGCAATTTCCTGAGTTGGAATTTGGCCAGGATACTATCACAACTCCATTTGTTAAAACCATTGCATCTTTAACTGAGCACAGATGATTAGGACTTCAGTTTTTCTTCAGGATGCATAGCCAAATTGAACTGCAGGTACAACCCTTTTGAGGTATACCAGTCACCAGTAAAACGTATAAGATTTCATATCAATTGGATGTACTTATTACCAAAGTAAATATCTCAATTTCAGCTTTCCATACTGCATCTCTTAATCCATTTGAAAGTACCATTAAGCACAGATTTGATGATGCACAGTTGTTTCATGGTAATGTCTTTTATTGCTTACGACAGAATAATCAAATTGGCCTCGAAGTGATGTACGGGAGAGGTCACCCTCATAAACAAGATACATTTGGCAGGCGTCATCAGGATGTGCACTTAAATCTGTACTATTTTTTTTAAGAACTGTTTCTTTCATAACATGTAGTTGCTGATCAGCACTTTGGAACAACCAAAGCAGAGCAGTTCCTACCATACCCATCTGAAGATTTACACAAGACAAAGCATGAGCTGGAACAGAAAAGTTACTTTTCAGGAAGACAATCCAGTTGTATCAAATAAACTGACTTGCTCTTTACTTTCTTTGGCCTATGTTTGAGAGTCTTGGTGGACCTCTTGGCTGACCCAGGCAAGTTTTGGTTGAACAACCCATTCTATGGCTTCAGGGCTGGGTCCAAATGAAGTCAGTGGAAAAACTCTCATTGACTTTAAAAGAGCTCCGGCTGCAGAGATATGGATCAGAACAAAGTGGTCACAGCATTTTATCTATTCTTTGGGCTTCCGATTACAGGCTCTTTTTCTTGTAAGTGCTAAGGAGCCTACACTGTTCCTTCCTCATTTGAGATTATTTGTCACTGGCTCACAGGGCCTTTCAGCAATCGTTTCCTCAGCTTCTTCTTGTAGTTTTATTCACCCCTTTGAGGTCTCAATTTCCCCTTTTCCACAGAATTCAGACCTGCTTTTGCTCACATATTTCCATGACTAAGATCTTTTATCTATTAGTCTGGTTGCTTCTCTATGGTTTCATCCTCTCTTTTAAGGAATATGTGGCTTTGTTAAAAAGCAAAAACGGGGATTAATTAAAATCCATGCACCTGAGCTCTTAAATGTGTCCTCACTTACCAGTCTTTGAATTGCATTTCAGCTGACTTCTATTTGTTCATGCCACATTGTTGTTTGCTCTCTCTACTGTGTTAAATACCATACCAAAGTTGCCACAGACAATGTTTTATCTGCATCTAACCCCAGCTCTTTCTTCCAACAGTATTTTGTACTGTATAGCCCTGAGGATGCATTTGTTTCTCTCTCTTTTTTTTTTTTTTTTTTTTTTGCGTGTCCTAAAGCCTGCCTCTCATTTCTCTACAAATGAATTGTATAAACCACTTAGCTGCCCTGATTCCCAATCTCTCCCTTGTCATTTATTGCTGTGCTTCTCTTTTGTATCAGTGACCCTCTCTCCTCTCCTGAGATTTTACATTAACTGCTGGGTTTATCATCTGACTGCATGTTCCTTTTTAGAGGTCAGTGTTATTTAAAATGTACTTAAGTACAGGAAAGTACATTACATTCTCATAAGGACTCACCTGACACTTCAACCATCCAATGTTTTTTAAACCCCACACCAGGTCTCATATGAACGATGTCAATCTAGCAGGATACAAAGGAATGCTGATGGAGGTTAATGGTCTGATTTTTCAGGGATTGCAGTTTGAAGTGACACACTGGCTAACTTTGAACCACCCAACCTCAGAATCTTTTACTCTTTCCAATCAGTATCTTTTGCTCCTTTCAGCAATTTCTCCTCTAAACTGGGGCATAGAGCTGACAAGCCCTAGTTCTGTCCTCATTTATGCCTGTGCAAGCCCACTGACATAGAAGGCTTGCATGAATTTGGCTGACAACAGAATATGGCATCCAACAGTTTGAATCCCAAGCTCTGTCTCCCCAAACCAGAAGAGTGTTGTGGGGGTGACGTGCAAAGCTCCAGTGAGAAAGGAGTGCTTTGTGCTGTGCATGTGCAATTGTTCTGTCCTTTGCTGGAGGATGTTGCACTTGTACAGGCTGAAAGGAGGAGGAATAGCTACCCTGCTCTGTCCCATTGTGACAATGAAGACGTTTCAATGGGGGAAGGAGGAAAATGCAGCTTGTTACGATGATACAATGCTACAGCCTCAAAACACTTTCTGCTTACCCACCCATGATCATAGGTGCTGGAACTAGGGGTGCTGGGTGTGCTTCCACACACCCTGGCTTGAAGTGGTTTCCCTCATATCCAGGCTTTGTAGATTGTTTCAATGGCTCTCAGCACCCCCACTACACAAATTGTTCCAGCACCGCTGCTCATGAGGTTCTAAAATAATTCTCCTTTCAGGACAGTCTGCAAGAAGAGAATGGAGTGCTGCGTGGGGTTGGAATCTTCATGGCAGAAAAGGCCAATGTCATAATAATTACAACTTCTTGCCTGACACAGGACAAATGTTACTTGGAAAGGAACTTTTGGATTCCAGTTTAGAAATGCAGAGGACCTGCTCTAGAACTGCTGACAAGGATATGAAAATTTTTTCCAGCATTTTGTTCTGAAAATATTTTCATTGCAACCAGAAATGTTATCATGTATGTAATCATGAACTCCCGAAAATGGAGAGTGTTAAACAGTTAATACTATTAGGCCAAAATATGGAGATCCTCCATCTGATGATCAACAGGTGCTGCTTATACAGAGTTTGAATGAGTGTCTGATATGGACAATCCTCGGTAATATGACCTATCAGTTGGAGAGAAATAGCTCCAACGTACCACAATGAAAAATTATAAGATTCCTTTAACATCTTTCTGGCTCTGAATTCCCCTGAGGTACCCCACTAAAACTCTAGGCATGACCTCAGTTAAATAGCTGTTGTATTCATGGTAAAACCCAGAGACTTAATGAGTACTGGGGTTTATAGGTTTTCACTAAGGTGCAATATACTTGTGCTATTAAGACACAGGACAATTTTGGTAGGAGGAATACCACCAATTTTGGATCAAGTTGCTGTTTCTTTCCTTGCTGTAATTGCTTTTTCACATTTGTACTTATTTCCTTTTGAGTTTTATTGCCTAGACTCATAAGTCTAGACGAACAATCTGTGTGCCAGGCATTCTTCTTGAAAGCTCTATAACAAAAAGCCTCTTTTAAAAGATTGCTTGTAATAGATAACTGTGTTACCTCAACATCCACCTGCACAGAAATGCAGCATAAAACCCAGAATCTTCACAACAGGCTGCAGTGAAGAGCAGTTGTAAAAGGGGTTCAGAACCAAGTATTTCCCAGTATTGGGTTTCCCCTTTCTTTTCATTTTACCCCCTAGACGTTTTTGTGTTGTGTTGTTTCTGATACAGAATGTCTGTTGTGTTCTGGCTTATGGATGGATGAATTCTAGTGGTAGGTGAAGCGGCCCCTGTACCTAAAGATATCAATTCTCAAATATGGTCACCATCAGAGGACATCCACATCCTGCCTTTGGACAATCAGATCAGCCCTTTGTGATAAATATGGCTGCTCTATTAACCTAAGTGCAGAGCTGAACATCCACATCATACAGGATTTGGATGCCCTATTAAAAAATGGGCATCTTAATATTGGGCCCATCATCTGTAAGATACTTTGGTATTTAGGGATGAAAGATACATAGGATCATCATCAATTTCTTACATAAAACACAGTGCATGACATTCAGAGTATTCTATAATGCAGATCCTTCACAGGTGTGCTTTAGACATATACTGTTTATTATTTATCTACTGACCATTTTCTGCTTCCCATTTCTATGTGCCAGAACCTCACTAAAACTTGTGGTTAACTTATATAAGGAGTGATTAAAAGAGACTGAGAATCTACATTATTGCCAAGCAGCTCCTGTAAAGGTCAACACAAAATAAAATGTATAATTAACTGTAAATTTAATTAAGGAGTCAAAGAATGACAGGAAAAGGAGATAAAACTGAGATAAAATTTTCCCCTTAATATCCTACTGCCAAGCTGGCACCAGGAAATCCAAAAGAAAGATAAAACTACAAACAAGTGTATTCAAGAGGAAACATGCATAGAAAGAGGATTGCAGTGTGTCCCCCTGAGAAGTATACATAAAGTTAGTGAGCAGCAAACTGAATTTGGCTCTTGATCCTTAGTTAGGAACAATTTTTGTTTTTACAAAGTTTAGAAGGAAAAGAATCAGATAGGTTTTAAAAGAGAGGGGAGACTGTATTAGACTTTGGAGGTTCTGGCATGGTTTAAGATTCTTGTAGAGGATTGCTCTGATAATCCAGTCTTCTGAACTAATGTAAGAACAATTTCAGTATTAATTCTGTGTTTCATTACTTCAGTTACTACTCAGAATTTGGGCCCTAGTATTACTTTAAAATAGCTTTTTATTGGTATATTTATCTAGATTATGAATTTTTTAAAAAATATATTTTTCTTCTCTGGATAACTTGAGCCTGAAGAAGATCTACACTATCTGGGAAAACTCTAGCAACTAATTTTTAAATCTATAAGCATATTAATTTCACGTGTCCTACATGTTGGTTGAAAATGTATATATACTGATCTATATAACATGTTTTTAAAACCTTATCCACTCAAGAAAAACAGGTGCAGTTCTCTTATTAATAATTCTACAGTATATGTTCAAACTCGGTAGATCCTTATCATGCTGGGAATTCATGTCTCTTTAATTACATTCAAACCCATTCCTTGAAAATTGCCAGCATAACAGCTGAAATTGTATTGATCACTGAAGACTATTTTCATCCTGAGATTTCTTGGAAATGTGTTCTAGAGAACCTCAAATAAACAGTACAATTTAAAAAGCTAACATTTTGTCACAACTCTTTAGGAAATCCTGATCCATTTTACAAGATATCGCAAAATGGAAATAGGGTCACTGTTCCAAGTTACGTCTGTTTAAAAGACGGCATTAAAAACATGAAAGAGGGGGGAGGGGAAAACTAAAAGGAGGGCATAGCTAAAGGAAATACAGCACCACATGCGTTCCCCTCCCCCCACCTCCAAACACAGAAAATTATATCACAAGCATGCTACTAACTTAGGCTAAACTTTTAAAAGCCAGAAAATTCAGGTAAAATCTCAGCCTGATTCTGCTCCTATTGAAGACAACATCCTTCACACACGGTATTCTTCTCTCATGAGACAAATCCTGATCACTCTATTCACACAAGCAGACCCACTGAAGTCAATGGAACTATTCAATGAGTAAGGCAAATAGGAGTTGATTTGTGCATTGTAACACATGTGGAAATTCAAGTCACCAAGGATCTGCTCCTGCTTCCACTGAAGTTGATAGCAAATATCCCAGTGACTCAAATGAGAGCAGAACTGACCCTAGTGTTTGTAAAGCAAATATTGACATGTCCGACACTATATTGCCATAGTGATAGCATTGATATCTAACAAGGTAAGCTACATGTGTGTGAAAAATGTTTACTTAGAAGAGAAGTAAACAGAAAAAATATTATCCCCATCTTGTGTCCCATCACCAGCCACTGGAAATATTTGTTGCTAGCAGTTGCAAATTGGCTACCATTGTAGGCAGTCTCATCATTCCATCCCTTCCATAAACTCAGTGATTCTCAAACTTTTGTACTGGTGACCCCTTTCACATAGCAAGCCTATGAATTAAAAACATTTTTTTATATATTTAACACCATTATAAATGCTGGAAGCAAAGTGGGGTTTGGGTTGGAGGCTGACAGCTCGCGACCCCCCACATAATAACCTCACAACCCGCTGAGGGGTCATGACCCCCAATTTGAGAACCCCTGCATAAACTTATCAAGTTCACCCTTGAAGCCAGTTAGTTTTTGCCTCCACTGCTCCTCTTAGGCCTTGTCTACACTACGAGAGTAGTTCGATTTTACTTAAATCGAATATTTGGAATCGATATTGCAAAGTCGAACGTGTGTGTCCACACTAAGGACAGTAATTCGACTTTGTGAGTCCACACTAACGGGGAAAGCGTCGACATTGGAAGCGGTGCACTGAGGGCAGCTATCCCACAGTTCCCGGAGTCCCCGCCGCCCATTGGAATTCTGGGTGGAGCCGCAAATGCCTTCTGGGTAAAAAAAAAAGGGGCCAGGGTGCTTTTGGGTAACTGTCGTCATCCGTCCATCACTCCCGCCCTCCCTCCCTCCCTGAAAGCGCCGGCGGGAAATCATTTCGCGCACTTTTCAAGTCATTGACAGCGCGGACGCCACAGCACTGTGAGCATGGAGCCCACTGCAACCATCGCTGCAGTTGTGGCCGCTCTCAACGCCTCGCAGCTTATCATACAGGTTGCCCTGAGGCAGATGCAGAAAAGTCAGGCGAGGAGGCTACGTCAACGCGGTGATGACCTGAAGTCTGAGAGTAGCACAGACCTCTCAGAAAGCAGGGGACCCAGCGCCGAGGACATCACGGTGGCAATGGGTCATGTTGATGCTGTGAAACGGCGATTCTGGGCACGGGAAACAAGCACTGAGTGGTGGGACCGCATAGTGCTGCAGGTCTGGGATGAATCACAGTGGCTGCGAAACTTCCGCATGCGGAAGGGAACTTTCCTTGAACTTTGTGAGTTGCTGTCCCCTGCCCTGAAGCGCAATGACACCCGGATGCGACCAGCCCTGACTGTCCAGAAGCGAGTGGCCATAGCCCTCTGGAAGCTTGCAACGCCTGACAGCTACCGGTCAGTCGCGAGCCAGTTTGGGGTGGGCAAATCTACCGTGGGGGTTGTTGTGATGCAAGTAGCCAAGGCAATCGTTGATGTACTGCTGCCAAAGGTAGTGACCCTGGGAAACTTGGAGGCGATCATAGATGGCTTCGCAGCGATGGGATTCCCAAACTGCGGTGGGGCCATAGATGGAACTCACATCCCTATCCTGGCACCGGACCACCAGGCCAGCCAGTACATTAACAGAAAGGGCTACTTTTCCATGGTGCTGCAAGCACTGGTGGACCACAGGGGACGTTTTACCAACATCAATGTCGGATGGCCGGGCAAGGTTCATGACGCTCGTGTTTTCAGGAACTCTGGTCTGTTTAGACGGCTGCAGCAAGGTATTTACTTCCCGGACCACAAAATAACTGTTGGGGATGTGGAGATGCCTATAGTCATCCTCGGGGACCCAGCCTACCCGCTAATGCCCTGGCTCATGAAGCCCTATACAGGTGCCCTGGACACTGAAAAAGAACTCTTCAACTACCGGCTGAGCAAGTGCAGAATGGTGGTGGAGTGTGCTTTTGGACGTCTCAAGGGGAGATGGAGAAGCTTGATGACTCGCTGTGATCTCAGCGAAACCAATATCCCCATTGTTATAGCAGCTTGCTGTGTGCTCCACAATCTCTGTGAGAGCAAGGGGGAGACCTTTATGGCGGGGTGGGAGGTTGAGGAAATTAGCCTGGCTGCTGATTACTCACAGCCAGACAGCCGGGCGATTAGAAGAGACCAGCGGGAAGCGCTGTGCATCCGGGAGGCTTTGAAAGCAAAGTTCCTGAGTGAGCAGGGTAACCTGTGACTTTCTAATTTTGTGTACAGAGAAGCCTTCACCCCACTTCCAACACACGTTTCAAAATAAAAATAGTTCTACTTTGTTAAAGCACACCGTTTTCTTTAATACTGTTTTCGCGGGAATTTTTTAAAACTGGGACGCAGACTGTGGTGCGGAGCGGGTGTAGTGTAGTCGCGCGAATGCAGCTTCTAAACTCAAGGACTGACAGGCTCCGCTGCGGTGGGATGGTTCTTTCAACGGAGCCTGTCACCCCTCCTGATACGGACTGTGTGTATGGGGGGTCTATGTGAGTTTGTGGCAGGGGTGGGACGGTTACAGATCCCCTGCTGTGTGGCTCTGTGATCCTGCCTAAGGACCGCCGCTTAAGATCTCTAACTGCCCTCCCCTGACACAAAGTCACAGAGCAACCCACCCCCCACCACATAACATGAAAAGAACCTCCCAGACTAACCAGGGTAAGTAGTCACTGCATCACTGCACTATGTATGTGCCCTGCTGCTGTGCCTGCCCCCTACTATGTACCCTGCCAAAGGTGACTGTCCTGTCCAATTACCAACCCCCTTTCCCCCCCCTCCTCCAAAAGAACATGATGGAAACAGTAGTTAACAGAAACATATTTTTTATTATCAACTACACATGGGACTGGGAAGTGAAACTTGGACGGGGGCTTGTGTCAGGCGGGAAGGAAAGAACTTGTCAAACTTTGGGGAATGAGAGCCTTCTGCTGCTCGAGCTCTCTGCAGGGGTGGAGTGAGAGTTAGCAGGGACTCTGCCGCCTCTCCTTCTGTGCACTTTGGGTGAAGGGAGTATGGGACTTGGTGGCGGGGGAGGGCGGTTAGAGATGGACTGCAGCGGGGCTCTGTCCTCCTGCCTCCGTTCCTGCAGAACATCCACAAGGCGCCGGAGCGTGTCCGTTTGCTCCCTCAGTAGTCCAAGCAGGGTTTGAGTCGCCTGCTGGTCTTCCTGACGCCACCTCTCCTCCCGATCCATGTTGGCTTGGTGCATTTGGGACAAGTTCTCCCGCCACTGGGTCTGCTGTGCTGCCTGGGCTCGGGAGCAGGCTATAAGCTCTGAGAACATGTCCTCCCGTGTCCTCTTCTTCTTATGCCTAATCCTCCCTAGCCTCTGGGAGTGTGATGACAGGCTAGGTTGTGAGACAGTCGCAGATGGGGCTGTGGGAATGGGAAAAAGGGAGTGAATTCCTCAGAAAGATAAATGTAGTTGTGAACAAAGAACATAGTCTTTCTCTGTGAACAGGACCATGCACAGCACCTATCACATGCGCACTCAGCACAAGGTCGAATTCTCGGCCTTCGCATTCAGTGTCTGGGGTTTTGCAGAGCACTTTTGAGAACCCTGTCAGGACAACGGAATTGCTCTTGCACGCAGACATGGTAAGCCGTAGATTCGTGGCAGCTTAAAACTTTAATATTAGCAATGGCCTCATTTCACATTGAAATCAATGTCGGTCCCTGCTGCCAGCAATCCGGCAAGCAGGAAGTCTGCTCCTGTCCCACACCCTCGCGGCTGTCCCCGGGAACGATCCCTTTCGGCTGACCCTCTCCCGCCTCCACCGCGTGGCTGCAAACCAGCGGTTACAGTTCTGTAAAGGAACGGTAAAGCAGTCCCAACACTAACATTCCCCTACCTCATTCAAAGCAGGTCATCATGAGCGACATCACCCTCATGAGGATCTCTGAGAGCGACAGACAGAGAATGCTCCGGGAAAGCCTTCAAAGACCAGGGCCGTATGCCGCCATGCTGTGCCAAGCAATGATTCCAGAGTACTTGCTAGTCTCGTGGCGCGGCAACGTGTCCTACTACGGAGGACCCAATAAGGCCGCTCTCCCCAAGAACCTAATGCAGCGGATTTCAAATTACCTGCAGGAGAGCTTCCTTGAGATGTCCCAGGAGGATTTCTGCTCCATCCCCGGACATATAGACCGCATCTTACTGTAGCTGCAGTAGCAGGGACTAAACAGTAGAGCGGCTTGGGCAGGACAATCATGCAAAACCGGACATTGCTAGATTTTTTTCAAATAGTTGCACTGCCCATGACTGAACCGTTAAGTTAATCAAACTAATCATGAGAAACCCATTTTTTAAATTGTTAATAATCATGTTCTGTTACAAATAAATGTTTAGATGTTTACAACACTTACTGGATGATCCTTCACCAGATTCTGTGTCTGGGGTAACGGCTGGGGAGGGTTGGTAGGGGATCTCTGTAAGGGTGATGAAGAGATCCTGGCTGTCGGGGAAATCAGCGTTGTGAGCGCTGTCGACTGCCTCGTCCTCCTCATCTCCTTCCTCATCTTCCCCGTCCGCTAACATGTCCGAGGATCCGGCCGTGGACACTATCCCATCCTCAGAGTCCACAGTCAGTGGTGGGGTAGTGGTGGCGGCCGCACCGAGGATGGAATGCAGTGCCTCGTAGAAACGGGATGTCTGGGGATGGGATCCGGAGCGTCCGTTTGCCTCTTTGGTCTTCTGGTAGCCTTGCCTCAGCTCCTTGATTTTCACGCGGCACTGCGTTACATCCCGGCTGTATCCTCTCTCTGCCATGTCTTTAGAGATCTTCTCATAGATCTTTGCATTCCGTCTTTTGGATCGCAGCTCGGAAAGCACGGACTCATCGCCCCACACAGCGATGAGATCCAAGACTTCCCGATCAGTCCATGCTGGGGCCCTCTTTCTATTCTGAGATTGCACTGCCATCAGTGCTGGAGAGCTCTGCATCGTTGCCAGTGCTGCTGAGCTCGCCACGATGTCCAGACAGGAAATGAGATTCAAACTGGCCAGACAGGAAAAGGAATTCAAATTCAAATTTTCCCGGGGCTTTTCCTGTGTGGCAGTTCAGAACATCCGAGCTCTTACTGCTGTCCAGAGCGTCAACAGAGTGGTGCACTGTGGGATAGCTCCTGGAGCTATTAGCGTCGATTTCCATCCACACCTAGCCTAATTCGACATGGCCATGTCGAATTTAGCGCTACTCCCCTCGTCGGGGAGGAGTACAGAAGTCGAATTAAAGAGACCTCTATGTCGAACTAAATACCTTCGCGGTGTGGACGGGTGCAGGGTTAATTCGATGTAACGGCGCTAACTTCGACATAAACGCCTAGTGTAGACCAGGCCTTAGAAGGCTATTCCAGAACTTCACTCCTCTGATACAGTAACTCCTCGCTCCTCTGATACAGTAACTCCTCGCTCCTCTGATACAGTAACTCCTCGCTTAACGTTGTAATTATGTTCCTAAAAAATGCAACTTTAAGCGAAACGATGTTAAGCGAATCCAATTTCCCCATAAGAATTAATGTAAATGGGGGGGGGTAGGTTCCAGGGAAATTTTTTTCACCAGACAAAAAACTATATATATATATATATACATACATACACACACACACACACACACACACACTATAAGTTTTAAACAAACAATTTAATACTGTACACAGCAATGATTGTGAAGCTTGGTTGAGGTGGTGAAGTTAGAGGGTGGGATATTTCCCAGGGAATGCCTTACTGCTAAATGATGAACTAGCATTCTGCTGAGCCCTCAAGGGTTAACATGTTGTTGTTAATGTAGCCTCACACTCTACAAGACAGCACTAATGGAGGGAGGGGAGACAGCATGGCAGACAGAGACACACACCCTGTGTGTGGAAGAGAGAGAGAGAGATGTGTGTTGCCCCTTTAAGTACGCTGACACCACATTCTAAGTACATTGCCTTTAAAAAGAACAGGAAGATGAGACAGCAGCTGCGGCCAGCTCTCTCCATCCTGAGCCCAGTTGTTTCTGCCCCCTGCTCTATATGGAGAAGGGGTAAGCAGGGGGAGGGGGACACAACAAGCAGGAGGCTCCCGGGAGCAGCTCCAAGGCAGAGGGCAAGAGCAGCACATGGCAGTGGGGGGCGGGACAGCTGAACTACCCGCAATTGATAGCCTGCTGGGTAGCTGCTTCACAGGGAACTTGGGGGAGCAGGGAGCTGATAGGGGGGCTGCGGGTCCACCCTGGTTCTAAGCCCCCACCAGCTAGCTCCAACGGGCTGCTCTTCCTGCAAGCAGTGGATAAAGCAGGCAGCTGCCAAACAACTTTATAAGGGAGCATTGCACAACTTTAAACGAGCATGTTCCCTAATTGATCAGCAACTTAACAATATTAACCGGGATAACTTTAAGTGAGGAGTTACTGTAGTTATAAACTTGTGTCTAATTTTAAGCCTAAAATGTCCAGAGTATAATCCATTTGTTCTTCTGTCCACATTGGCATTTAGCTCTTCTCCCTCCCTGGTATTTAAGTTATTTCTCCCTCCCTCTAAAGGTGTTTATATAGAGCAATCATATCTCCCTTAACCTTCTTTTGGTTAGGGCTAAATAAACCAAGCTCTTTAAGTCTCCTCTCATAAGGTAGGTTTTCTATTCCTAGGATCATCTAGTAGCCCTTCTCTATACCTATTCCAATTTTAATTCATCTTTCTTAAACATGGGAGACCAGAGTTGCACACAGTATTCCAGATTAGGTCTCGCCTGTGCCTTGTATAATGGTACTAACACTTCCCTGTCTCTACTGGAAATACCTCGCCTGATGCATGCTAGGATTGCATTAGCCTTTTTCACAGCCTAATCACACTGGCGACTCATAGTCATCCTGTGATCAATCAATACATCGAGGTCTTTTTCCTCCTGTCATTTCCAATTTATACCAAATGTTTTTCTTGTTAGTCCCTAAGTGCCTGACCTTGCACTTTGCACTTTTAAATTTCATCTCATATCTATTACTTGAATTTACAAGGTCATCCAGATCATCTTGTATGATATTCCAGTCCTCCTTTGTATTGGCAATACCTCCCAACTTCGTGTCATCTTCAAATTTTATTAGCACACTCCCACTTTTTGTGCTAAGGTCAATAATAAAAATGTTAATTAAGATTGGTTCCAAGAACAATCCCTGAGGAACTCCACTAGTAACCTCCCTCCAGCCTGACAGTTCACCTTTCAGTATGATCCATTGTAGTCTCCCCTTTAACCAGTGCTTTATACACCTTTCAATTTTAATATTATGCCCCATCTTCTCCAATTTAACTAATAATTTCCCATGGGGAAGTGTATGACATGCATTACTGAAATCCAGGTAGATTAGATCTACTGCATTTCCTTTGTCTAAAGAAACAAACAAAATACTAGTCATCTTCTCAAAGAAGGAGGTCAGGTTGGTCTGGCATGATCTACTTTTTGTAAAACCATGTAGTATTTTATCCCAATTACCGTTCACCTCTATGTTCTCAACTGCTTTCTCTTTCAAAATTTGTTCCAAGACTTTGCATACATGTGCCAGTTCCTTCAATATTCTTGGATGGAAAAGGAAATCCGCAAGATTCTGCAAGTTGTTCTTTCTCAAACTTGAGGCTCTGTAATTCACTTTCCGTTGACTCCAGTCATTCTGTAAGCTTGTGGGCTCTTAGCATGGACTTGTTTTAGGACTCCCCTCCTGTCTCTTTCCCTGGACTGAGGTCCTGTTTCCCACCCTGCCCTCCTATTTGGGCCTCTACTTGTTGGAGCGGTCCTGTCTGAGTCCCCAGCTAGTTTGTTTAATGGATAGTTCAGCCTATATTTCCATGGTACACTGTTGAATTCGGGATTCTGTGTGGGTCCCCACAGCATACTGCAGGGTTTGAGATTTAATTTGGGTCCCCATGATGTCCCACCAAGCCTGGGACTCAGTCTGGGTCAGTATGGTACCCTGTTCAGTTTTCTTTATCTGGGCATAGGACAATTCTTCTTGCAGGGCCAAGCTTTGTTTCTTCTGCCCCTCTGGCCCACATGTGACCCTGGGCTAACTCTTGTTCTAATCTGACCAATTGGTTGATGGTTTTCCCCCGTGACATGTTTGCATTGTCCAACTCTTGTTGACACTTTCTAAGTTGATCCCTCAGTTCTCTCCTATCCTTACTCCAGCCTCTAGCCCTCTTACTTCCTTTCCTAGTCAGCCCCGTATTCTCCCTCCCCTTCCCCGTCCTGGCCTGCTATCCTATGCCCTGGTTATACAAGGGCTGAGAAACCCACCTAGTCTCTCCCTAGATAAGGGTAGGCAACCTATGGCACGCGTGCCAAAGGCAGCACACGAGCTGATTTTCAGTGGCACTCACACTGACCGGGTCCTGGCCACTGGTCCGGGGGGCTCTGCATTTTAATTTAATTTTAAATGAAGCTTCTTAAAAATTTTAAAAACCTTATTTACTTTACATATAACAATAGTTGAGTTATATATTATAGACTTATAGAAAGAGACCTTCTAAAAACGTTAAAATGTATGACTGGCCCGCGAAACCTTAAATTAGAGTGAATAAATGAAGACTCGGCACAACACTTCTTAAAGGTTGTCGACCCCTGCACTAGAGCTATGGGCCAAGGCAGGCTCTTGACCACCCCAACGTACAGTTGAACTCTTCAACCCTGAACCTCCACTCAAGTTCTTTCCCTCTTGAAAGCATCCCTGGGTCATCCCCTGGTGAGCTCCCACCATTTACCATACTGCCCCAGCAGCTTGTCTCCTTCAGCCTCAAAGCAGGCTTCAGCTTGCTTCACACCTTCCCCAACTCAGGCTGTCTGGGAGCGCCTAACCCAGCTCTGTACCCCCCAACATAGAATCTTCGGGAACTACTACACGGTGACCTGATACAGGACTTTATCCGTTGAACTAGTCTCCAAGCAGAGCCACGGCGTCACAGAGTCACATAATTTCTGGACCACTATCTGTGGTCATATCCCTCGTGGGAATGGTTCTACCCAAAACCTGTGTCTATAGTCCTCAGGAGTCAACTCTAATCGATCCGAGATGGCTGCCTTCAGCACCAGATAGGAGTTCACCTGCTCATAACTTACCACTTAATTACCAGCTGTACCTCCCCCATGCAGCCTCTGGCCCCCTGCTCCAGAGAGTCACCACAGGAGCTGGCTCTGCTCTAGGGTGGGTCTTTCCTCCCTAGGGCACAGCCTGGGGAGTCTCAGTCAGTCAATCTCCTACAACTGCCTAGTGGCAGCCCAGCCCTCCTTAATTGGCAGGATTGGGTTCCCCTGGACCAGGGGCAGGGGAATTGGGCTTAGCCTATCCACAAGGACCAGCAACGCTGTGATACCATAGTCAACCCCAGTTCAGCTAAACCACAGTTGCAAGACAACCCACTGCTGAAACCTTAATGCAGACAAGGCCTAAGACACACAGTTCTTAGCCACAAATGTCTCAGTCTCTTTATTCCTATGTTGTCCTGTATTTCTGGTCCCTGCACCTTGACTTGGGAACCCCCTGTCCAAAGCCACATCTTCCCTCACTTCAAGGTGCCTTTCCTCAGTACTGAGCAGGGGTTAGTCCAGGTGGGCATGTGTGTTAATCCTGTCCCCCGCCCTCTCTTTGTTGGGCTGCTCTGAAACACAATGGAAGTTTTCAGACAGGTACAACTTTAACCCAGGCCTGCTGGAGTCAGACTATCTGGGGCTGCTCTACACCGGGAACATTATTCACTGTTAACCTAGCATAGGTGCACCTGTTCTAGCTATGACAGGAATGCTAGTGTAGACGAGGCTCAAAAGGCAGGTAGATGACACAAGTGCCTGTATATGCTACCCCTGCCGGAGATTCGCTGGTGCTAAATCAATGGTGATATTCTAGACAAGGCCTGGGATTCTCCATCCAGAGAAATAAGTCCCATGTCCTCCCAAACAACCATGCTCACATCTGATATGGTGAAGTATTTTAACTAAGGCCTATACTATGGCCCAACAAGTCAATAACATACATTTCATTACCACCTTTTCCATAACAGTATGATGTGATGCAGTTTATTTAAATGTTAACTTTTAAAATGTTTAAGAGATGTCTGGGGGGTATTAGTCAGTCAATTAGAGATATGGTTAAAATATTAATTTTATCTTACCAAAAATAGACAGCCATTTCAAAATGCACCCATCTATGAGAGACCACATTGCTACCACTCTTCAGCTTCAATTCCGCACTCAGCAACAGCAATCTAAAGGAAATTCTTAGTTGCAGAAGGTGTTAATGTGGTTGAAGATCCCTGTCAGTTCTATAATCTGTACTAACTGTGTGGCTTAACCACAATGAAGTCCCTGGATAGAAGAAAAATGTAAGATCATCCAGGAATAAAATTATCTGTCTTCAGCAAGGGCTTTGCACTGAATGTCCATTATTAGTACAAGGAGAAACAGTCACAGCCAACGTCACCCCTTCACAATTCCATCCATAGAGAATATCATGGTGATCCTAATGTGAATGTATCTTGAGTTTCCAACAGTCTGTCAAGCTCCACATTTCAAAATATTAGGAAAAACCCATTTCTGGCATGACTGAAGGAAAATAACATGGAGATACAGTATGTAAATCACAAGGTAAAGAGACTCTTTTGAAATACAGATGCTCCTTGTTTTGTGATATTAACGAGACAAGCTAGTCTGAATATGAACAAACCTTGGTAGCTGAAACTCAATGTTTTTGTCCTTGCACTCGCTCTCTGTATGAAAACTTAGTGTTCAACACAGCAAACTGCTCTCTGAGTGTGATTCATTCATCTTCTGTGAGATTCTCTTTATAATTAAAAGACTGTTTTGCCAAAACAAAAAAGAAAAAATATGAATTTGACTAAATATAAATGTTCCCATAGTATAGCCAAGGAGATGTACATTACTGCTGATTTATTGCACCAAATGTGAAAATAAGATTCTGACCTGAATTAAGCAGTATGTGGTTTCATTCAGGTGCATGGCTGACCCAGAAAAAAAACACAATGGAATGTGGGAGAATGTACTGTATGATCTCCTTAATCATTAAGAGGTCAGAAGCCATGAGCAAAATCTATACCATTTAATGTGTCCATAGTGTCAGTGTTACTGACTGGCAGGAAAGTTATGTGTGTGCTGTGAAAATGCTACAGTAGATTTTATTGGGTCATATTATATATTGTATGGTCTGACCTAGAAACAAAGCTGTGCTAAGTCACAGTATATGCTGCCAAATGGAAAGGGTCTTTCATAAATAGATGTTCAGATTTTTTTTTTTTTTTTTAAGTATTCAGCTCAATAAGGAACTGTCCTAGTCAACATTTTCTATGGCTTCTCCTTCACTCAAACCTATTAATTCCTCTAAGTGACAGTGGTCTACAGACCTGGGGAGCAGAAACTCCCAAAGAGTTTCAAAGACAGAGCCCTGAGGCTAGACAATCTGTTTTTCAGAAGTACTTAGCACTGAGCAGTTTCCCTCTGAAGTCAAGGGGAGCAGCTGCATACTCAGCACTTTAACAAATCTGGTAGTTTATTTAAATGCCTAATGTGGACCGAGAAACCTAAATTTGGCTCTCATACTTTTGAATAACCTTGGCTAGAGTTAGCATTTTCTGCAAGACAAAGCACTAATGCTGATGTCCTGGTTAACAGGGGTACATCACCAAAACGGGCATAAAGTCCACCTACCCAGAGTTGCTCTTGGAGTTTAAAGTGGATAAATTATTATTAATATCTTACCCTAAACTGTTGTAGAGTTTTAATGTGCACTGTTAAACAACTATTCATTTTTGCCCCTGAAGTAGCTATATTTTATTGCTAGGTGAAGCAGTTCCTATATTAGGCATATAGTTTGTGAAACACTTTGCAATCTATCTGGATGAAAGACACTTCGGATTTGTATAAACAGCATCTGGGAGTATGCATCCCAGCCCAAGTAGATAAAATATGCACTAGCTTGGGTATGTACCCAGGTGTAACAGGGCATAGAATTACTAAAGCAGATGTGTTTACTACAGTATATATTCTAGAACAGGGGTCGGCAACATTTGGCACGCGGCTTGCCAGGGTAAACACCCTGGTGGGCCGGGCCAGTTTATTTACCTGCTGACGCGGCAGGTTTGGACGATCGCGTCCCCCACTGGCCGCGGTTCACCGTCCCGGGCCAATGGGAAGCGGCGCGGGCGAGCAATGTGCTGGCTGTGGCTTCTCGCTGCCCCCATTGGGCCGGGACGGCGAACCGCGGCCAGTGGGAGCCACGATTGGCCGGGGACGGCGAACCGCGGCCAGTGGGAGCCACGATTGGCCGAACCTGCTGCGTCAGCAGGTAAATAAACTGGCCCGGCCCACCAGGGTTCTTACCCTGGCAAGCCGCGTGCCAAACATTGCCGACCCCTGTTCTAGAACTTATTACAGCCCCACTTTAAATGTCTCTTGTATTGGGGCTTCTCTGCTTGCACGGGGAGACTTTTCTATGATCCAATAGATCTCACCATTAGAAAGTGTTTTGTTTTTTGCTGCTATTCAGCCTAAATTTGTTCTTCCTTCATTTAATCCAGTTACTCTCATATTCCCTTGCACCACCCAAACAATTCCTTTCCCTCCTTGGTGTTTACTTATTTCCACAGTTATGCCCCTTTTAGCTGATTTTTAGTCAATAATAAATAAAGTAGGACCAGTGTCTACCCCTATGTTTATACAGCACTTATCAGAGTGGACCCTGGTTGGATTCATAACTGTTCAGGCTTCTGGGTTATCAATAAAAACAGAAGAATGGCCATATTAAGTCAGACCAAAGGTCCATCTAGCCCAGTATCCTGTATTCTGAAGAGGCTTCAGAGGGAATTAACAGAACAGAGCAATATCAAGTGATCCCTCCTGTGTTGTCCAATCCCAGCTTCTGGCAGTTGGTGGTTTAGGGACACCGGGAACATGGGGTTGCACCCCTGACTATCAATGGATCCATCCTCCATGTATCTAGTTCTTTTTTGAACACAGTTATACCTTTGGCTTTCACAAGTTACATCCCCTGGCAACGATTTCCACAGGTTGACCATGCGTTCAGCACCTTCTCAGAGCAAGAAAATCACAGAGTATTTACAAACAAAGCAGAACCTTTTCAACCCTGTCCTCACTACCCCCTCCCCCAAAGTGACAGTGAGAGCAGGAGGGAAGGCAAAAGGGAAACACGGAGAGCGAAGTGATGTTCTCCCCCCACACACACACCCTCAAAAAAATGTTCTCCAAGTAACCCCTAGCCCAAGGCTGGGTCTCATCAGCACGAGGGGAGGGAAGGGAACAAAAAGCAAGCACTGGTGCCGGAGGAAGCTATTTGCACCCCAAACCAGGGAGCCAAACTCTAAGAGGCGCTCAGCACCCCCGGTGCCTTTGAGGATTAGCTGGAGGATGACCAGCCCTTCGCTGTTACACGCCCCGCCTGGCGCTGGGCAAGTCACCGCCGCACTCCGCCTCCGGTACCGTGCGACCTTCCCGGAGGACGAGCGCTGCGCGGGGTGATCTGGCAGCCCCCGGGGGCCCCGCTCCGCCGCGCGGCTCGCTCGCGCTCCCTTCCCCGCGCAGCGGCTGCTCTTGCCCTGGCCCTGCGGGATCCCGGGCTCCGCCGCCCGGCAGGACAGCGGCTCCGCGGGCCGGCAGCGAGCACCAGCCCCCCCCCCGCGCGGCTGGCACCGCCCCCCTTCCCCCGCGCGCCGGCAGGGGGGTGACAGCGATGGCCCCCGGCCATTGGGAGGGACCCGCCGCCGCCTGCTGGCCCCTGCCGGGCTGAGGTCACTCGCCGCCCGCCCGCAGACTCCATGGGTGCCTGGTCCCCGCCGGGCCGCCTGCTGCTGCTCCGGCCCGCCAGACCCGAGAAGGCGGCGGGGAGCGTCAGCGCCTGGGAGCCGCGCTCGCCTCTTCCCCCGCCGCTGCTGCTGCTCCGCCGCCCATGAGCCCCGCGAGCTGCCGCCGAGGCGCATGGAGAGCGCGGCCGCCTGTGTGTGCTCGGGTAAGGGATGGGGGCGCTGTGCCCTGGGGCTGCCCCTCGCCCCAGCCCTCCACGGGGGTCACCGCCCTGCAGAGGCATCGCCACGCACGGGGTGAAACCCACTCTCCGCCCAGCTCCACAGCCCCGGGCTGCACCAGGGGCCAGCACGGCCCCGCCTAGGCACAGCGCGCACGGCAGCTCAGAGCCCAGGGCCGGCCGGCAGGGTTAGTTCAGGCTGGGGCGTTCTGCGGCCGACGGGGAGGGAGGAATAGGCGCTGGGATGTGCGGCGTGTCGGTGGCTCCTGCCCCCCACCCATCATTCGGGTACAGTATCAGCGTGCAGGTTTGATGGGGGAAGTTTGAGAGGTGTTAGTTACTCATCCAAAAAAAAAAAAAAGTGTTAAACACAGGGTCGCTGCTCCGTTAATTTAAGGGGCTATGCGCCTTTAACGAGAACTGCAGAGTGGGCTGTTTCTCTCTTACTAGATAAGGGGACAAGATTAGAAATATTTACATGCTCGCCCTCTCCAGCTGTTTTATAAGTATTAAAGTTAAGTATAGAGGGGGGTAAAGACTTAATATAAAAATAATTTAAGCTCTAAAGCTGTTCATTATATCCAATTTTTAAAAAAATCTAGTAATTCTGGTTTTCTATGTAACAATATAGAATCTGAATTATCTTCCTAAAAAGACATCTTTTATGATTTAGGCTACTTTTTTGTGTGTGGATTTTGTTGCCTATACAATGTACACTTGTATTTTATTTAAATTTAAGTCTTTAAAGTAGTTAATATTTAAAATAGTGGGAAATTTTGTATACATTCCAGGATACATTTTACTATTCCAGCCCCACTTTGGCACACAGCTAGTTTATGTAAGCAAGTTAGGATGGCATTATTTTGCCTTGCCAGGGTAGGTGCCCATTTCAGTAATTGATGAAATGCTTAACAATAATAATTAGCCTATTTGCATGACATTGTTGTCTAAACATGGCTTTTTGGAATCCTTGAGGCACTGAAGTCTTGTATAATAGCACTTCCTAAAATAGACTGATTCCTAGGAAATTCGAAGCAACAACTCATTTTATTTACACATGGAAACTGCATCTGTTGTGGATTCACAATCTGAAATATACAGCTCTGTCACTAGAGAGTGGGTGCACTTTAGCAACAAATTGTGTCATCAAATGACATCTGGCTCTGAAACAAAACTGCTATTAAGGACTTTTTTTTTTTATTTCCCTCCTTAGTTCTTTTCTTACATCTTCCTCTCATCTCTGGAAGCTCCATCCACATTGGAATAGGCAACAATTATTCCAGTCTCTGTAAGTAAATCCTTTTTTTAAAAAACTGCTTTCATGGCATGCTTGCAGTCATGTACAGTTGTACAAATATTATATTTACAGTCTTCTAGAAGATAAGGTATCAATCCAGTAAAGAGCAAATAGCATTCTGCCTAAGAAAACAATTGTGTTAACAGAACTGTGCCATTATTTAAAGGTCCCCTTTATTTAATGGTCAAATCCTGCAATCCTTACTCAGGCAAAAACCTCATTGAAGTCAGGGAAATTTGCCTGAGAACAAAGCCTGTAAAATTGTTACTTTTAAAGTCTCAAATTCTTTAGATATATTTGCCTTCTTTCCTGCTATTTAAACATCTTTGATTTGCAATCTGGCTAGGTGGACATTAAGCTGCCCATGGTTTCAGAAATTCCACACCATTTTTGACAGTTACTGTCAGAAGAGAAGGGTCTACAAAATGACAATTAAAATTAATCAGAATTTAGGATGTTCATTTTGTTTGGGATTTTTTTTTGGGGTAGTCATGAAAAATCTTAATAGGGAATATTAACTTTAAGGCCCTAAAATCTAGCACGGACTTCAATGGGAATCCAGATGGATGTAGAAGTCCATGCTAACAGGTTCTGATATGGATCAGGACCCTACTAAGCAAAGAAAAGTGAAGATAAAGATATATGAAGGATGACTAAGACATTTTTTCCACAGAGGAAGTATTGCTGAAATAATGTAAATAGATTAACTCTTCCATAACAAAAACAAGAACTGGACCCTCATCGTAGTAAGAATAATTCAGGTTAGGTCTGAAGTTTGAGAGAGACAATGGGCAAATTCTGCTTTCAGTTACATAGGTGTAAATACAGAGAGTGGAACTACTCCACATTTAGGGCCTGGAAACACTACGAACCTTAGAGCATGCTACCCTGAACAGTGAGCTCAGTGGGACTACAGTAAGAAGAGTTGTTCTTGTTAATATTTGCAGATTGGGCCCTGCTGCAACAGAGAGCAGAATTTGACCCATAAAGCTGATTACTTGCCAAATCTAAAGAGATCAAAGTGGCTGACTTTCAGAGTTTAATTAGGTATTTGCTATAACTTCAGTTTGGCTTTGAACTGGAACGCCTAGCAAAAACATGCCAGACTAGGGCTCTAAAGCAAATTCAAGAAGGCAGATATTGACTGAACATTGCTGATGATGATATTGTCAACCACCATCACCCAAATGTCAGATTTTTTTAAAAAGGGGGAAGGGCTTCCAACAGTGGCCTTCCAAAAGATATGGACAACTATAAAAGCTCATCTTATTAAAGCTACTAAATGGCTGCTTAAGAAAACAGGACTGATAACAAAAAAAACATCCAATGTCATGGGGAACCTGTGGCCATAACAAACTAATTATAACATGTACTTGCTTCTGTATTTGAGTAAGTACTGTTTAGTCATTTTCTAACAAATCTTTTTCATTCGGCTAACTGTGCATGAGATTCACAGTTCAAGTACATAGCACTAGTCTACCTATATGATCCAGATCTGTTAAACTTTTGGGGTCCCTGTCACACTTTCCATCCATTCCTCATCCCCACATTCCTTGATATTCCCCCTCTCAAAGTAGTTTCTTCATCCCTGTTCTCCCCCAGAGATTTTTTCCTACTCCCTCCCCCGGCAGGATTCCTTCACGTTCCCCTCCCTTGTCCCTCCAAACTCCATCTCCATCACTCCAGAAGAAAAATGTATTTGTCTGCGTTTTACTGCATTAGATCCCTGCATACTGGTAGGCCTTGATCCCAGAGTTACAGCAAAAAAAGTGTTGCAGCAGTGTAGAAGGAATTAAAATTCCTGGCCATGCAAATCACAGATACCCATGCTGTAATGACTATTGAAATTCATGCTTGAGATAAACCACACATGTGCAATGCACCATTTTCTAATGACACTGAGGATAAAATCCCAGTCAAGAGAGATTTAAGAATAGCTTTTGAATAGAACTTCATACTTGTGAAAGTTGCCAGACTGGCAGCCCTGGAGACGGAGGTCTTCTGTATATCCATATAGCAAGTACAGCACAGATAGTGACAATGCAGGCTTCTTCCCCGTTCTCCCATCAACCCCTTGCATTAGGCAATTGTTGGCTGGTGTACAAGAGAGCATGTCTAGAGTACCTTGTGTGCCCGTGGAATCTAGGCTAGCAGAGGGTCCTAATGCAATGGGGCTGATGGAGTCAGCATATTTTAGAGCAGCCCCGGTGTTGTTCTGTCTTTAAGCCAACTTTGTTTCCCCTCCCACCTTTGCACAAAGGATCATGCACGAGCAGAGTTCAGCCAGACTCTGCACCTTGGTAATTGCTTTTAATTAAAATAATGGTTGTAATGAGAATTGTAAAACTCTTCTGTACCTAACTTATGTAATTAGAGATGGCCAAACCAGAAATTCAGACTATGGCCAGTCTAATGCTTCTGCCTGGTGCAACATCCACGGGGTTGCTACTCACCCTCCTGAGCAGGTGGGTGGGAGGGAGTAGTCTTGACTCTACTTCCTAACAAAATATTGGTGAAAATTTTGTGCATGTGAGAAAATATTGGATTTGTCATAGCCAAAAACTTTCATTGGGAAAGTTCTCAGGTCCAGGATGCAATCTCTGGTCAAAACCAGAACAGGAGAGCCAGCCCCCAACCTCCAGAATAACCAATAGTTTGGTGGTCAAGAGCTCAGAGATTAGATTAAAATTCAGGAGTATGACTGGGTGAAGCATTTGACTTGAATTGCACATTAACAGGGATGATAGAAAGCCTTCCATCAACAACAAAAAATAGTCTAAAACCTATTTTTCTGTCAAATGAAAGTTTTTCCACAAACTGTTTGCTTTCTGCCCAAAGTTTCAAGTTTTCAATTAAAAAGTTTGCCATCTGAAAAGAAGAAGTTTGGTTTTTCAATAAAAAGACCAATGCTTTTCTACTGAAGACATTGGATGGAAATGAGGGGGAAAATTCTAACCAGTTCTACAAATAACTTTAAATAGTTTCAGTTCAGTTTGCAGTCGTGAACCTCAGCCCCAGGCTCTTGATAGTTAGGTGAACATGGGCCAAAGTTGTTCACATAGCTAAGCAAGCAGGACACAGTCTTCCAAGCTAGCTTTCCTCCCCTCAAGTCACTGCCTCTTTTACTTCCCAGTGACCCCCTCTGAAGAAATAATTTAAAAGCAGGCAGCGATACATGTGCAGTTGTATAGCTAGTTTGCAGATGCAATTCAGCTTATGAATGCAAGTCAAAAGGCCAAAGTGACAGGTGTTAATCAGGATAAATGCATGCACAAGTTAGGCAGGTAGGAGGACAGGCCTGATTTCAAAACAATTCTTTGATTGCCTCATCTTGAACTTCGCAGGTTTTGAAAACTTGCCCTTAAAAGAATTAGCTTCAAAAACGTGAAGGGACACATTCAGAAATTCTGTAGCTTTGTCCCCTGGGACATGAAGATGAAACCAGCAAAGGGCAAGGCCATTTAAAAAAAAAAGAAAACAGAAAAAAAGACGCTACTGAGAAAATTCTGCAGAATATCCTGCCCCTAATCCTCCATATCCTTGAATAGACATTCAGGAGACCATCGCCTCAGTGCTCCACTTGAGTCCCCACACACACAGAGCAGCAGCACAGCTGGCTTCAGGCTGTGTTGTCATTGACTACAGGGCTGCCAGCTGTGCTCTGACTCCATGAAGAGGATGAAGGTTGAATAAGCATTAACTCATGAACAACCAAATCCTTATCAAGCAAACAAAATAGTCACTCTGCAGCCATGACTGCAGGCTCAGCTTCTGTTCCTAGTGACAAATCCTGCTTCTTCCCATCCCTCCAGCCTCTGTGGGCCCTCCTCCATAGTAAAATTGGTGCAGTCCCCCTGCCCAGGAATCAAGGAGCCTGACAGAAGCACAGGGCTCCCTGTGCTCCAGCTCAAAGATTAACTTGGGGATACATCTGAGAGGGGCCTGTGGATCAATGGTTTCATGGATCCAGTGGCTATTGTACACTATTTAAGCAGTCACAGGAAGAGCAGAGGTTGCTGCAAGTCTCTGCATTCTTATCTCCGTGCACAATGGATGGTGGAAATGCATAGGTGACTGAATCACCAAACAGATCCACCAGTACCAGCCATTTCCAGCCTCCACTCATCCAAGGATCCCTATGGAACTGTGCTGCCAGGAGGAGCAGGCCACCTGTGTATGTTCCCAAATCCTGCCCCACTCTCCATGCAAAACAAAGCCACCCCACAGCAGAAATCATCCATGCCCACAGAAGTGAGGAGGAATGCAGGTTTTGCCATACGTGAGCTGCAATAACTAATCTGCAATGGATGGGGTCACTCAGAGCAACTGCTCCCTATGCGCCTCGATTGAAACCCCTTTTTACAGGTGGATGTTTTGCAAAGAGACTTGAGATAGTTATACAAAGAAAGGGATTTTGTACCTTTCCTGCTCACATACTACCCTGCACCTCTCCACAGTTTTCCTACAGTTTGTTCCCCCTTGCCATACTGCATGTTATAAGGGAGCATATGGCAGGGGGCTTCCTGACTTGTGAAATAAGGACATCCCTTTAGGGATACAAGGAGCAGAGACTCCATCTTTATCCTTTGCCTTAGGAGACAAAGGAACCAAGTGATTTCATCTCTGATGGATCTTGGGCAGCCTGGCCAGACAAAGCTAGAAAGGAGACCGTGGGTGAGAGAAACCATCTTGAACAAAGACTGCATCTTGCTAGATTTAGTTTGTCTTTTATCTATTTGCTTGTAACTATTTCTACCTTTATCCCTGCTAATTGGTATCACTTAGCCTATGTCCTTTTGTTAATCAACTTGTTATAAACCAACTCAGTGCTGTGCTTAAAGAGAAGTGTGTATTTGCCTCAGTTAAAGAGACAGTAAATTACAGCTTACATTTAAGAGGGCAATGAATTTAATATCTTCATGAATGATCAGTGACAGGAGCTGTGCATTGCAGAGGAACAGTTGAGAAACTGAGGCTGGAATTCACAGATTTTTTACCTGCTAGGTAAGGTATGGTCAGAAGAGCCTTAAGGAGTTTGCTGGTGAGGATGGTACACTGGGGTGGCTGGGAGCCGACAGTCTGACCTCTAGCAAGGTTCGCTGTTGCGGAGGCAGAGGGGTAGTAGCGGCTCACAGCTTTGGTTGTCCCCAGCAGCATGTTACATGCCCAAAGAAGAGACCCTTTATAATGTATCCACTTTTTTTGGGGGTAGGTGGGGGCTTTTTCCCTGTCTTTGTCAGATCTTATTTCCTATTTCACAGAAGGAATGGACTGGAACTGTCTTCTCTGTGAGGGATGTGTACGAAGCCTCATGCCCACTCCCTTTGTGGGAAGCCTTTCTGTGGCCCCACAACAGGCCCTTTGCTTTGTGGAGAGCAGAAGTTGCTCACTCCCTCTCCCCTGGGAGCAAAGCACTCTGAAGAGGGATAGAAAAAGGCGGGGTCATTCCCCTCTCCTTACATACAAATCCATGGGGCTTGGCCAGCACACTTGGAGGAACACTCTGCACCATCCTATTGCCTGATACAGAGAACACATGGAACATCCCTGGGGGAGACGCAGGCATGCTCTCTCCAGTATTCCTCCTGGGCAGGGTACCAATGGTGGTTGTTGCAGTGCCCCCCATTCGCCCCCTGGGCTCCAGTGTTTTGACAGGATGGTTGCATCCCCAGAGTGCTTGTAATCCAAGTTCAGCCTGTCAAACACGTCCTTCACCCACTACTGAGAAGTTAGAGCCCTTCCATATTATATATATATATATATATATATATATATACACACACACATACACATATACATATACATATACACACACACACACACACACCCCATTCATTTGCCCTCCTATCATTTTCATTTCAGTCACTATTGGGTTAATGTCTCCTGAAATCAGGGTTCCCTTTTCCAGCTATTGTCATCCTGCCTGCAGGTTCTTAGCAGTTTTCCTAGAATCTCTTTTGACTGTTTCTAGCCTACATTTCAGTCTGGATTGCCTGTGTTATAAGAGCAAGATGTTATTCTTTCCAGGGGCCAGAAAGCTCCAGGCACAGAGGAGTCTGTACAGAAATGCAGATTTCCCCTGACCCTGCAGGTTTGGAGGTGATTGCATTTCCAGCCCACCCACTTAACAGTTTTGTCAGAGATGCTGGCACATGTATGCTGCATAGCTTAAGGACGGGGTGTGGGGGAGAAAAAGCTGCTGTTGCCAGGGTTCAGTATTCTCTTCAGAATACAGGACAAAGCAGCATGGAATCAGGATAAACCTAGGGAGGGCAATTTTCCCCTCCATTATCTGCACATCATTGTTAGTGTAGGGAGTAGTGGCCAACACTGATTTCATAATGGCATCTGCTGGAGGCAATGGGAATTCCTCTGTTGAGTTGCAATACATGAAGTTCTTCAGGAGTTCTGAGAGGCTACGAAGATTGTGGGTCAAATGAAGCTCAGAAGGTTCTTTAATGGCTGAAATAGAGACTGGGATACTAGGGGCTAACAGAGCAAGCACAGGATTGGAATAGGCATCTAGAGTGCTGTGGGTGAGGGACTAGATTGAGAGAAAAGCCAAGCTGAGGTGGGGGGGTCGGAGTGATTTGAGAGAGAATGAGAATGGCACAGAAGATTCAGAAAAAGATCCATAATTATGATTTGCAGCAGATGAGCTGAGAACAGAGACAGGACAATATTGGATGGAATGCAAGGAAAATAAGCAATAGTCAAGGGCGGGAAGCAGTGGGGCATGATACAGAGGATAAGGGATTTTGTAGATATGAAAAATAAAAGTAAGGGCGGACATGCTAACTCTTGCCAGCTCTTGTTTTCATACATCTCTAGCACCTCCTACCACGACTTCTAGGCAGGGAGGGAACATGCACACTGGGAAACTGGGTGTGTGACTATCAGTGGCTGCTTTTTAAAGGGTTATTTCCCCTCCCCCCCACACACACACACACACACACAAGTGAGAGTCCTATAAATATCCTGCAGTTGAGCACCCACTCCCAAACCTTTGAGAGTTTTTGCTCCTTATTTGTCTCCCTTGTAGCTTCTCTCTGTAATATTTCCTTTTAACCTCATTGGGCTTCTTACGCCTCACTATCTACTTTTTCCTTGTAATTATATTGCTAGCATGGAAGTATGTAAATAATGGGGAAGAGGATGGGAACATCTCTGCTGAAGACTGACATGCTCTCATACTGTACCTCCCTTTGTTTGCCAGAAGTCCCGCACTGGGGCCTATTGGCATGCTGCTCCTTCCCCTCTGGTTTCCCAGTGAATACATTTCCAAGGTTGGTGTGAATCCTAGCACCGCCGATGAAGTGCCCCACTAGCCTCACATACCATATGTGGGAAGTGCTGTAAGACAGTTCCCAAAGCATCTCATTTGTGTTTCTGCACAGGATTTTCAAAATAGCTGGATTATTAGTTGTGCTTGGAGAGTTACGAAAGGGTGGGAGGTTTAGTTCAGATAAGTGCTCTAAAACTCGGATGCTTATCCCGGTCTCTTGAGTCTGCCAAATTCATCGTAAGGGCAAGCTTTCTTGCGATTGCTCCAGTCAGACCAAAAATGCCTTCCACTGTTGGCCCCAGACAGAACCAATAAGTGCAGAGATGTGCAAAAAAAAAAGCAAAGTTATGCTTTAGGAAGTCAGACTTTTTACAACCTACACAGCACCAGTTTGATTTATTTGCAAAGGGTAAAGTTCCTTCTTATTTTTGATTCCTGAATGAGCTATGCCCAACACTTAGATAGCAGACACTAAGGATTGAACCAGGGACCTCCAGAGCTAAAAGCTTGGAATCTCCACAGCTTCAGCTATAAGCCCAGGCTGTTAAATGAAGAGCTGCAACAAACCTCTAAGTTCCATGAACTTGGAACAGAGGTGAACACATGACACACCAACTAGATTGTTACATTAACACTTGACATTTAGTGCCCAATCCTAAAGCACTTAAGGCTAAAAATCTCATTGAGCTTTGCTTTAGGATTGGGTCCTTCAGTCTTTACCTTTAGACTTTTAAGTATAGTTTGATAGTAGGCCTTCATCGTGATTTACTGTTTGGATTGCAGTAACAGCCAAAGCTGCCCTCCCCCAAGCAGGATCATGCCCCATTACACTAGCTGCTGTACAAACATGTAGTTAGAGACAATTTAAGACATCCCAAAAAGGAGAAAAAAAGTCCATTAAAAAAGAAAAATCATTGCACAGAAATCCCAACCCCTGCTCCCTACAGGGGCAGGGATTAGAGAGCATGCAGAAGGCACCAGGACTTTGGATTTACAAACCCATCCCATCCCCATGGATCCTAGCACATCAGCACAGAATGCTTTCCTCTCCATGCCCTGCCCTTATCCCTTCTTCTACAGGCAGCATGGTCAGGCCTGTTGCCATGGCCTCTCTATTCTGCAACTGAACCCAACCCCTGCAGTGCAAGTGAGCAATAGAATCCATGGATGACCAGTTAATGCTATCAGTCTATCATAGGTATTGCTAGGGCATCCATGACCATAGCATCTAGTCACCAGATGCAGTAATTAGTCGTATATTTGTCCAAAGTGGCATCCAAAGTGACCTATGTTCAGTCTGAAATGCAGTGCCAGCAGCCCAGCCAGTGCTCTGTAATGGAGAACTCAATCCCTTCTGCAACAAAAACCATCAACTCGTTTAGGATAATGTCTTTGCTGTTTTAGCCTTCATCATTTTGAAGAGTATGTTAGTACAGTTTAACAATCCAATTCCTTAAACTAAACAAATGTGCAAAAATCAAATGTTCCCTTGGAAAGGAAACCAAGATGTTAAATAAGATTGACACAGCAGTTACAATACATTCATTCTATTGTGTGCCAGAGCACAAGCTGTGTGGTATGTTACTTAATGTCATGCCCTGATTGGAAGCCCTCAATACCCAGGAAGAGCAGAACATCAGTATGCTTTTGTCCTGCTGTCTATCACAACCCCTTTTTCCCTTGGCAAACTTTATATTTTACAGGACAATTTAATGGAGATTGAGCAGATACAGAAAAAACTAGAATAGTTTTTAAAAAGGGCAAACGATTCCTAGTTAAAATACCTGAGTGGAGACATTATGGGGTCCTGATCCCACTCCCATTATCCAGTTTGAGAAATGCAATCCAAATCTGAACTTCCCTGATGTTTGGGGAATCTTTAGATCTGGAGTCCTGATTCAACAGTTTGTAGACAGAAAGGGCCCAGTTGCCAAGTTCACTGAATCAAGTCCCTAACATGGATCTGATGTGTTACTCCTCTATGCCAGTGTCTTACTGTTTATTTCAATGGATTTATACCGGTACCAAAAAAAAAAAAAAGAAAGAAAGGTGGAATAATGCAGTGGTGAGTCAATAATGCAAGTTCCTACAACTGGAACTTCCTCAAAGCTCAGGGTATGAGATCTGAGGTTTTGGTACCAGCAGCACATAGATAGAAACAGGAGTAAGGAAATCTGGTTTGGGTTTCCACGTATCAAGCTCTTATCTTCTTCTTTAGCCAAAGACTGCATAATGCAACTCAGGAGTGGGGTGTAAAAGTGGCATTTAGCTACCTGGCCAATGCTGGAATAGTTGTGTGCTGGACAGTACTCCAATGAAAGGCTGCTCTAAATGCCAACAGTGCAAAGGGGCTTGGGATCTCTGAGGTGCAGGAAGCCCTCAGGTACTAACCCTATCCTCCAGCCACAAGAGTTCTTATACTATCTCTGCATCCCTAGAGGATTCCATCTATACTGGTGAGACCCTCCCATCACTGGCTACAGTGCCAGAACACAGCTGAAAGTCAGGGCCATGATTTTAAATCCGATAGTGTTCCTTTAACTATGGACATGCTGGGGTTATGTAGAAAGCCAACCTCAGATTCTGCTGATGAGTAATCAGCACATTTTCAGACTCAGCTGGTTGATACCAAAGCAAGTACACAAATCAGATATAATCCAATTAGTCATTTGAATAAAAGGGAATTTTATGGTAATTGCATCATCCATTTATGTATTCTTCTCAAGATATACAAAATACAGTTCTTATTTTAATAGCATAGAATAGTTTTTCAACTTTTGGGTAGATCTTCTACATCCCAGTTGTCAATTTGACACACACTTATTAACAACTGAAAGTTATTCCAATCCTGGGAAGTTCAGTGTTTACGCTAACCTTTAGACTGACAGTCCAGATTAGTCAACTTCTGGGTTTCAAATAGAGCTATAGGAAATACCAGTTATTTCCCCCCACAACCAAATCAGATGGTAACAACTCATTCACTACCAGCCGGGGATGAATTTTTACAAGGCACCCAAGGCTAAAAGGTTTTATAGGCCTTGTATAGGGTACTTAAGTTAAAGGGACAGTTGAGTGCAGCACAGAACTCTCAGACCAGGAGAGGTGGGAAGGGGTCACTATCTAAGTTATGGCAGCTATGCTACCAAGAACTCCCGTAGTGCTATGGACTGAGCTGGCCTAGTGTCTGCACTGGGAGAATTGTAGCAAAGTATTTCAAGAGAATGTGTCAATTTTGCTAAATTTTCTATGGAAAGTTTCAAAATAGAGTATTTAATTTCAGCTCCAGTTTTTACTAATATATAATTATTGTAAATACTGCCTGGCACCTCTGGAAAAAGCTGTTTTCTGATCATGCATCAGTAGGGAGATTCACTTAATTTATGCAAGTTTGTGCCAAGATAGAAACATCAACTGAGAAAGCAATTTGTTGCTCACACCACACATTAGGTCATGTACAAAGTCAGATTGGTCTTCAATTTGGATCAGATTCACTGGCTACCCAATAATCAAAGCCAAAAGCCACCCCTTGCTGAAACAAATACAGTGCTTGAACCCAAAATATCAAAATCAATATTGAATCACCTATATTGTTTAATAAATTTCAAAGACACCCTATGATTACATTAGTGTATAGAGGCCAGATCCTCAACTAAAGCAAAGTGGGGTAGCATCAGTGGTGCTACACTGATTTGAATGCTGAATTCTAGGACCTTTTGTAATCAGATGCACCAAGTACTGCATGAATTTGCATTGTTTCTGAGTCTGCCACCACTGGAATAAAAATGTGAATAAGAATCTGAGTGACACCTAGCATATGACTAGTGAAGTCACTGTCAAGAAGCATTGCACCTCTCCAGAGTACTATGTACTGGCAATTGGACATTTTTATTACACCTTTCTGCTTACAGTCTATGTTTCAGAAAGGAAAATGCCTTTGGGAATTAGAATCCATTCAGTTAGCATATTAAAATATGGTGTTTCCATGCTCAGAGTGTTAAGTATATATACACTGTCCTTGTATTCTATCCACACAAATGTTGGCTACTCACAGTCAGCAATACATTAATCAAGGTCACTATTACTTGGTAATTAGCTATGATGTAAATTGTACCAAGCTGATTCCTTTTCAGAGGGAAGGCAGTAAACATGGTGGGGGGAGTAAGATCCATTGTTTGGATTTGCACTGAGCACAAAGCTATTCAATGCATATCACTTCTCTCAGGATTTACCACCCCTTTTTATGACACCATTTAATATTTTCCCTATTTAAATGAAAAACATTTAAATGACTTAGGGCTAAAAGGGCCCCAATACAATCATCTAGTCTGGCCTCCTGTGTAACATAGGCCACAGAATTTCACTCAGTGATTCCTGCATGCGAGGATAGGTCAGATGCGAGATCAAATTTCAAAATACTAAGAAAGGACTGGGTTCTGCAACACGATGCCCAGCTGAAATCTCTGCTCTAGTGCTGGCTCCAGGTAGCCAAGAGAAAGATTAATACAACTGTACAAAAAAAAAAAAAGCCAGAAATACAGGAGAGGACTACAGTGCCCAGGAATGGAAATGGCTGTTTGCCAGATGTCAAGAAACAAGACCAATCCACCAATTTTGGTGGCATAATTTCATCTAAGACTGTACTTAGAGTGCTGTATTTTTAATCAAGACCCTTGTGACTTCAGAAGACACATGAAATTAAGTGAACTGGGTAAAAAAAATTGATTATAATGAAAGTTCAGCATCTCCAGGTTTCTTGTCACTAAGATTATTCTAATAGACAGTCACCCTTCTATGCCCAACTATCACTGGATTGCTGGAGTAACTCTGTCTTCAGTGGAGTTCCCCCAGTATAAGTGAGAACAGAATTTAGCCCCTTACCCATATTTTGTCCTCAAACAGTGCCTTCACCTCCCCCCCCCCCACTACTAGATAAATTGCAGCAATAGAAGCCCCTTGGAGTGGGTAGGCTGCCTCTGCTGTTTGGAGACAGTGTCTCCTATTGTAGATTGACTATAAACCAACCTTTAGAAGAGTCAGTTTTGCCTGCCCTTTTAGGTGTCACCGGCCTTCACTGCTTCTCAGGACAAGGAAGCTCATTTTGCCCATACCATTCCTTATAGCTCACAAGCCTAAGAGCTCTCCTCTCCTCTCCATTATACCACAGTTCAGTTTGTAATAGCATCTTTCATATGCACTGTATCCCAAACGACTAATAGCCAAAAGAAAGACATTTAGAACTTCTCCCTTGCCTATACAGTGGCTATATTTTCAGGTGACATTTGCCATCAAGCAGAGAATCTTTGTAGTGTAGGTGCAAGATTGCAGTTCCTGACTGTGGAACAGCTGAGGCCAATGCATCAACAGCTGTAAAACTATTGGAGTTATAGAAAGGAACTTAGTGTTGGACAATTGGAAGTGAAGCAGTGAAGGACAGTGAAACCTGTTGGGCTGGAACAAGGTCAGAATGTTTAAAAAAAAAATAGGACATCTTAAAACTAGATCTTGAAATAAATGGGGAGCCTGTGGAATAATGCTGTAGGAGTGTGTGTGCATGTACACACCTTTAGTATTTAAGAGTAATTTTGTTAGCATTTTCCCTGACCTGCTCAGAACATCTGCATGCAAGTTTTTCTGAGCTTAGACCTGTATGAAGTCAATGGATCTGATCTCTTCCACCAAGGGTGGAATGGATCCTGTAGGTTCCATTAGCCTGCCTTCACTTTTAAAGTATTTTAGTTCCTTCAGAAAAAAAAAATCTTTAAAAAGCTTTTAGATTGCAGTGAATTCTCTATTTGGGAAATGCCCAGGTTCCCAAAGTTCATGTTTCGAGTACCTGCCACAAGTACTGTAGCTGTTCAGAAAACATTATCCAAGATGTGCTAGAATTGCAAAACAAAGTTCGATTACTACCCTGTAGATGGAAGCACTGCCAGGTTACAAGTGTATGGGCTAATACATATAGTAAAAGTGTGCTTTCAATGCTGGTGCTATTTATAAATGCATTTGTGGGGTCTGACATTTTCCACTGGAGCAGCTGTGTGGAGAATTGGAAATCATGAACAATTACTCTTAACTGCAGGGTTTTCCGGCTATGAAAGCTGACACAAAGGCTCTGAATTAAGAATATTGGAGAACAAACAAAAGTCTTTAGTCAGAATGACTTTGTTTGGCTGGATGCCAGTCTGCACCCTGTTTTTTCTGTTCCTTTGCTTCTAGGATCTGGTATTATCTGACTTATTTGGTGTGGTGTTAAAGCTGGTGTTATACAAGTGACTTGAATTCAGTTTTAGGGTATAGGATAGGCACCAAAAGTGTAGAAGTAAACTATTGGTTTTCTATTCCTAGTGCTCTTCATTACTAAACATCAGAATCCTACTATTTAATTCAGTTAGCAGTAGAGCTATAATGGACACCAGTTAAGTGGTAAATAAGGTGCCTCTTCTCCAGTTGTTAAAACTTTTGCCAAAGCATGTACATTACTTACACCTTTCAGAAATTCTCCTCTCATCTTCAATGAAAACAACATGACCAGCTGTACTACTGAAGCTGGATTTATTTTTTGCACAAGTTCTGAATTGTATGCACATTCATCTTGATTTCTGTGAATCTATTTGTGCTCCACAAATATTGAATGAACAGTCTGGACAGATTATAAACTCAAACCATTCTCTTCAGCACCATTTGCAGGGTGTGCCTGGTAATCTACATGACAGTGTTGTTTCTCTTTCCCAATTGGAAGAGTAACATTTCAAAAACAGGAGAATAAGTAAGGATGAATAGTAAATATTTTCCCCTGCACATGGGTACAAACATTAATTTTGCATACAAACACGGATATGAAGAGCACCTGCTCCCCAGACAGTGGTGTGAGCAAGTGTCTAATTCAAGTGCTTGTTTAGGAGTATCCATAAAAACGGTCACATTGAAGAGATAAACATGTAGTTGTATTCACTGCTTCTGCAATAGCCGCTCCGCTCTAGTTACACAACTCAGAACATTCAGACTTGGGATGCATGACTCTGTTCAGCGACAATAAATGCTGACCCCAACTTTTACTCATTTCTTCACCTGAACGCCACATGACTAATTTCTTATCATTCAGAATTGTTGGGGTCCTATTAGCCAAATTTCTGCTTCTTCATAGTGATTGGAAACAAAGGCTTTGTCTGCACCTAAAACTAAAGGTCAACCTAGCTTCACACAGGACTGTGAAAAGTGTCTTGCACTGTGGAACAGATAGGTCGACCTAACTCCCACTGTAGATGCAGCTAGGTCAACAGAAGACTTCTTCCCTTAACCTACCTACCACCTCTCAAGGGGTGGATTAACTACAACCAAAAAACCCTTCCATTGCTGTAGCAAGAGTCTACACTATAGCAGCAGAGCTGCTGTGCCCCAACTGTGCTGCTGAAGCATTTGTAGGGGAGACATGCCCGGAGTTATTCTCGCCCCCTCACATCGAGATGATCGGGTGAGGAACTTAACAGGACCATCAGTTGTGTCATTGGGAAACAAAGTTAACCTTTCCCCTACATATGCAGATGTGGGGTGGTTAGCTATTAAACACCTCCTCTAGGATCAGAGATGGTCTTGAGGAGTGAGTGGATTCTTCTTCATTCTTCCCCACTACACATATGGTAGGAGAAAAAGATCTCAGCATGCTCAAATGTAAGGGCAAGTCAGACCCTGCTCTGTCCTAACAACCTCCAAACCCAAACGTGAATTATGCTCTAATATTTGTCCAAATGCACATTTTTCTGATGTTTACGGTGTTCAGCCCACACACTAGGAGATTCAGTTCCCATCCTTACTTTTCAAACTAGAAAGGGGTTTGAGATGTTCCCATCCATGGCTACCTCAGTCCAGCCCTTCATGATCCTGGAAGTTAAAATAGCTCTAAGTTGATCCTCTTTTCTGTCATCCCTTTTGCATACAGACTAGGACAAACTGCAGGTAAGTTTTCAAAAACACTCATGTCCCATTTTCAGACTTGACTTAACCTAAGTACCTACACTTTTGAAAATTTTACCTTCTGTGATTTGTTGGGCACATTTTCCCGGTGTGCAATCCTTCATAGGTCTACAGCACTGTATAAATGATTAACGATATACCAAGCTTTTGTCAGAGTCGGAGGCCCGCCCTTTTGCTATCTGACAAACAGACAAATCTGTTTTCACTCTCACCGGGCTTTTAGGGCTGGTCCACACTAACCCACCAGTTCGAACTAAGATACGCAACTTCAGCTACGTGAATAACGTAGCTGAAGTCGAAGTACCTTAGTTCGAACTACAAAGCACTTACCGCGGGTCCACACGTGGCAGGCAGGCTCCCCCGTCGACTCCGCGTACTCCTCTAGCGGAGCAGGAGTACTGGTGTCGACGGCGAGCACTTCCGGGATTGATTTATCGCGTCTAGACAAGACGCGATAAATCGATCCCAGAAGATCGATTGGTTACCGCCGAACCCGGAGGTAAGTATAGACGTACCCTAAGAGACAGCAAAGAGGATGGACTTTCAGAAGAGCTGTGGCATTGTGCAGCAGTCATTTCCTACTTCAGTAACAGTCATCCATTGTTTCTCTTCCTTTCAGATGAAGACGGCATTCTGCCCTGTAAAAAAGAAGAACTACAGTGTGGCAACGGACTCTGCCTCCTGAACTGGCTGCGCTGTCACTACAAGAAGGACTGTGGCAGAGACTATATGTCCATCAAACTAACATGCTCAAGTGAGTTACCCTTCAATTTCCTCCATGGGACTGTCAATACACCTTCCTGTTGAATCATTTTCCACAGACTGCACTTCGCATTAGATTTGTTCCGAGTTTGATGCTGCATTAATATGGGTGCTTGGTGGGCTTATTTATGTTTAAGTCCCTTGTTTATATTGCATGTGGATTTCAAGCAGAATACTAGCAAAAGGTAGTGTGAAGGGATGATTTAGCTCTGCTCAATGTATTTAGCTAATGTATCATGAAAGGTGCTGCAACCAAATGCCAGTTTTAAAAAGGGAGTATAATCCAAAAGCTGAGAATACTTAAGTAGCCAGTCATCAGTGCTGGAACCTATTAAACACTGGCAGCTATGGAGAAAAAAAAATCAATATCAAGGAGCAACTGCAGGCTAGATTCTCTGCATTTGGAATTGTTAATGCAAAGTAACAATCCAACTGTCAGCAGGTTAAAACAATGTTGGAAGGAACAGAAAGAATTACTGTAAAAGCAAAGACGTCAAATGTATTCAAAGGATTGATTTCTGCAGCCAGTGTATGTAGGGGAAAGTGTTGTTCTGGCAGTGACTAAGCAATGCCTCGAGTACTTTTTATGAATTGATAATGCAAGTTTTATGAAAAGTAGTATGTTGCAATTTCGGTGATACCTATTTACTAGTATATGGGTGATTAACAGCTTCAGCCTAGTCTGTTCCCTTGATTTTTGTTCTCGCCTTGCTAAACTGCTAATTTCAAACTATAGGAGTTTGAACTTCAGTTTAATATTTATATCCTGTTGCCATAAAAACTTGCTGGAAGGAAAGTTGTCAGAACCCTATTCCACAAAGTGTAAATGGAACTGAGGGTGCACTATTGTCCTTAATTACTAGCTAGAAATGTCTATTGACCTCATTTTCTCAGTTAACACAACCTCATGCACACAAGCATATAGCTTCAAGTTTGAGGAACAACAAGGAACCAGAGTTATACGAGGGACAAAAATCCTACAGCCAGCAGCAATGCACGTAAAGTGGAGTTGAAAGCATTCATACAACACAAGTACTGTAGTAATATAGTCCCTAATCCAAAGGCAATTAGACTCTGTGAGCTTTAGGTCAAGCCCATGGAACACAGGAAGTGTGTGTTTATAATTAAGCATTTCATAATGGCCAGAACTACTGTGTTGTTTAGAAGGATGCAAGAGATCTGGGCTTGCTGGGACCTCGGTTTCTCACCTGTCAACTTAGTGGATCTAAGGAGCTATAGTAAAATGATGCACAAATGTTCAAGGGTAATTATGAGAGCCACTCACTGCCCAAATATCCCTGCCATCTGTGCCACAAATTCTGGAGGAGACTGCTTGCCAGACCTTGTACCTGTAAGAAAAGCCCCACAAAACATCTAAAGGAGTGGGGGGGAGGGAAGAAGATCTATACAATATTCACATCTTGGAGCTAAAGGTTTGACCTGGCTTTTTGGGTTTTAATAAAAACCCCTTTATCTTCAGATAGCCATGGCAATTAAAAAAAAAATCTTAGATGCTTGACAAGGGGGAACTAGCCAGTCCGTTTCTGCAAGCCAAATCTGAATATGTATTATAGTGCCTTCAGAACCTTTTAAAACTTTTCTGCAAAATGAAGTATTTCAGCAATTGCATGTTATTTCAAGGTGTACTTAATAAAAGCAGAATTAAAGCAACTGACTACTTAAGTCTCAAGTATCGAATAAATACCAAGCAACATGGGGTACTTCTCCAATATATAGGATTTTCCAAATTTGTTTGCAAAGCTATCAATTCAATACTAAAATACAGCCTAGAAAACATGCTGATCAACAAAACAGTTAATCAGAGTCACATTTTAGCATTTCTTCTGTAACAAGCTCAGAGGAACCAATGCCCCATAAAACAGATCATGTATAAATAAATAGTCACAGAAGTGTGTGGTAGAGGCCTATACAAATCAAAACTTGTGACAAGAAGTATTCACTATATTTCCATGGAAAGACTGATTTTCTGTTTGCAGCTAGACTTGAGTGCAGGGTGGCACAGTAAGGGAGGGGTGTCCAATCTACAGGCCCATGGGCCTTACACAGCCCACCAGAGCATTTCATAAGGCCCACAGCCTGCTTCAAACACAATATACCAAATGGCGGATGTTAGCATTGTGTTCTCTTTACGTGCCCCCACCCCCCATTTTCTATAATTCTGATACACATTTTATGCACTGGTTTCTTTATTTGTTTTTAAAAAACAATACTATATATAGCAACAGCCTATCTAAATACATATGAAACAAGCTGAACTTCAAATATAAATCGATACAGAGGACTCTAAATCTTATTAAAATCAGTAAAAGCACAAGGTTGGGCTTAGTACACAGGAGGACCACAAACCTAAGGTTGAGCACCACTTCAGTAAGGAACTAGTATCTGTTATTTCCCAATAGTCTCAAAACAAAAGCAAAGAACAGTTTTATATAAAGCAATTGCCATATAAGGCATTTCTGCCAGTTTAAGAAGGTGTTGCTAATACCAAGGACTGTTAAAATACCAGCACTACAGCGAGATAGGAAGCCTGTATGAACTTGAACTAGCATGCTACTTATGCCCACCTAACACCACCCCAAACAGTATTGCCCCAAAAATCTCAGTGACTTGGGAAGATGGAAAGCAATGACTATTGTTCAAGCCCTGACAGATTTTCAGATATGGGCACCACCTATAGCAGGGACCCATATCTGAAAATTTAACCAGGTGTGCAACACAAACAACCATACACACACCACGCAATTGGACAGAATAAAAAAAATTTGCCTGAAGGTCTTCCAGCTGGTTAGCCTTTCGATTTAATACTATATAACTGCATTCTGTGTACACTTTATTGCTATAACGTGCAAGAGCGGATCTATTTGCGTCACATGGAATGTGTTACCTATGGATTCTTCTCCCAACAGATCTTAAGTCCTATGTCTACATGGTTATCTGGGTTTTTACATGGCACTCATCACTTTTGCATCTGATCATACAGTACAATCAGTAATAACTGTCAGACAATGATTTTACCTTAGCACAAGGGCACTTAAAATAAAAACCTCCCTTATTGAGCTGGGTAACCCATTACTTCCAACACTATACCTGAGGAGGCAGCAAAGTTGCACCCGATATAGAAATTGCTCACAGGAAGGATGTTCTCATAAATAAAAAAGGCGCTGCTCATGTCAGCTTCCTTTTCCAGCTTATTTACAACGTTTTCTCCTCACGGCTCTGCTTTTCAACACCTTTTTCCTCAGGTTTCTGTGGGGTATTTTAGACAGGTGTGCTAAAAATTGGCATTATGGGGTCCTGGTTCAGCCTAGGTCTCACGTTAGGAAGTCTTTTGGGGGTAAACTAGGTGAATACTCAGCCCAGACTTCTTTTGCATAACCTAATTCCACATGCACACCCTTTCTATACACAGTGGTGCCTGCTTACATTAGCTGTTTCATCCCTTCCCATGTAGTGTGTATTTGTGGTGCATCTGCTCACATTCTGTACAAACCCTTATTTATTTCAGTGGTATTTTAGACAGTTATTTACAGAGGACTCCAGTTCTCTAATCTATAATTCAACACATCTCAAATACCATGCACAGCTTGAGGCTGCATCAGATATGCTGGGTTGCCCCAAAATCAAATGCAATTATAAATTGCTCTGAGGCAGCAAATTGTCTTATTTTTGTCCCCACTTTTAGTATTTGGGGACTAAAGTCATTTCAAGTGTGAGACACATACTTTCTGCAACAAAGAAGAATCTGGTGCTTTCTGTCTCCTGGTTTAACAACAACAACAGGGTTTTAATTCACAAATTAAATCAAATATATATCACTCAAAAAAACCTAATAAGCACCAAAAGTAGTGACAATACCATCAACAACTGGAGAAAGCAACACCGTGCACATTACCATGTTCTAAACAGGATGAGAAAATTGGATTGTGTGCTTAAGGGCACTTGAGTTGGCACTGCCTTGAGTATTCCCTTCCTCATTTTACTAAGAGACACATTCAGTTGCAGCCTCAGTGGAAAAAAATCCACATTCACTGGTACATAGGCAAATCGGTCATTAAATACAAACCTGATTTACACAGGCATATCTAGACTTTGTGTGTGCAACGTTACAGGCCAGTTGAAAATTTGTCCCATAGGGTGGAAAGGACCTTTGCTGTGTTTCAACTAGTAAAATGCTTAAATTACTTCCTTTCAGCTAGTGTCTTTGAACTTGGAAGATATTGAGCAAAGCAACTCCCACTGAAGTCAATGAACACTTCAAGCACTCAGACCTTGAAATCAGATCTAAAGGTTCCAGGAATCAGGCATTTAGACAAATTACCAATGCTCTTTATTAAAGCTCAGAATTAGTGTGGCTTTTAGCCTAGAACAGGGTCAGCAATGTTCGTCACGCGGCTCGCCAGGGTAAGCACCCTAGCGGGCCGGGCCACTTTATTTACCTGCTGACATGGCAGGTTTGGCCGATCGCGGCCCACACTGGCCGTGGTTCGCCGTCCGGGCCAATGGAGGCGGCGGGAAGCCGCGGCCAGCACATCCCTCGCCCACGCTGCTTCCTGCTGCCCCCATTGGCCCGGGACGGCGAACCGCAGCGAGTGGGGGCCACGATCGGCTGAACCTGCCGCATCAGCAGGTAAATAAACTGGCCCGGCCCGCCAGGGTGCTTACCCTGGCGAGCCGCGTGCCAAACGTTGCCGACCCCTGTCCTAGAATATATACACAGCTTCTCATTAAGGATGGTTTCGTACAACCACAAATGTAAATCTGTTAGGGAGAAAAAATGTCAACCCTTGCAAAAGCCTCACATCATTGATAAGGAGACAATAGGAAAAGTGCAGTTCCCTCAATTTACTATTTAAAACAGCTGTTATGAGTTTAAGTTAGCATTAAAATAGTTGCATGCATGCCTCACTTACTTTGCAAGTCCCTGGACTAGGAGTTTATCATGCTTTTTAAAGATGTAGAGTAAAAATGCAATTAAATCTGTCACACGAGACCTTTACTGGGTGTGCTGGCATTTTAGAAGACTATAAATATCAACATTTCTAATTGAGATAAAAAAACTGGACTGTCTGTCCTTTTTAAAGTGCTGGGTTAATAGAAATTTCTTTTTATACAAAATGATTGCAACAGCCTTTAAACAAAACTGATTTCATCTACATTTCAAACAGATCAAATAAGCATCAGCACTATTTCCATTAAAGTCTATTATTAATGAAAGTTTTTGCAGAAGTTAGAGAACTAGAGACAGTTTCAGTTACAATGATGAAGATCTGGAGCAGAGGTCGGCAACGTTTGGCATGCGGCTCGCCAGGGTAAGCACCCTAGCGGGCCAGATCAGTTTTTTTACCTGCTGACGATTGCAGCCCCCACTCGTCGCGGTTCACCATCCCGGGCCAATGGGGGCGGCGGGAAGCGGCGCGGGCGAGGGATGTGCTGGCTGCGGCTTCCCGCCGCCCCCATTGGCCTGGGATGGCGAACCGCGGCCAGTGGGGGCCACGATCGGCCGAACCTGCCGCATCAGCAGGTAAATAAACTGGCCCGGCCTGCCAGGGTGCTTACCCTGGCGAGCCACGTGCCGAACGTTGGCGACCCCTGATCTGGAGTAATATTGAGGTCAATGAAGTTACTTTGAATGTAAACTATTATAACATTATGATAGGTTGGACCCCTTGGGAAGCCACCTGATGTGCTGAGATACCACTGAGTCTACCTGTTCTGCCAGCCTGGGCCCCCTTTAACCTGTCTTGCTGAGCCAGGCTCTTAAAACCTCCTCTAACACACACAGGCAGGGCCACACCCAGCTGCAGATCAGCTCTGGGAAGACTCTGCATAAGGGACTTGCTCCAGCACTCAGATGTCCACCTCCCTTGGAGTGCAGACCCAAAGATACATTATGAAATTTGCCTCCTTCCTCAGTTTGGAGAGCGGTGTGCACACTTCTCCCTGCTCCCCCATTAGAAGTTACAGAAACTGGGTTTAATAATAAACAAAACAAATTTTATTAACTATAAAAGGCAGATTTTAAGTGGTAAAAGGGGTAACAAACAGAACAAAGCAGATTACTAAGCAAATGAAATCAAACATGCAAACTAAGCTGGTTTCACTAAAGAAATTGGTTACAAATAGTATTTCTCACCCTAGATATTGTTGCAGGCAGTTTGCAAAGCTTCTGTGGTTCAGAGTTCCAATTATATTCTTTTTCAGATTAGACGTGTCTCAGTCTGGACTCCCCCCTTGCCTTCAGTTTTTCTTCTTGGGCAGACAGGCCATGGAGAGGAGTCTTCCTGTTTGCCTTCCTCCCCACCCTTAAATAGGATTTAGACAAGGTGGGAATCCTTTGTTTCCCAAACTTGACCCTCCCCTCTTCCCTCACAATGGAAAGTTACAAGACGTCCCAGGTAATGTTTTGTATCAGGTGACAAGACCACCTGACTCTGTAGGATCAGTGTCCATGAGTCAGTGGCAGTATGGAGTGTCCACAGGAAGTCTTTTGGCTCTGTAATATGCAAAACGCTAGATGAAGCAAGAACTAGCGCTAGAAAAGTCTTATTGACATTCTCTCTGGGGTGGGGAGAGCAGATCCACGGCTACATGCTAGACAAATAAGGAGAGATTTCGTAGTGAGCGTTTTGACTTTCTTCTAGGTTCCTTTTCCTGAAAGGACAAAGACTGCCTTAATATCTTCCCTTCTGAGCCAGAGTTGCTCTGCAAGGGGTCCTCAGAGACGGTATAATTGAAAGGGGGGTGGGGAGGGGAAGAGAGACTATTAAAAGTTTGATTGGTTGTTACATCAAGGGAGTGCTGGGTTCAAATCTAGATAAATCAGAAGTCCATAGAGAATAGGTCTCCGCCTTGATCTATCCTTTCAGACCATTGGTCAGCAATTCCATCACAAGTCTGTGCATTTAAGAACACACATTATTGATCTTCAGTAGATCCTACTGATTACTTGTTCTGTAGTTTTGATGAGCTGACTGGATAGAAAGAACAGCTGTCCTTTTCTACTCCCCACACAAAAGGTGGCTGTGGTCCAAGTTTTTGCCATGCAATATGGCGTTCCTTCAGAGAAAAATCTAAGCCAATAGTTTTGAAAGTGAACTTCCTTTGTGATATAATTTTCAATCATAAACCATGATGGCAGTGTGATAGAAATGTAAATCTATTTCCATCTTTGCTTAAAATAATTCCTGTGTGATTTAGTTTTTATCATTGCTTTTGTGCTTCTAGGGTGAAATTCTCCCCTCTGCAGAGGGCCTGCAAAAGGTTGGCAGAGAACTTAACCCCTAATGGGACTTACTTTAGTGGGACTTCAGTGTACACAGCTCTGGTGTTAGCTCTCTGCACAAAGTCAAATATCACCTCATTTCAGAAGCCTAAATACTCAAAACCAAATTCTGCTCTAGTGACTCCTTTGGGTACAGCAGGTCCAAACATTACACTGTGGGGAGGTGTGCAGGTTAAGAACATCTCAAGGGGTTTCCTGCACCTCTGGGTCTCAGAGATTATGTTCAGTCTACTATAGCACAGATGGGAGAGAGGAAGATGGAAGAGAGGAACCTCTCTTGAGAGCTGTGGGAGAAAAGTTGGTCCAGAGGTTTGAGCATTGGTCTAGAACTTATCAGATCTGGATTCAAGTCCCTGCTCTTGAACAGACTTCCTATTTGACCTTAGTCAAGTCATTTAGCCTCTGAGCCTCATTATCCCCATTTTACAAATGGGAGACTAGCACTTCCCTACCTCACAGGGGTGGTGTGAGGCTCTCAGATACTGTGTTAGAAGTGGGCACACAAGAACCTTAGTTGGAAGGCTTTGTTGGCCTCCTTTCATTTTCGAGAGATGGTGGGAATTGCAGCCTATGAGGTAGATGGTTTGCAATGTCTCATGTGACCGAATAGGCTAATCTGAGATTTGCATGTTCTTTGGCAGTTATTGCAAAATGTATGCATCTTGGTTGGGAGCTGCTCGCTTCCTACGGGCTCTTTTCTTTTCAAGCTGTAGGAGCCAGCTCCTGTCATGGACTTTGATACCCTTATGGAGACAATGGCATCACTTGTTACGATCACTTGCCAAGATTTCCCATTGGTCAGAATCAATTCCAAATTCCTTTGTATCTTGCTTGCATGTGTCTTTATAGCAAAGCTTGGGATGTCTTGTTGTTCCTGTTCCCTCCAATAGCTCCCTTTATAGCATGTATGAATCTTGGGTATGAATCTGTCTTCCAAGCTACTCAAATGGCCCACACAGCACAGTTATCTTTGCTTGAGCAGGAATATCAGTTGGAGGGGAGGGATAGCTCAGTGGTTTGAGCATTGGCCTGCGCTAAACCCAGGGTTGTGAGTTCAATCCTTGAGGGGGCCACTTAGGGATCTGGGGCAAAATCGGTACTTGGTTCTGCTAGTGAAGGCAGGGGGCTTCCAGTTCTTATATATATGGAGATATACCTATATTTTGGTAAATTTGTCCTTTGAAGAACCTCTGCATTGGTGACTTTATCCTGCCATTTGGTGTTGAGTATGCAGCATAAACAACATAGGTGGAAACTGTTCAAACTGATCTCCTGATGAGCATAAGTTGCCCATGTTTCCCCACCATACATGAGAGTGCTGAGGACACAAGCTTGGTACACTAGCATTTTGATCTTTATGGTCAGCTTTGAGTTGTTCCATGCTCTTTTAGTTAGTCTGCTAAAGGTGGTGGCAGCCTTTCCAATGCAAACATTTCCGTCTTCATCAAGTGAGAGGTTGGTGGTCACTGTAGAACCTAATAGCTGAACTACTTCTAGCTGGTTTGCATTTAAGGATCTTGTGGAACCCCCTGTCCTAATACAACTGTTAGTTGGTAGGTCAAAACCATTAGGTCATGTTAGAATTGAAAACCTGCTACCATTATGACCATAAGTGGTACAACCTGTACTGGTCAATGCTGAGTGCTGGGTGGTGGTTAATTAACCCAGAAACCTCAGGAAGCACCAATGGCTTTGGGCTGATGAGCACCTGATGAGGCTAGTGGAATCCTTGATGGAGGAAATGTGATCAGAAGGCAGATGAGCAAATTCACTCAGTTTTTGCCAACTACATCCACACAGGACAGATTGAGTCCTTCAGCTGTGACTGATAACCAATCTAGAAGTGGAGCCCTGAAAGGCAGGCAGATGGAAGATCACCACTACTCTAGCAACTCCTGCAGCGTAGCCGGTTCCAAATGTATCGACGCCTGTCCTTCCTTTGGTCCAAACCAGTTAAGTCAGAGGGGGACCCTGACACATTGGCAAAGCAGTGCCTCCACATCAACTACCCAGGCTATTGTAGCTACATCACATAGAGAGGCTATTGCAGACCAACAAGGATGGAGTGTCCTCTCCATGTGATGTGAGTTGGAAGGCTGGACAAGTGAGAATAAAGGGAGGTGTGTTGAGGAATGTACAGCTAGTGGAACTGTGACTACATGCATACACCAGACAATTATTCCAAACCTCTTGGAGAGAGTAGAGGGACACAGATGCCAGAAAGGTTGCTCTGGCCATAATGGAATGTTCAGTTCTCTGCCCTGTAACAAGCACATGTTAAAGAAAGAGCTGTCCGTGTTGGAATCCCTATTTCCAAAGGAAGGAAGGAAGGATTAAATGTGTTGTCCATGGCTGGAACAAGACAGCCGAAGTCAGTTTTCTTGTGAGTAACACTCAGCTGATTCAGCTATTTTTTCATGTAATTAGTAGGGCACTTTTGAAATAGATCAATTAATTGCATTAGCAAGCAGCTGGTGAAACGGTCAGAGAGCACACAGGTGTGTTCTATATTTTACTGTTATTATGGAATTTCTATCCGCCCAAAACACCTTTCATGCTAATAGCGACTCATTCCATTGTGTTATTTTGTTCCACTGTTTTCATTTTGGTTTTGTTCCACTTCTCCCCGAGTTTCCTTCTTAGAAGTGAGAGAATGTTGATGAATAAAGCTGGTACTGGAACAATAGCATGGACTCTACATGACTGACAGGTTGAGTAAAACCAGTGCTTAAATGGCACACACATTCCACTCATTCATTGACATCTCAAGAGTCTGAGGCAGTGATTTTGTTTTCTAACTTATGCCCTAACCAGGCTGGAAATGTCTACAACTGAGGAAAAAAAAAATCTGCCAGTTGGTGGAAGGCAGCAGAGTGTACTTTCTAGTAGGTCACTGCATTCAGGATAAGGAATGCAGGTACTTAGTAGTTTCTCAAGAGGCAATTTTATCAGCCATTTGAACAATTGTTTTCATAGAATGGATAGCTATAACCTAGCGATCCAGAGGTGCTTAGCACCTTTGGAGGAGGAAAAAAATAATTCAACCAAGGCTACAGTGAAGATGCTAAGCAGTCAGATACCCTACAATATTATGGGAGAGCCTAGCTCAGAGTTTTCAAAAGTCATTGTACAGTGACCCACTTCTGACAACAGAATTCTACATGACCCAGTGGGGAGTGAAGCTCAGGCTTCTGCCTCAGCCATGGGTCCCAGCAAGTCTAATGCTGGCCCTGGCAACCCCATTAAAATGGGGTCACAACCCACCGTTTGAGAATCACTAAAATGACCACTACAAACTGAAGGGGAGGCAGAGTGGTTTCTCTGCCCCCAAAGGAAATCACAATCCCCCCCCCCCCCCCCGATACTGCTAAGTCATTCCTACCGAATAGGTCTTACCACAAGGGCTCCTAAAAATACTTCACAGGAGCGCATCTCTTTTGTCTTTAGAATGGACCAGATTATCCCAAATGGCAGGTATCTTTAAAACAAACAGTTTACAGACAGCATAAATACAAGGCCTTTATACAAATAAAGCACCTCACTTCAAATTATACAAGTTTAACAGTTTGTTAAGTTCAGTATTCTTAGTGCAACTTCCAGGAACAAAGCATAAACATTTCCAACTAAAAACTTAATACAAGTTTGTTTGCCCAGTACTTTCTTAAACCATAACGAATGAAGAAGGCAAAAGCATTTTTCTTTAAGTGGGGAAACAAATGAATAGATTCCCCAGCCCATTAGTTCTCCTGTCTATGCAGTCACACCCTAGGGATGCTAAGATTTATCCCAGGCTAAAAGGAAATTATGGAGAGCCCTTTGTTAAAACACTGGCAGCACATCAATCCCTGAAGCAGACCAATGAAAGAGTGGATGGGAACACAAAACACCTCCTGCCTAGAGTGTCATTAATGTCAAACCTAATATTCTCAATTCAGTCAGTGACTGAAAAGGGGAGGGAGAAGAAGAGAGAAAACTTTTGTTTTTATTTTTATAAAACCAGAGATAGTGCTGTCCATCAGATCTGGTACCTTTACCAATAGTTACTACAATGTGTTGGTACCTGAGGGACCCATTTAGAATGGTACTTCAAATATGTAAACAGTGAAAGCCTCAAAAATGGAAGGGCCAGGAAAAATGGGAGGAGCTAAGGAAGAGTTTAAGTTAAATACCAGGGGAAGTTCCTAATTGCTATAAGAGAAATTGGGCAGAAGACTAGATTCCAAAGGGAGGTTGATGTGGCACCATTACTACATGTATCTAAAAACACAGAAGAATTAGAGTAACAGGAATTACGTACTAAGCAGCCACACTAGATAGCCCAAATAGTCTTTTTGACCCTAGTATTCCTGGGTCAAATCCTCATGTGTTCTCAGCATGTACAACTTCTGTTTGCATCAGTGTGAAGCGTGACTGCTTGATACCTCAAGATTTGGCCCTATATGCTGTTCCTTCCCCCCCACACACATACACACACAGCACCCAAATTCTTGTTTGTATGCCCCTGCTTTTTTTTTTTTTTTTTTTTTAAATCAAGGCCATGATGTCTGGTTTTTTAATATTATTTTGTATTCACAGTAGTGAGCAGCTGTTCTATTGCCTAAGGTTGGAGAAATGAGGAGGGTGGCTACTAACAAGAAGCATTTAAATAAAAAGTTCTATTTCAGCTTCTGTTTCTAGCCAGAAGGGCAAGTGTGTAATTCTCAATCCAGCTTGCTAGTGTAAAAGAATATTAAAACAATCTGATCAGATGTAGGAAGAGGATTCAGAGTAGGGGACAGACACTTCGAGAGAAGCAAAGTGTAACAAAATAAGTTCAGCATCAAAAATAACCCTTTATGAACTGGAGGCACAAGGATGACTGAACAGTGGTGCTGAGAAAATAGCTGCAAGCAGAGCTGGTGGTATAGGGAGAAAGAGTAGGGATGTGTTTGTCACATATGGGATGTATTTGATCTCTCCCACCTTAGCTGCAAATCCATTTGTATCACTACTGGGCAGCCAAATACAAGGCTTTTTGAATTAGGAAAAAAGCCATATTGATCATTCTGTAATAACAGCAAATGACAGTTGTATGGTCTCCTTGTAAGGTGCCATACTGTAAATGCATTTTAAAAAACAACAGATATCCATATTCAAAAGCAACATGCCCACTTTGGGTCTGGGATTTTAATAAAAAAGAAAAATCCCTTTTCTGCTGACATTAAGAGGAGACAAGAGTATTTTTTAAAAAGTGGAGAAATAACCACTCTTTGAGTCAGATGGGGCTTACTATCACCTCCCACACTTCCTTACACTCCAGAGGGGCAGACCAGACACCGGCTTCCCAGTTTTGTTGTCATGACAAAACTATGATTAGTACTTACCACCTTTACATTTTATTAAGACACAACTTTGCAAAAAGCTGTTATCTACAGAAAATGGTGAGGCCCTGACCTACTACAAAGCCAAAATGAAGGTATGTGTAGTGAGTACTTTTGCTATTAAGCCACAGTTACCTCATGTTTTACTGCTGTCTGTTTTTGCCAAAGGTCTCAACAGCTGGGTCACTTTATAATTAACAATAGGTCTTCCAGTCTATCGGGGAAAGAAGATTAATTTATTTCTTCTTTCCCTATACAGCTTTGGGGGGAAAGAACCAGGGCAAAAAAAATAAGCCAATGACATACCTTAGGTTATCATCTACCACTATCTGCAGAACCAGTACTGAGACAGTACTCACACTCTACATCCCCATTCAATTAGCTAGGCTTCTGGTCTACCTTTATAAAGTTTCCTCATGCCTTGGTAAGTTGTTAACTTGGTGCAGCTGAAACTCTTCCAGCTCTCAGTCATTAGTAGTCTTTGGCAACCAGCATCTAGTTCTCAGGTGCATGTATGTAGGCATAACTACCCAGATCCCCTCTTAAGGCACCCAAATGCCCTGTCACATGTAGCTAGCATTAACAGTCATGAAAAGGACAAATGTCCTTTACCAAGAGACTAAAGGTCACATTGTACCCTCAATCTTTTGTGCAAAACACCCCAGGACATCACTGAGGAGGGTAGAATCTAAATTTATGCTTTGGTTAAAGTGCTTGCGTGAGACAGGCAGAAGGAAGAGAGTGGTGTAATAATGAAAGTACAGAGGAGTCATTGGTCTGGAATAGCAGATGCTGGGGCTCAGGGCCCAATCCTGAAAGGTGATGAGGATCCTCAACTTCCACTGAAGCTTCTGGCTGAGGAAGGCATTGAGCCTCACCTTGCTGGGTCACGTCCCACATCCCAAAGATCTTGCTCAGACAAAACTCTCACTAAGATAAGTGGAAGCTTTGCTTGAATAAGGATTGAGCCAAGACTTTAGGATTTGGCCTGGGGAGAGCTCAGAGGTTAAAAAGCTATTGCCTTTAGTTTGCTTAAATAAGTTTTTAGTCGTTCATTTCAGTTTGATTCAGTGGATTGGTTTCAATTTTAATGTTTCACTGAGCTGTGATTACCATGAAAAACATGAGTTTAAAACTGCAGTTGCATGGTCCCTAATAGTATTACAGCTTGTTCCTCTAGAAGTCTGAGATATTATATTTCATAAGAGTTGTGAAGGAGATTAGGGGAGAGGGAAGGCATGGGTGACAGTGCGGGCACACGCTCTCTCTCTCTCTCACTGTTTAGATAGAAAGTGACATGGGGCCTGATTCTCCAACCTGTTATACTTATTTTACCTTGGTGTAACACCATTGAAATCAGTGGAGTAATACAGATGTAACACAGTGGAGAACCAGGCCATAGTATTTAGAAGGTGCCCATCACTCATGTATTTCAGTAGGGAATGTACCAGCTGCTTGGCCAGCATTCTTCCTTGTTGTATACATGAAAGTGAATGGCAGAGCTGCAGTGTCTCTCTGTATTCCTTTAGGGGCAGAACTGAGCCCAGATTTCAGCAGACCCCTTTTGAATAATGACATGCAGATTATAGTAGCCCACACGGCACCATGTTCTTTGAGGAGTTATGGAAGGGTTAGGCAGCAGGGGTGGCTAAGGTAGTTTGCCAGTAATAGATGCAGGGCTTTGTTATCCTGGAAGGGAATCAGGAAATTTGTTACTGGGAAGCTTAGGGGGTTTCCACAATAGGTGGGGAAGGATCTGGGAAATTATCAGTAGTGGGACTGAGAAAGGTTGAGTCCCCAAATTCATCTTTCAATGTGTCTGTCTAGAGTCAGAATAGACTTACAGGCAGGGGATTGTATAGATTTATTCCAGGAGAGGTTGCTATCATATACTCAGCATATAGCTCCATTCTGGAGGATTGAGGGGGCTCAAACTGTTCTCAGTGGATACCCAGACATCTCTAAGACTTGCTGTGGCAGGAGACCCCTGCTTACTCTTACAAGGAATCACAGTTTCTTAAGGTGAATTCTTTGGGACACATTTTGTTCTGTGCTCATGCAGCGCCTTGCATAATGGGTTCCTGGTCCATGACAGGGACTCCTAAGAATCATAGAATCATAGAATATCAGGGTTGGAAGGGACCTCAAGAGGTCATCTAGTCCAACCCCCTGCTCAAAGCAAGACCAATTCCCAACTAAATCATCCCAGCCAGGGCTTTGTCAAGCCGGCCTTAAAAACCTCCAAGGAAGGAGACTCCACCACCTCCCTAGGTAACGCATTCCAGTGTTTCACCACCCTCCTAGTGAAATAGTTTTTCCTAATATCCAACCTGGACCTCCCCCACTGCAACTTGAGACCATTGCTCCTTGTTCTGTCATCTGCCACCACTGAGAACAGCCGAACTCCATGCTATCACAGTACTCCTAATACTGGCCTGTGTATTAAACGTGAATCCTGTAGTCTCAGTACTGTGTATTGCATGGATCACAGTAGTCAGGGGGGGAATATAAGTAGTTACATTTGTGCATCCACAGGAATGCCTTATATGACAGTGAACTGGATATGGTCAGATATATTCAGGGAGCAGAACAATCCCACCCATTCTATAAGAAGTTTGTTTTAATAATAATTACACACACACACACACACACACACACACTTCATTCCATCTTGCAGGGTCAGAAATCCTTGCAGCTCAACTGGACTTCACAATATAACAGTTCTCTCTCTTTTCAGAGAAGTAACAGATCTCCTTCCCTAACATACTCTGGAGTAGTGTAGTTTTAGCACTAAATACAGGGGTTTAATTTAATCTGCACAACTACCATGAAATTTGGCCTGTTGGGACAGAATGTGAATTAAGTGCATTCTACTATGAATATACTTTCTCTAGCTTCCTGTATCAATCAATCTGAATCTCTCTATGAACAAGTAGGCTCTCTCTCTCTCTTTTTTGTATTTTACTCTGTGGCAATTTTCTGCTGTTAAATCCTCACACACTACAAGTAGAACTACTGCTAAGTCTGAACAAAAACCTTTGTACTCCGTGTACTCAAAAGAAACTGCCCTGAAAAGCAATGCATGGATTTGTTCCAGTTGAGAAAATAAGCTAATATTTCCCTTGCTGTTAAAGGAAATCAGATGTATAATCTTTGTTCAAGAGTTAATCATAAATTCCTTTGAAAATACCACCACTTAGCAAAACGGTGCTGATTTGTAACCATTTAAAAGTATGTGCTTTTCCCATTCTTCTCTTGACACCCTTTTAAGATAGAAACTGTAATTATGCTTACATTTTAACTGTTTTACCATATTTCCAACTCCCTCAATGTCATTGTTAGTGTTGAATTCAACAACAGGAGTTTAATGTCTCTCTGTAGGCTTAAGTGCTCTCTTGAACTGAGGCCTAAGTACCTTCTCTAGAGTCACAGGAAATGAGTGGCTTCATACAGCTCAGAAACTCCTGACTCCTAGCCCTGTGCTTTCACCGTACTCTTCAGTGAACCTTGCAAGCCACTGAGAGCTCCTGGGATCACAACTTTTTTGGCACAACATACAGCTCTACGCAATAGTATTTTCAAGTTTGGGCACATTTTGCTGTCTTACCTTGCAATTACAAACATAAAGTAGGGAGGCCCTTGAAGTTTCTTACATCTAGCCTCTTGGGAGTTACATACAGCATAGCCCTAGGAAACACGAAACACAAGATAATTGGAGACGAGATGAAAAATGACTAGGAGAGCAAATTTAAAAAATACAAAGGGGCTAGGGGACACAAAGGTTTCCTTAAAAACCTAAGTTCAGATTTGCCTTAGGTCATGACTGAAATTTTTTATGTGATTTCAGTTGAGTCCCATGTGGAAGAGTTCTGGTAACATAGTAATATGGACACAGAGAAATGTTCAGAACTGCTAGTCTCTGCTCCAGAGAGAAGGCAGTAGTTAAAAAGCAGGATAGGATAAGGTGCATTGGCAGATATGGACCACCTTGAAAAAAACCTGTGTGTGTGAAACTAGCCAATGCTAGCACTAGTCATGATCATGAGCAATAGCAATTCACCAGAACTAGTAAATGCAGTTTATAATTGAACAAAAAGAATGAATCTCCCTCAAAGGGAAGCAAAAACCCTGGATCAAACATTCCCTCCCTGTTCTGCTGCTTGCAGAATGGAGGGGAAGGGAACAAAGGTGCACATGTACTGAGTGGCATGTGTAAACAGTGTAAATAAACTAGACATCCAGAAGCTCTCATTGTTCAACTGACTGTTGGGCACTTTTAAAAATCTGACCACTTCATGTACGCACCTAAATAGGAACTGAGCTCTTTTGAAAATCTGACCTCAGCTGTGGGTGCAGACGACTTCTGAAAATCTTCGCATTTACTGTGAACAAACAGCCATTCTAGGGATTTTTTCACAAAGGAAAAATGTTTGTATAATCAGCTATGTTGGCAAGATTTTTATAAGTGTCACTAAAATGTAAATTACCGCACTGACTCAGGGCAGCAAGACTGAAAAAGGAGACAGAACTTCCTTATTTGCATTTAGCAGGGGAAGACAAATGTTGCTCTCGCTCTTCCTCTTAGGCTGAAATTGTTGGCTCAGTGGCAGGAGCACTAGGATGCATTTCTGCTTCTTGGGACCAATGGGTTAGTGCCAACAGGATGAAATTTGCATCTTGAGCTTGTCAGTGAGCTAGTTGTTTTGGATTAGTGCAGTGTACATTGCTCCAGGAAATTCTAATTCTGGATAGGAAGGGGTCTATGGATGGAAGTTCGCAATTGGAGGTAGTCAATGAAAAACAAAGGGTGGACTCATTACTTTAATAAAAGAAAGGGAGGTTAGTTGCTGAGCTCAATTCCCACAAGTAGAGCCCTGAAAATCTGCAGCTGTCCGTAGACCATTTTTGCGGATCGCAGATCAGATGCAGATAAAAAAATTGTATTCACGCAGGGCTCTACACACAAGTTTTGGTTGGGCTCCAGACGTTTTCTCTCCAAGCTAGCATTGCTAACAAGAGCATATGCAAAGTACTCATCTCTTTTTGCAAACACACTATAGAACTTGAAAGCTAAAGGGAAGGACATAAGGCTAATCTGGTGATGGAAATGAATAAATTAGAGAAGCAGGTTAAAACCCCTTAACCTCTGCAGACTGGGAAAAGGGGACGTCATTGGGATAAAACCAAACTAAAAAAAATCTAAGAAATGTTAGCTGGTGTTCACAGGTTTGAGGGAATATAAACCAAAGTAAGAAGAAAAATCAGAACAGATACCGTATTTCATGATAAACTAAAACTACTACAGAGGTTGTTGTGGAAGAAATAAAACACTAACAATCCCTAATGAAAAACAATGAAAATATCGGGGGGGAATCCTTGTCTACATTATAAATGTGTTCTTTTCTGTTTTAATTGTGTTTTCCTTTTTTAATACAACCCATGTAATATTCATCAAAAATGTCTTAGCTTAAGGAAACAGATACAGTGTTGATAATTCAAACGATCAGGAAAGGCGCAGCAGAGAAATAAATGTATGCAGAAGCAATACATTGCAGCATAACATGAAGCAGAGCATCGGGCAGAGATGATGCAATGTAGCAGAATATCAACTGTGTAGTTTTCTTTGGAATCACAAACCAAATAGATGATTGCAAGGAGTTAGAAGTTGTCTGTATCGTGTTTGTTGTTTTAGAAAAGTCATGTTTATTTGAAACAAAATGATAACCTCACCCCGACCTATCCGAATTCACTGGCTTGTTGGCTCACCAACTCAGTAGGCCAACAGAACCATTTGTTTTCAGGAGACTGCAGTGCAATTAGCACATTGCTGGTCTTTTCAGCAACCACAAAATAAAGTATATGACTGACAGCATTTTGCCAGGCTGGTTCTAACAGAGGTCAACATGGGATTCCATGACTGAACAAGCCAAACAGTGTCACTGTCTGAGGTGCATGTACACTGGTTTTTTTTCTGCTTGCAGGAGGGATTTTTGTTTTGTATTGATACTAACATCATAATGGTTTGATGTTCAGAAAATTACTGTGTGATAACTGGTAGCACTAATACCATACTCTCACACAAACGAGCCCACAGGGAGGGTACAGATAGGCCGATAGGCATGGACTTCCTCTCTATCCGGAGGTACTTGACCTCCCCTCCGCCCCAGGCCTGCCCCCACTCCACCCCTTCCTCTAAGCCCACGCTCCTGCCCCACCTCTTCCTGCCCCTGCTCCGTCCCAACCCCCACTCCATCCTTTCCCCCAAGGCCCCCCTTCTGCCCCACCTCTTCCCGCCCCCACTCTGCCCCAGGCCTCACACCCACTCCACCCCTTCTCCCAACCCCCCGCTGCCCCCATCCCACGCCCCATCCCCTGAACACCTGATCCAGGTGTGCAGAAGGCACTGGGAGGGAGGAGGCGAGTTTGGGTGCTGGTGGGTGCTAAGCACCCACTAATTTTTTTCCATGGAACACCCACAGAATTGGCGGCTAGGGTTAGACCTTGAACTCTGTAAGTTCCCAATGCATTATCTAGTAAAGGGAAGGGGGCAGGGTTGGCAGTATTGTGTCGGAGATGGGCTTCCAACCATAGGGATATCCCATGATTCATTGCAAAATCCAGGAAGGGACATGTCCTCCTGGTCTTTAGCTGTATGACTCCACTTCCCTTGAGACAGCCCTTATTCTCCAGCATGGGGTTTTAGCACCATGGAGCAGGGCTCCACAGAATTTCTCTCTTGCCTGAGCCAGCTCCATGAACCTCTAAACAGAGGAGCCACAAAGTTCATGTCAGGGCATATTCACCGAGAGGGGCTACTGTGGGATTAAAGATATGAGGGGGAGGGGAAGGAAATGCTGTTTTGATTCTGCTTTCTTCTAGTCTCATCCCATCTGTGTTTTGTCTTGGAGGAGCTTTAGTTTCTACACTGTTGAAGAAACAGAGAACAAAACAGAATATTTATTGAACAGCATCTTCTTCTACCACTTCATGTCCACATGTCAGCCTTGTCGCAACATGCAGCTTGCAATGAGAAAGCCTTGTTCTGACAGAGCTGGCTGCATTAGAAATGGGAACTGCTCTTTATTAAAGGATGGCAAGTTAAAGTTAAGATGAAGGCTGGGGTGAAGCAATCCAGCTTCTGATCCATCTTGATTTGGGAACACAGCACAGCAACTAGTTGTGATAATATATGCGCATAAACATGTATTTGCAGGAGGCAGAACAGGGTTTGATACATTTATGTTAAATTAGCTTGAATATTATATAGTAATTAATAATAATAAGGGCCAAAAGACAGTAATTAAGGAGTAAACCTGAGTGTGAAAAAGTCATAGGGTATAACATTGAGCCAGCAGAGGTGTCCATTGTAAATGCCATCAACATTTTCACATGAATGTTCTGCCATTCAAGGGTCCTGGACACTGAAATACTCTGCTTATCCGCAGGGCAGGTACAGCACAGGCCTCCCTCATGGCCCCACACACATACTGCAACCATGCCCTTGAAGTAACTGCCTCTAAGCATAAGAGAGGTTAATTCTCTCAACCCAGTCAGGCTTAACCGTGCTGAGACACCCAGTCAATACTATGGTGTTCTTTGTGGTGTGGATGTTCTTTCCTTTGGGAACTGCTGGGAACTTCCCCACCTCTGTGGACGGGTATGGGGTGGTGGAAGATTCTGCCTGCTCCCCATCCCAGCAGGAGAGTACAGAGACAGCAGCGCCAGGGCTCCCTTGAATGCAAGGACTGCTGTTGTGCCAGACCTTTATGCAGGCCTAACAAGTGGAGGGGAAGGCCCCTGCTCATTGCACACCTGTGCAAGGCTTAGGCCCACTCTGGCCCAAAGAGAGGGATGGGCTGTGGTGCAATTTAAATAAATTTAAATGTGAAACAAACACAAACCACAAGTGAATATTCAACCATTCATCCTTCATTAGCTCCTTCCTTCCCTCACTAATTCATTTGCTCCCATAGTAATGTTCTGTGTCAGTGAGTATTCTTGAGTTGAAGAGACACTGCTCATTGACTCAAGAGCACCAGTTAACAAACATATAATTTCTATTCATGACACTAAATTTAGCAGGAATAGGAGCCGTTATAAATAACCTGGCTGTTTATAAATGCTGTGGGGTGTTCATGAAAAATGAAAGCAGCAGAAACAAACACAGAAAGAAATGTCACAAATGATTGTACATGGACAGCTGCCATATTCCATTTATGCTGAGTAGAAATACGATGAGGCAGTCATGTCACCATGTTAAGTGGGGAGATGTGGGGGCAGCCTACCCACCCCTCAGGAAGAAAGTGTGTTTGGAGCACTCCTGTTCTGAGAGATGCTCCTTCTTACACTAAGACTCAGATGGTCTTAGTCACAATATTATATACCGAAAACACAGGATCTTCTGGTCATTCACGTCTGATTGTATCTGAACCTGCCTCTCCCTTGTCAGCATCGCCAAGAAAAGAGGTTGTGCAGTCAGAATCTGCTAGAATATGGTAAGTAATTCAGATTCCCAGAGTGCCGTGGAAGAGAAATTGCAAACTATCCCAGTTAAAGTTACTAATTAATAATAAGGTTTGTCTAGATCAGGGGTCGGCAACGTTCGGCACGCGGCTTGCCAGGGTAAACACCCTAGCAGGCCGGGCCAGTTTATTTACCTGCTGACATGGCAGGTTTGGCCTATTGCGGCCCCCACTCGCCGCGGTTCGCCGTCCAGGGCCAATGGGGGCGCCAAGAAGCGACGCAGGCCGAGGGATGTGCTGTAGTGAGTAGGGAGAAAGTAGCCATTGCATTCCCAGAGTAAATGGATTGCAATTCTGCCTGGTACTTATGCAGGCCAGGCTAGGGGGATAGGAAGGTCCCTTCTCTCAAAACCGCACACCTTTGTATAGCCCAAGTAAAATCTGGCCTTTAAGAATTAATCTTCTGGTCAGTTCCTTAGCTTTCCTGGATGCTGTAAATTAGGTTATATGTTCCCTACCCAGCTTAGCACTGCAGTTCTATCAGGGGTTGCCTTGCAAAGGGCAAGGCAGTTCATTAAAAAAAGAATACTCGTTGGATCAACTTTCTTTATATGTTCTTAGAATGATAATGAACAGCTGGAAAAACAAATAAAATGCTGAGCCAGATTAAAACAGAAGAAGGACTGTCTGCCCTTTATTAAGAACTCCCACCATCAGGTCTCCTAGCTATACTGCAGTTTTACTGCTAAGAAGAATTTCAAAATACAACATGGTAGGAAAATTAGAAGTAATATTACCTCAAATACTGTAAACATCTATTGAAATTTAATCTTGATGCATTTATGACAGGGTTTTTAAGTAAGCTTGCAAATGTTTCTGTCACTATGAAAGTAAAGCTGCATGGGAAAATACAAACATAATAAAAACGCAGACGTCTCAAACTGTTTTATCTAGTCTCTATTTGGGTTAGACAATCTATTATAAACAACATAACAAAACAGACAATTTTTACAAAACTCAAACTCCTGAGAGTTTTCTTTGCTTACCAAATGTTGGCACCATTGGGAATTATACTCTTTGGTTCAGAGACATTAATAAGCAGTTTGTTGCATGCCTGAATCATTTCTGCAATGCTGCTTTTGTATGAAGTGTAATATTATTGATCTACATCATGATTGCACTAAGCTGATAAAATCTGAAAGCTATTGAAGATGCAGATTTGCCATCCCCCCCCGCACACACACTTTTGAATATTATATTTAACGAGCATTTTCATTAAAAGACAAAGTGAAAAATAAGATGATGGTAGTGGTCACTTACGACATAACACCTGCGCCACCCGCCCACCCCCCCCCCCAACACACACACCTTAGGATTTCAAATAATGTTTCCCCATTCTGAAAAATAAGAAACGCTATTTAATGGCCTACTCCTTCCACTTTTACTCATATTGAGTTTCTTCAATAGGCCCAATGAAATCACAACTCAGAGCATGTATGGGGATGAGACTCTCACCCATAAGCATTAAGGCCCGATTCTTATACCAATTTTACATTGTTGTATATCCGTTTACTTCAAGGAGGGTGCTCTTGATGAAATGAGAATACATGAAATACATGAAATGAGACTCAGGCCCTAAGTCAGAAAACATATGAGAGATGTAATTATTACAGAGGAGGTAACAATACATGAGGCAACATAAGAGGGGAAAAAGAACATATAAATTGTTTAGTATTCAATAATTATCGTAAGAATTTGAAGTCACCCTCAATCTCTCTATAGTTAAAAAGAGTATAATTCACTATAGTGTAGACTAAGACCCTCAAAATGGTATCTTCTGTCATGTATGATTCCCACTCCTACAAAGCTACTTGGAAAGCCAAAAGTGCTTAGCCCCCATTGATGTAAACAACATTCCACTCCTTTTGATCTTTATAAATAGTTTGCATTTCACTAACCCCAGCCATAAAATACATTTTAGAGGGAGTTAGATACCAAGAGGCCTGAAGCACTATTCATTTTATCATGAATTTGCCTCCACAGAGGCTAAAATCCCAGACATGACCATGTCTGGTAGGACAATTGAATCATTCATGCCTTCAACTCCCATTACTAGGTTTCAGCCTCTGTGGCGGTAACATCCAACCCAAATTACATCATTTGGGGAGAGCTGATATCCTTGCCTGGCAAGTCTACTAGAGTCAGTGGACAGTGTTCCCTGCCATGTAACATGGGTATTTTGTAACCCTGACCCATGTCAGGTGATACGATTATTACACGGACAGGGTCTCCTTGGCTGATTGACGGCTAAGGAGACAGTGAAGTCAACAAACACCACATTCTACCAATTCCAACCTGTAGAAAAACACACAGGCTTGCAGATAAGAGATTGTGCTTTTTCCTGGCCCTCATCACTTGACATGGTGTTATAGAAGTATTATTATTATAGAAGAGAAGGAGAGAATATTTTCCAAAGCCAGTATCTATTGAGTTTCTTTTGCATACACTATATTTTTAGAACTGATGAAACAACAAGATTAGATATTAAATCTTCATTATTGGTAACTGAAATCCCACAGGTCTATGAATTTTTGATGTACTCATCATACTTTACATGTGGCATCAATACTCAATAAACATATAGGGGAAAGTTTTAACAGCACAGAGAACTCCGGTCATTCTCCATTTGTTTTTCTGAATTCATTCTATCCCACTGGCATCTATAAGCTAGCCACCATCCTTTGAGAAAGCCCCAAACAGCCAAGAATCTGATGCAAAGCTTAAATACAAACCCAATAACGTTTTCAATAACAAAATCAATCAGGACATATAATAATTTGATTAAAAAAAAATCAGTAAAAATGCCCATCTAGATTCCAGGCTAAGGGCCAACTTCATCCCTACTGCAACTCTGCTGTCTTAGTGGGGTTGCACCAGGGTTGAATCTGGGCTTAAATAACTTATATTTTGACATAGAGAATAAGCGCCTTATTAATTTCTCTTCAAGCATAAGTGGCACGCTGGCCTTTAACACATATGCTGCTCTTCTTTCTGCTCCTCTTATTTTTCCATGTGTTGTTTATTTTACCACATGTTGCATAAAGATTGTTGCATTATGTAAAAACTGTGCTAAGCTGGAGTAGTCTTCAGGGGGAGCACAAAAGGATCTATTTAAGCAGAAAGGTTTTGTAGTCTAACTATTGTAGGAATCACTAAAAGCTGTCACACTCCCCACAATGAACACAGGCTATCATATGGAAGCTTTTAAGGAAGCTTCAGACAGGTCTCCTCTTCGTTTCATCTTGCAAAAAAAAAAAAAAAAACGTTTATTTAGCTCTTTTCAGTAACTAAGAGCTTTGAAGTACTCCAATGTACACAGTCTTTTAATTGAAGCCTTTTCATTTTTAGGGCTACAAATATATCCTCAGGCTTCTGTATCCCAGAGTTTTAAACTTTCTATTGCATCCAAGTATTATGCTGTGAGACTTAACTATTCCCCCTCACACCCCGATCTTCCTCATTCTTTGTATTCATTTGTATCCCCTGCAGTTCCAAAGGGTTTGAACTGGATTCAGTCATGCAACTCCCATTAAAGTCAAGAAGAAAAGTCAATGGAAGTCATGTGGCTAAATCCCATGCACCTCTTTTAACTGGGATATATGTCCTTTGTACTATACATTCCTGTTTATAAATGTTTTTCTCCCTCACCTCAGTACCAAATATACCTATCTGTTCAATTCCATAAGTCAATTGTCTGTGCATATTCCTGATCCATCCTATTACTCCTGATCCTGCTTCCCTTTCAAAGTTTGCTTTCTTCCAAGTTAGTGTTGTACAATAATAAATAAAATTAGATAATAACAATAATAATAAAACTAAATCCTGGTCCTTGAGGCTTTTATGCCATCTCCATGCGTAATTCAGTGTTTAGATTGCTAAATTGTCAATTCCCCAACCTAGTTCCTTATCCACTTTAGCAGCTCTTCTCCTAGAGCTAACTTGAACCTTGCAGATTAGTCTTGGGTGCGGAACTGTTTCAATAGCATTTTGAAGTCCAGGTTAATTATGTTCACATTTTAACACCCCTGTCAATTCTCTATGTTCCAGAACTTCCATATGGCTTGTTAGTTTAGCATGATGTTCGTTTTGGGAGTCCAGATTCTCTTTGGTCAGTTCTGTATACATGTTCCTTCATTGTGGCAACTCTCAATCTTGGGGCCACAGGCTCAAAATTGATCTGGGGAGTAGCGGATAAATTGGAGGGTTATAGCCAAAATTGTCTCATACCCAAACAATTAGAGACAGCTGCTAGCACGCAGGGAGAAAAGAAATTATTCTTTCCTCCTCCTGCAGCTATCCAATCCCCACTGTTGTTTCTTGTGCCTCCTCCTCTCCTTTTATTTTTTCCCCACAGTAATATAGCTCCTGCCGTATCCCAATCCCAGCTCTGGTGTCATTAATCCAAACTAACTGGTCTGTTTATTGGGATAGTTACCATGTATGTATGTGTGAGAGAGACTGGCAGGCAGACACAGACCCTCCCTTATTCTTTTGTAATTTCATTTAACATCCGGGGGTTTACTCTGTTTCTAATGACTATTTGTAGCTCTCAGATGTAGGCCATCCATCTTTGCGAATTCCACACGGAGCTCTGGGATGGAGCCCTCTTGGCTCTGCTGCCTTAGCAATCATCAAAAATGCAGCAAGGTCGATGATGTGATAATGCACCAACAAATAATTTGTGCTACACGAGCACTTAGTCCAAAAATGTACCTTTTCAATACAGCCAGTTAGCCAAAGCTTGAACGTTATAGATTATTTGCTGGTCCCATTAAAGCAGTCACATCATCTACTTTGATTCCTTTTTCTTAAGGACTAATATTACAAGTAGTTTTGTGTATCAATCATTAACCCTAGCTTCTTTATTAGAAATCATACACCTAAGGTGCTATCAGCCCCTCTGTTTTTGTAAGTGGAGAGGAGATGCTGGGGAATAGAAAAGAGCAGCGTCATCTCTGCTGCAGCATCCTTCTGCCTCATAACTCTGAAGAACCTGCTCTGTGCAAGGACCACATGGAGAGTGGGAAGTTGTGCTGGGGACAGGAGGATGAGGGGCTGTTGTTTGCAGTGTCCTCCACTCCAGGTGCAATAGCCACTTGGGTGTCCCCGCACAAGTTAATGCTACGCAGAGTGTGTGTGTGTGTGAGTGAGCGCAGGTGTGGGGTGTGTCTGACAAGGCAAAGGAGAGCCAACTGTGCCAGACTGGGGTTCCCATACCATCTCTTTCATGGCAACCTTAGTCCTTTCATGCTGTCTTCCATTCTCACCCCAGAAGGAAAGATCTAAGGGAAATGCCACAAAGTCGAACTCACAGAAGTATGCTGAGCTCTGTGTCTCCATCTGCACACGTTTCTGCAAGAGGGTTCAATATGATTCCTAATTTGCTTGTAATTTAGTGTAATGATGAGCGCTAAGAGAACTGTACTGATTTGCATAAACTAACCACAATACTAAATTGTTTTAAATTTCAAGAAAACGTAGGTTTAACCACAAAGGAAGAGCATTTTTGCCTCCCTTTACTTGTTTCAGTTACTAAAACAACATGTTACCATGATAAATAGCTTGCCAAGATCCTAATACAGCAATTGGTTGAAAAATTAAAAGACGAACAAATAGGGCCCCAATTTAAAAATAAAATGCTGTTGTTTACATAAGAAGATGAATGAAGTTGCTTGCCTAATTTGCAGATGTTTGCATGGCCAGTCCAATGTATTAATGCAAAAATGTCACTTTTTCATCTAACTAATTGTGTGTGCGCAAATACCTAATCTGTGACTACAACATTGGTAATCATGTAAATAAATTAGGCGTATATCTGCAAACACAGTTTTACATGCGCAATTGTATGCATACAGTTTTGAAAATCAATTCTGTAACACAACCTATTAGCATCCTTGCCATTTGGAATATTATGGAACTGTATCGTCCGCCTCTCTGCAATTTATGTTTGTAAATAATTGTGAAACTTAAAGATGAACAGATAATGAAAACACTGGACAATGATAATTTGCTTGAACATTCAAGTATTGATTGCTCCTACCAGGATCAGTAGCTGGTGAATAATGGAAGCTTTTTCAGATATTATGAAGGCAGTGTGAAAGAAATTACAGAGAGCACATCTTTCACTGATGATATCCATTTCATATGAAGTGGAGTAGTAAAAATGCCATATTATGCCAGATTCATCAGAGGAAATGGGGCCATAACTAATGTAGTCAGCAATCAATCATAAATTAATGTATTATGCTTCCTTTGTCACTTTATGTTTCAGCCACTGTAACTTTCTAGGCTTGGTTGATATTTGTTTCTGTTTTGTAAATGAGTTTCTGGATAATCTAACATTTGACAAAGTAGAACATTAGGAATAAACATACATTCATTAGAGATACCCTAATCTTCCTTAACAGATTTTGTTTATCCTGTACTAACACAAAAGATGAATGGAGGCAAAGATCTTATTTTGAGCCCTATCTTGCAATGTGTTAAATCAGTAAGAGCAGAGAATTGCTCAGCACCTCAAGTAAGTTTTCAGTGCCATGCAAGATCAGATTTATTTTCAGCAAAGTCACAATCTGTACCCATCATGGATACTGCCTTTCTTGACCCTGCCCTTAAATCTGGTGTTTTATGAGATTATGAGATAGCCTCTTGGTTGGCTGAATCTGTGAACTCATCCCCAGAACAGGGTGTTTGTATCAGAAAGAATGAGACAGTAAATAAGAAAATACTAATCTACAGAATCCACCCAAAAATGTGAAATGTTCTTTATTTCTTGCATTCTATGCCACATCAGTGCATTAATGAACAGAGATAAGTTCTAAAGTTATACTCCTTGACCCATGTAATATCCAGTTGGACCCCAGAAAAGCCAGTTTTAAAAAGACACTGTAATAAATCTCTATACAAAGCATAAACATTTAGCATGTGTGTTCAGTCCTATGCTATGTAGTGAACAACTGATAATATTTGATAACACAGATCTCCAAATGATGCCAGCGCATCTGGCTATTTGAGAGGGCAGAAGTTCAAACAGAATTTTATATCTGCATCATATTCACTAGGGGACAGATTATGACACCCTTATTCACAGTAAAATTACTCCGGATGCATTTCCATTCACTTCAATGAGACAGCCTATGGAAGAAAGCAGGGGCTCTCGTGACCCCATGTTAGAGTAGAAAGAAATTTTAGGAATCCCCTTATGGAGTAGCCATCAAGCAAGGGAGGGTGTTCATGACCCGCTGAAACTGTTTGTGACACCCCAAGTTAAGAGCGAGTGGTGTAAGAAACTATTTCACATGAATAAAGAATGTATAACCATTCCTAAAAGAGGTTTTAATGTTTTGTTCTAAGTTAGGGACTGTGTGTGCCTTTAATAAAAACTGGCAATTACATCACCAACTATCCATCCAAGAAGGCATTTTCCTGCACAGCTGGATTTATAATGCACTGCAGAGTTCATGGATCTGTAAATTCTGATAAATACCTGTTTGGCCACCACATCTATTTAATGCTGTGTATACCAAATCTGCTTAAAGGCCATAGGATGGTTGAGAGTTTATATGCTACTGCTTTGTTCTTCTCTCTTTTAAGCAGAGCCAAAAAGTGCTGCTGGTTTCTTAATTAAAATGGTGCTTAATGTGTTTTTTTTTTCCTGGAGATACTGTGCGGTGTTTCAGTGCCCATTATGATACGGTGAGTTCATGCTGCCAGTAAAGTGAAGCTGTTTTTAGTAAAAGCGAGTGGACTATTTTTAGTCAATTGAACAATCAAACCAGTCATTACAGTGCTCTCACATGTAATCCTTTTGTAGTTGTAGATTTGTAAGCGCACATTCTCCTAAGCATTCATTTGGCTGCTGTTCTGGAATATGCAAGTGCTCTAAGGCACAGATGCTGGATTCCTAAACTGGGGCCTATTAAATAGGCTTTATACAGGAGATCTATAGAGAATTTTATGGCAGAAGGATCAATTACAGCCCCTCGACTCAGCTCTTGTTTCTGGGTTTTGATAAATGGATCTTGGTAGTTGCAGATCTAGTGGCCATATACCTTCCAACAACCAATCATTCCTGTCCACCCTGCCACAAAGGCAACCACCATACAGAATGGCATTTCCACTGCATTTAGGGTTTTCAATGGCTCCAGTGCTCCTGGAAGGATTTCTTCATAAGAGCATAAATACATGATATGCTAAGCAGTGGATTTCCCAATCTCCTGCAAGGAGTCACAGGGAGATCAGAGTCACAAAAAGTTGCCACCAGCATCGCTGAGAGAATAGACCCCATTGTATTTTGTTGAGGTGTAGGGTGACCATATTTCCCAAAGAGAAAACAGGACACAGCACAGGACTGGCCTGAACTGCTCACCCAAGCCCTGCCTCCCCCCTGCGCGAAGCTGGTATCACTTCTCGCCCCCTGCATGTTCCTCCACACCCCACTTTTTGACAAAAGTGGGCATTTGTCCCATTTGCTCTTGCCAACTGATCAAGTTGGGAACAGCAAATGGGACAAATGCTCACTTTTGCAAAAGAAGTCAGGACAGCCCGGATAGGGCTTTAAAAAAAGGGACTGTCCTGGCCAAAACGGGATGTATGGTCACCCGACTGAGACAGAGAGTACTGCAGGCATACTGAATTTTATTTTTACCTTTTACTCCTGAGGCTTTGCACCAGTCTCATCAATGGTATCAGCAGGGAATAGTGCCCCTCAAGGAGCAGCATTTGCTTGTTAACACTCACACACTATATTTCTGGCATGTCACATAAAAATGGTGTCTATTTCTCAGCTATAATTGTATTTAGCTGGTGATAACTTAATGGAATTTTTAAAATATAAGGGAGTTGACACTCCACATTTTTAACCTGCTTCTAATTTAGGAATGTATCTTTGAAGCCTGAACTTGCTTGTGCATAAAACGTTGAGTTGTTCTGCACACGCCAAGCTGTAATAGATACTTGCATGTAATTTGCTTGCATGAATATCCATTTACCTACTATGTGCATACATGTTTGTGCACACTTCATATACAAATTTAGAGACCGTCTTGACCCAGCTGTAAATCTGGTTCAACAGGAATCTTTCATACAGTTCTAGTATTGAAGCACATTCTGAATTGCCCTGTGTTATAGAACTCCTTAGAAAGAGGCTATGTTTAGTTAATTTGAATAGGTGTACTTTATTGTTCAAGATAAGTGGATCTGTTGACCCCTTTATGAATGTAAGAGTGTAAATCTTATCTTCCAGCACTTACCGGTAGATAAAATGTATCATTAAGATAGATAAGGGGGAACATTGAAGAGAGGGTTCAGCAATTTCTTTTCTAAGCCATTTTTTGTATTAATTTGTTAATCTGTGATTGTGGAAGCCCTTGCTATTAAAAACTGAGGATGGAAATCAAATTTGCCTTAATGTACATTAAGGAAAGCCAGGGTGGAAGTAACCTACTTCTGTTACAAAATTGTTTAATGTAGCTCAGTCCAAATGTACTTGTCCAGGCACTTGAAAGTAACTAGAGCAAGGCCATTCTCCCTATCAGCTTAGAGGTCAGCATGTCATCCTTATCAAGAGACAGACACTCTGGATTGGCTCCTACCCCCATAGTCTGCTCCCTCTGCAGCTCTCTGCCAGTCTGAAAAACCCTTGGCATTCCCCCCAGCGTGGAGAAGTCCTCAATGGACTTTACCACTACCAGTCTGTCGCAGCCCTCTGTGTATAGAGGATATGTTAAGGGAACATTGTGGAAAGAGAAGAGATGCAAACCAGACATGCCAAACCTGTGGGGAAAAAAACATGCAGAAATTGGGCTTGTTTTTGGCTTAATTGGCTTGTGAGTTGCTTGTTGGTTAGTTTTTGGCTTGTAGCTTGTTGCTTTTTTTTTTGGATCGGCTCCCAGCAAGCAGGGGCAAGGGGGGGAACAGAGTCAGGGGTGCACAGCAGACCCACCACCGTCTCAGACCGCACGCCAGGGAGGAGATCTAGTCACATAGAGTGTTGGGGTTCATAGGGATTGGCTTTTTTTGGCCTTGCTTTGAAATAGGATTTTGAAAGCTTGATTTTCAGCTTATTGTGAAAGTCGGGGTGCTTATTTACCACGTGAAAGTTGGCAACTGTGATGCAGACATAGCATGTTGTGCTTGGATATCTCCAGCTGGCAGACAGCTCGGTGGGAGCTGCTACCGTCTGGCATGCTGCTTTAATCTCCCACATGATGACTTAATCTCCACCATGCCCAATATAAAAGCAGCCTAACAACCAATGGGGTGTACCAATTCCCTGCCATACCCTGTGGTACCCCCCAGAGACTGTGTACAGCAGAGGATCTGGGCCTTTGATACAAATGGTGTTTTAGGATTAGGTGTCCACTAATCATACAGAA
>NC_048310.1:18815424-18829002 GCF_013100865.1 Trachemys scripta elegans
TTTAGGCAACTTATGAGCCCTCTAATGCAGTCGTTCTCAAACTAGGGCCACGGTTCACTGCTCCAGACCAATGGGAGCTGCAGGAAGCGGTGCGGGCCGAGAGACGTTCTGGCCACCCTTCCTGCAGCTGCCATTGGCCTGGAGCGGCGAACCGTGGCCAGTGGGAGCCGCGATCAGCCGAACCTGCAGACGCAGCAGGTAAACAAACCGGCCCGGCCTGCCAGGGGCTTTCCCTGAACAAGCGGCAGCCTAGTTTGAGAACCACTGCTCTAATGGCACCATCACACATGACTCCAAAATATCATGAAAATATTTTAAATGCTTTCACTACAATTCAAGATCTGAAAGATTACTAAGAAGGTTTGTCTTTTTAAATTGCCAGCTCGGTTTAAAAACCTCTGCTTGAATACAAAAATGCACCCCAGAGCTCCATTTTGGATTTTAAATTTAACTAGCAACCTGTTCTGGCACACAAGTGAAACAATAGGCCAATTATAGTCAAATCAAATATAAGCCTCTCTGGATTTACACTTAGTATAGCAGAGGGCCCATGGACTCTGCTGGACAGGAGACCTCTTGGCATGTCTGGCCTTATGGACAAGACCAGTCTTTCTTTCTGATCCAAGGTGTAGTGTCTTGGAAATCAACAGACATATTTTTTTTTTAAGATCTAGCCCTGATGTGGCCATTGCATGAATGAGTTAAATCATATCACTTCACCTGCGACAGTGCTACTTGGCACACAGCCAGTTTGCTGCAGTTTGAAGTGTCAGAGATTATTTTTGTAATGCACCTACTCTGCTTATTTTGTGGTTTCCTGCATGGAAGCTATAGGAATAAACAGCGTGATAGCAGTCTGATAGCTGCGGTAGCCAGAGGTTTATTTCACAGTCCAGCAGAGAACACAGAATCCAATTGGTCACTCTTGACCGAACTAAATCACTGAACAAGAACTGCTCATAAAGCAGGAGCAACAAAATCTTTATCAGTTCTGCTAATTTGCCTTATCTATCATTCCTTCTTTACCATCTGTCAGTCTTCTCCCCTTGATTAAAAGGCTGCATATTCAGTGGTCTGTCTCATTCCTAAAAAAAAGTAATTTATCCTAGCTAGAGAAAATGAGGTTCTTGAAATATACTTTGAATAGCTTACACACGATGCACCTTAGTGTTCAATATGGCACCTACTTACATTGTTTATACAATATGCCACTGTACATGCCACCCATGTTCAGTCCTATAGGGGTTTATTCAATATATTTAAAGCTCATGGAAAGTGCTGGATTTATAGTCCTAGTGGATGAACTTTTCTATCAATCCACAAAACAAATTCAGCATGGGCAGTGTCAATGCAGTATTGTCTCAATATGCTTTAACTCTGAGCAGGGAAGCTCTCTAAGATAAGAGATTTGCTTTCCATGATCATTCAGTCCTTTACCTTCTTAACTGACATTGGCAACAATTGTGGCAGTCATGGTTTTTATGATGTGCTCATTACTTTTTCAGGGGCTTTTTTCCCCCCAGTCACGCCACACAGAAAGAAGACATTCTAGCCAGCTCAGTAAAGCAAGATCTGCTGTTGCCTACATTCCTGGCCCCATTCCTGCCTTAGTTGTTCCACTGGGAAGAAATGCCAAGGAGGCCAGCAGGAAGCGCTCACCTCTATATGCCAACCTGCAAAGGCAGAGGAGGCCAAGGAACAAGTCTCTAGACAGTGACTGGCCTAGCCCCTCCAGCTGGCCCAGGCTGACATAAAGGCGCTCTCTCGTGTGATGTCACTGCCCTCTTGTGTGCGGAACTGATGACAAGGCAGAGGCCGTTGGCAGTAAGAGGATTCCTGCACAGCAGGGAAAGGCCATGTTTCTGCCTAGTTTTGAACAGAGGACTTAGTGCATGTTAGGTAAACATGAAAACCACAACACTACATAAATCTTGACCAGCTACTCTCCCTTTCTCCTCATTGCCTATCCACTTGGCAACCAACTCATTGCCTATAGGGTTGGCTCGATCTTCTTTTAAGGTTCCACATAAAACAAAGATTATGCCCTTCAGCACAAATTCTGGATACACGTTACTCTAAAGTGGACATGCATTCAGGAAATAATTTCAGTGTGGCCTCTATTCTGCCCCAATGACAATACGAACTGCAAGAAGGGGAAAGCCAGTTTAAGCCCTGTTAAAGGGCTATATCCTGTGAGGTGCTGAGGAGCCTCACCATCCACTGAAGCCTTGGGAAGTAAGTGTCCAATACTGTGCTAGAGATGCTGTGTACCAGGTTAGGATCAGATTCTAAGTGACCCAGAATAGCTGCATTTCCTTCCCTCAGGTAAACTGGAACAGTGTAAAAAGGTTTCTCTTCAAAAGAGAGATTCATGGTAGGGGAAAATGGCACCACGTGATAAAGTTTCCAAAAGAGTTGCATCTCCCCCAGCAGAATGGAGTTGGGTGTATTATAAACAGTCTGTTAGGAGTGGTGCAAGGGCTGTGGTATTAGAGAGGTTTTGCAGACAGATGTTGCTGTCTAGAGTCTAGAATAGGCAATTTTCCACCAATATTCATTCTCATTCTAAAGCAAGCTTCACCGAGTCTGCCGCATTGGCCCTCATTTCGGGTTTGTTTTCTGTGGCTCTGAAAGTGGCTGAGCTTTGCTAGCACAAAAAAAAAAGAGTCCAGCTCAAATGCTTGAATAGTCAAATGGTGTATTTTGCTGTGTAATAGGCTTGATCTCCCACAATGCCCCCTCAGGGTGTGAGGGAGCCCTGTACTCACCATGTCAGCATCCTCCCACACTCAGGTAGTTGTCAGCACAGGCCAGGTGTGGGAGATTCAGTCCTCAGTCTGAGTCCATAGGAATCTATCCTTTCTGGGACTATCAAAGGCTGCTCCCAATCGCCAAAGAAAGAAAAGAAAAGCAGAAGCTGACAGCAGGCCTCTGGCTTTGAAAGGGCTCCAACTACTTGTAGTTCAGTTCAACACCCTCACAAGAATCACTCCTAGCAAGTGTGGCCCGCCCAGGGCTGGCTCCAGCATTTCTGCCGCCCCAAGCAAAAAGCCACGATCGGCGCGGCGGCAGTTCAGCGGCAGGTCCTTCGCGCCTAGAGGGAGTGAGGGACCTGGCGCCCCCAAATTGCCACTGGTGCCTCCCCTCTTCCTTGGCCGCCCTAAGCACCTGCTTCTTAAGCTGGTACCTGGAGCCGGCCCTGGGCCCGCCTTCCCTCCAAGGGGCTCAGACTGGCAGTGCTCGGGGGAACAGTCCCCGACCCTCTTTGGGAGCTGAAATTTGAAGGTGTGTTCCGCTCCTCAGCCAGCAGCTAACGGAGCCAAGTTTCCCATGTTAGGCCTTTCTTGTAGGCTCGACATGCTCACACATGTGACAAGGTAAGGCTGCTTGAGCCCAGAGCCGTTCATTAACCCTTGGCTGCCTGGTATGGAGTTTGCACATTTTGGCTATTACAACCTGTGCTGGGATGTGCAATTTGCCCCATTATCAAATAGAAGTAATTTGATGTGATTTATGTAACCAACAAGGTGCAAAATTTTGAAGGACTAATATGGAATATTCACAATGAAGTATTTACAAGCTACAGAACTACAACTGGATGAAAACATTTACAAACAGTTTAGCATAATGGAATAACTAGGAACTTGGTTACAGATATTTGTGGGTTCAACGCAAGTATCCATATTCCTAATATTTATGAAAGGGGAAGTAAGTTATTTTGCCATGCATAAATATGCAGATTACCAACTGAGAGGAATTTGGTAAGAGAAAAATATAGAAGGTTGACTTTATTCTTTGCTCTGAGTAGTACGAATATATTTTGTTTTCTGAGATTGTTAATAGAAATTCTTAATTTTCAGAAATAAGAGGTCTCATTCTGTCACTCACTCTCTTGAGTGCTCCCATTGAACTCAATGCTATTCAGGAAGTATAGTCTAGAGGATTAGGCTCAGAATTTAAAATACTGTAAAAGAAAGATTATCAACTGCATATTGTTTTAGAAGCTGGGCTAAGGGCAATTCATTCCTTTTAATAACAGTAATATATCGTGCTTCTGCCAGAGACTGGGTTCAACTAGATTAATATGTATATAAAAGGGGGAAGATTCATGAATATGAGTAACAGGAGATAAAAGGATGAGAGTTTGAACAGCTTGGGCATCTTCAAAGCTCTGAGGGAGTGCTAGATAAATGGGCTCTTTGTCTAACAAGAAGAAATGCTTCTTTGGGTACAAAATGGGAATGTAAAGTTCAGAAATGATTTCTTTTTCCACTCCTTGCCAATGAGATTTAAACTCCTATAAACAAAAATAGGGCCAGATTCTGATACTCATTGACGAAAGTGCTATGCAACGTGAGTAAGGATATAGGAATCTGATCCATAGCTTGTATAGCTAAATAATGTCTAAAGGTTGTACAATGCCAACCCATCCTTTACTTTGATAAACACTTTCTTTACTAGTGAGGGCAGCTATTAAAACTTATTGGGGCTAATAGTAATTCTAGTAGCCATTTTTCTTTTAGAAAGAATCCAACACACACACATATAGATATATAGAGAGTGCTCAGACTTTTCCAGATCTACAGTTATTTAAAAAAAAAAAAAAAAAAAAAAAAGAGCATCACAGTTTATGAAATAGTTCTGCACCATAGTCAATAAATTGTACACCCAAATAATGGTTTGTGTTCTTCAGTTACCCATTAGGGTAAGTGAAATATTTTGGTGAAAGGAAATGGTCAGTTCGGTTAGGCATAACGATGGTGGGACCCAACACCAAAATTAGAATGCTCTGTAAAGGCTGTATATTCTAATTTGGCTATTGTAATTATTGGAATAAATTCCACCTCCATAAAATTGGTCAGAACCCTCTCTCAGGAGGCATCTACTGATGCAGCATTTCTGTTACACATAGAAATATAAAATTTCTCACTTGCAGTAATCTTCTGAGCTTGTTTAGCTGATAAGAAAATTATGCGAGAGGAAAGAATAGAAGTTTTTGGATATTCAAAATAGTCCACTCTACCTATATTCTTAAACTAATGCAAATCCTTAGGTCATGATCCTTCCAATGATCACAGCTAAGTACTCTGCATATTTTTTCCATATCCTTATCAGAAGACTTTGTATGCCTTTTCCCTTGTACTTTTTACTACTCTAGGATAGTGATTAATGTGTACATATTTACAATGAGGAGCCAGGTTTGTTTAAAACTCATCCTGAGCATGTGAAAGGGAATAGACTGTCACATAGGGCAGGATTTTCAAAACGGCTCACCGTAGTCAGTTTTGAAGTCTATGGTAAAATTCCCATTCAGTTCAATGGGAGCAGTGGTAAGCCAACAATGAGTGCTTTTGAAAGTCCCACCCATAAGCCTCTCCTGGGAAGTCCACAAAAGTTAATCCATGTCATCCAAAATTCTGTAACCCACTCACTCCCAAAAATAAGAACAGTATTAACCTGGGGCCTTCCTCTGGATCTTCCAGTAGGTTTCTAAGTAAACAAAAAGGGCGAAAGTAGGTCTAGGACATGTGTCAATCTCATTCAAATTCACTAGCGTTACTTCTGGTTTACACCAGCATAAGTGAAAGCAGAATCTGTCCACTTCTTTCAGGGTCTGGAAAGAATCAGGCACATTATTATTTACTGGTTAAGCACAAGCAAATAGATCAAAGACTTGGCCATGAAGTTTAAATCTAATCTCACTGTGAATCCTGCACCAATTACAAACGAAAAAAATCAATCTGATGAAAAGCCTTTGACATATTCTTGTGGACTTGCCTAGCATTCAGTGAAATTCTAGCACAATTAATTCTAGCTCTGTGCATTATGCCAGTTTTTCAAATGTGAAACATCTTCAGAGGGCTGACATTTTTTATCACCAACCTGCTGTATAATATCAATATTACCAGTGCCACACCTAATGTGAAAGTATTAAACTTGCCTTATGAAACAATTGACTGATAAAACGAAGGCATCAAGGACAAGTTGCAAGTCTAACTCTCTCCTGACCTTCTCATTTCTGCCATCAGAGAACATTGCTTTTATAAGATCTCTTAAATGGTTGGCAGTTGATTATAGTAAGTTGCTTTTAGCCAAACTGACAGTAGAATCTCTGCTTTAGTAATGGCATATTCCCATTTGCTAATTGGTTAAAATAAATATTTGGAGGTCAATGTGCCAATGTCTGTGTGGTTTTAATTCTGTTCTGCTTCAAATGGCAGACAGTCTACCTGGTATTGTCTGTTGCCACATCAAGACTCAATCTCATGTCATTATGGTGGGTACTACATTAACACCTTCCTTTCATCTTTGAAAGCTTGCAGAACATTTGTGCAAATCTGGCTGCATATACCTTGGCCTGATTGTCAGAGCGAGACTTTCCAGGGTTTGGCTCTTGTGAAAATGCTTTTCATTTTTGCTATTCAATCCTGCAAGAATTTAGGTAGTGTGTATTAGGGAGAACAAAGTCATTGCAATCCAGTGTAATCCATACACCTTCTGGGTGTGGTGTTCTGTCCCATCTAGTGGCACAGAGAACACTTACTTAGAGAGAGATAAAATGAGTCTGCTTTACAGCCTTAGTTAACAGCCAGTTGGTTTTTAGCTCATACAGGAGAGCAGTGGTTCTTAACCTTTACTGCAGCCTGCACCCCTTTGGTTCTCAAAATATGTTATCGCACCCCTTATCAAAAATCATTGAAGTAGGTCAGTTCTTTAAACCTAGATAGATCATAACTATAGAATGAAAGATATATAATTCTATTTATTTTAATTTTGCAGTAAAATTAAGAATATATGAAAAAAAATCACACACTTTTTTTTAAGTTTACCGGCACAGTGACTTCTGCTGTTGTTTTTGTTCAATGATGTTCAAAAAACGAGGAACTTTTTTGAAATAGTCACACGCATGTCACCACTCGCATTTAGGTGGTTTCTGGCCTTTGTTTTGATGTGTAAGAGTAATGAAAATCTTATCTCACAAGTATGTTTCACACCCCCAGAAAGGGCATCTCACACACCCAGGGGTGCATGCACCCCAGATTAAGAACCACTGCAGTAGAGGCTCATGCACTAAGCTTCAGAGGCCCCAGGTTCGATCCCACCCACCAACAACCGGAGTCTGGCAGCGTTACGTCAGCTTGTTGGAAATGTTGCAAAGTACTGCTGGTTTAACAAAAAGTTCCTGCTTTTTTAAACAATTTCAAAATTTTATTTTCAATCAAAACATTAACATTTTACGAGCTTCAGGGGGGGGGGGGGGGGGGAAAAATCACTCAAGAAAAGTTATACATCTTTGTTCTAGTGTAGTGAATGTGCTAGATTTTACTTTATTCCACCTGAAAAGGTAATAGCAGGAAAGCTACATTGTAAAAATCAATCCTCATTTTCTGTGAGCTTCTTATCATTGCTAGCCTGTAAAGCTTTCATATAATCAGTAGCCTATGGAAATTACTAGAGGTGAGATCTCAATCTTCAGGAAAGTTTGGTGCAAATCTGGATTCAAACTTTGCAGCTGGCTCCTATCTTTACAATCAGGCCCAGCTCTAGGTTTTTTGCCCCCCCAAAAAAAAAAAAAAAAAAAAAAAAAAAACACCACACACCTCCGAGAGCGCCCGGAATGCCAGCCTGAAATTGTGCCGCCCCAAGCACGTGATTGGTTTGCTGGTGCCTAGAGCCGGTTCTGTTTACAGTGAGCCTGTGGTTCAGAAACAGATCCAAACTTTGCACTGTGCACCCATCTTTAGAAGTGATATTTACGAACTGGCTCCTAATGCAACATCCACAACCTCAACTAAACCCAAATGCATGTTACATACTGAGAAAGTGGTGAGCCAAGAGTTTTCATTAGTGTAAAATTAGGATAGGATTAAAAACACAAACACACTAAGGCACCAACTTGCATACCAAAAGTTTCATTATCCTAAAGAGTAAGGCTTCGTAAGAGCTCTGTTAAGTTTTTTGGAAAGCTGTCTTAGATGCCCATGAAGATTCTCAGTCAGCCAAGTTCTGCTAAAAATTAACACACTGCACGCAAATTCCCAAGGGTTTTTTTCCCCCCTAGTAAACGGAGCATCAAGCTTTAGTCACTGATGGTGTGAAGCCATCATGTAGTATTGCTCCTCTGTGCAAGCTCAATGTGGCTGCAAGACACTAAGAGTATCATACAGTAGCAAGAATTGGATAAATACTGCAGAAAATTATCTGTTAACATCCATTCCAATAAAAAGTGCATATACACCTTTACGGGACTCACCCAGCACGTTTTATTTGCTTTACAGGAATATTTGTAGGAGCAAAGTTTTGTTAGCAAGAATGACTACAGAAAGGGAATATGCCAGAAAGGGAATCGCCTATTGGTACATAGAAATGGTGCATACACAAATTTTAAGTGTGCACATCAGCCTGTACCATTTTTGAAAGTTTGTCCCAATGGGTACACCTGCAAAAATGTAAGTTGCACTTTCTGCAGCCAGAAAGCCCTGCATGGCCCCTCCTTCCCAGAGACAGCCTGATCCAAAACTCATTACCGTCAACTGGGGTTTTTTCTGCGGATCAAGGCAATATGGGGTAATAGGCTCTGAAAACAAATGCCTGCTGCAGCTAGCTTTAAAACTTTGTCCCTGAAATGTTGACAGTTTTATTTTATGTCCCACTTCCCCCCACAGCTTTACTTAATAGAGGACCCTATCAAGTTAAGTGCTATGCCCGTTATCCAAGCCCATCATTTCTAACACTTTCCATTTTTTGTTTAAGTATCACAGTGCTTTGAATATCAACTCTGTTCAACACATGCCCATCCACAGGACACCAGTAGAAGCTCTAGGGGAACCCAAGGTTCAACTTCTGGTACAGTCTCCCTAGATTGTCTCTGAATGAGATTTGCATTGAAAACTATTGCAGTCATTCTCGCTCTTCAGATTTGTTGTTTTATTCAACTTTTCTGTTAATTATGTCTCTGGGTGTGCTGTTGGAGGTAAATAATCTAGAAATGGAGTTGGAAGATGCAGAGGTTTTTTTTTAAAACAACTTTTCCTATATTTGGTGAGAAATCATTTTTTAATTGAAAAATCATAGTAGGAAGGAAATGTACCAGAGACAGAGCTTTCTCAAGGGGTAGCCAACACTGTGGAACAAACTCCTGCGGCAACTAAAAGTTACCACAAGTCTCACCACTTCCGCCTTAAGTGCAAGGTACATTTCTTTGACCTCGTCTTCTGGTACATAAACATATGTGTGTGTGTGTGTGTGTGTGTGTGTGTGTGTGTGTGTGTGTAAGTAATATATCCACAACACTGCACACACTTCTCCCCCAGGGAGATGAGGAGCACTCGTGGTATAAAAGTCTATGTAGAATAATTGTATCCTATCTGGAAATTTTTTAAGAACATTAAAGTAAATATACATCCTGAAAAATTTCAGAAATTAAAAGTTTCTCAAATAATAAACATGGAAAGCCAGAAATGCATTTATTTACACTGTTTTCAGAGTCACACAGTAGTTTCAACATGAAATAAGAATGAAAGAAGTACTCAGAAAATACACTAGGGGAAAAAAAACAAAGAGCAACTCCCTGCATGACTATTTAGTAGAATTGTTCATGGTATTGGAAAGCTTTTGTTACTGGTAAAGACAAACGATAAACGTAATACTTATATTCACCCAATATTGTTAGTCCTCACTTGACCTCTAGCCAGTTTGACTTCCCAGCCAAAAGCAAACCTAGGGTCTCAGTTCTGCAGTTTACACCAGGATGGTGGCCAATGTGTTTGAAAGCTCTATACCTGTCCCTGCCATATCATGAATTAGATCTGCTGAGATAGAGTGAGGCCCAGAGACCCCAGCTTTCATATGGGCTAGGAGAGCAGTAGCTGCTTGGAGTGAAAGGAGAGTGGGACTAATTAGTACATAAAGCTTAATATGCTGAAATCCAATTGTATGTAGGAATCCATGCAAAGTTTGTAAGTCCTCCAGGAGGCTTGGTGGATCTTTTAAACCTCACAGGCACCTATGGAGAACTGGGTTAGGGAAGTTCACAGAAGTAAAGTTTAGGTACATTGAACATTTTATTTGAATTATTTTCAGCATATAAATACCTCTGCTAATGCCTATTATATAACATCTGTATAAACATGTTCATGGCTGAAATTTAAAAAAAAAAAAAAAAAGGAAATTCCCAGGGAGGGAAAAAAAAAAAATAGTTTGAGGTTTTGGTTTGGTTTTTGATCGTGCAATGTGATGTATTTGTACTTCAGGCATTTCATAGAATTTAAGGGCAAAAGGGGGCATTATGACTATCTTGTCTGAACTCCAGCATAACAAAGACCACAGATTCATCAATTGCTTCTAGCCAACTGCTCCTTATACATTTGTTTTAGAAACTGTATGAATGATGAGGGTATTTATCTTCCTTTCACTATTCATTGCCATAGTTTAAATACTTAGATTTTCCTTAAACTGTAAAGTTACTTTAACATTACATTTAAAATATATGTATAAGTAATCATTATAATGTAACATTGTTTGTTAATGAGGTGGGTATTACTGTAGGACTTGTGCTATGAAGAGTGACTTTATTACCTAGACATGTTCCTTGAAGCCATACAGAAGATTGGGCAGGAGAAGACAACCTTGTGCTGTTAAACGGACATGCTTAATGACTGGATAATCAGGACTGCTAAGTTAGACAGACTATAGCATAGAAGAGCCTGCAGAGATGCTGCAGTACAGGCGCACTACCATTAATTGCTGCAGAAAGAATAGGCTAGCTGGCTGATTTTATTAATTATTTTAATATTTAACATACCATACCAGCTGACCAAGTGCCCATATTCTATTATATGTCCACCAATATTGAGAGAGAACTCATCTCTCAGACGAGCCAAAAAGGTTTATCCAAGTATCACAGGCGGACAAATTATTCAGATTCATGACAGTTATTTCCATTGTAGAGATCACTGGAACTTGTATTATTTGCTACCAGAACAGACAGACAGAAAGAAAATAACTATAATCTTGTGAAGATAATGAAGCAATAATCAGGAGGGGGGGGGTGTACAAATACATGACAGATACTTCAAAGGCTAGAAGCGAGTATGTGCATCGCTACACAGGAAGTTTTACTGGCTGGGAGCCAGGACATGCTTACTCTTCAAAGATCTTTTGAAAAATTATTAACTATTTCACAAGGAGATCATTAGGGGCAAGATGTAATCTGTACAAACAACTGTCCAAGTTGAAATCTATTTGTAACTTGTTGCTCTGGATATCTGTTGCTTATGCAGCAGCTTTAATCAATGCAGTCTGTTCCTTTCAGCATCATTTATGCACTCTCTCCTCTCTCTCCTGTGCAGAAGTTCACTTGAACCAGAGCAGCCCTATCGGTGAGTTTCCCGGCTACAGTGAAAACGGCAATGACACCAGCTTGCTGGTCTCCCCCCTCCTGGTAGCTGGAGTAGTGATTGGACTTGTGCTGTTTCTATCCTGTGTGACAATCATTATTGGCAGCCTGAGAAAGGATGGACGCTTAAGACACCCACACCTGAGGAGAGAAGCTAATTATGGTGAGATAGTGCTTATGCGCCTTGTTGCACTGCTCCTCCAGATAGTGAGAGCAGGCCCCGCAGAAATTGCAAAGCAAACATTAAAGAGACAAAAGGAGGATACAACTGGCTTTCTTGTTTAGTTTCATCTCTGTGCTGGCACTGAAGTAAAGTAATGAGAGCTACATTTAATATTTTAAGGGGTCAAAATGAATGTGTGAAAGCCAACTGCATAGCTCCTGTTTGCCAGGCTGCTTAGTCTTCTTTGGTATTGTACATATTTGTGTCTCCCTCCCTATAGTCTCCTAATTTCCTGCTGCACTCTGTTGAAATCCCATTACTGCCATTGGTCTGTGGGCCCAGTTGAATTTCTCTCTGCTAGAGAGCCAGCATATAGTAGTTTCTAGAACAGGAAATAATGGAGTTATCAGTCTTCAGATCTGTACCAACCTTGAAAATTGCCCCTTTGTTTTCTATAGAAGTGAAGAGTTCCACTTCTATAGAACTCCATGGTAATGGTGCTGCCCTGGCAACACGGCAGGACATCTGGTTACATTAGACTTTAAGCCCCTTCCCAGCAGCACTAGTCATCCCACCCCCTACCACCCAAAAAGTGTCCCCATTTTTTCCTTCCGGTGACCAAAATCTTTTGTGATTTCAAAGTATATGAGATATGAAGGGGCCCAGGATGACTTTTTGGGCCATTTTGAGGCTGCAGATCAGAAAAGCTTGAGAGCCAATTACACTAGAAAAACCGACAGAAGATGCACTTCTGTAGTTAAAAAGGGAAAATATTAGGGATGGATATAAAAAGTGATCCCATTGGCCAGATCTTCCACTGCTGCAAAGCACTGTAGCTCCACTGAAGTTGAGGATCCTTTAATTTAAATGGTGCATTGGCAGTTTACACCAGCGAAGGATCTAGCCCCACAAGTTTGCAGTTTGTCATAAGACGGTTAATTTATACATTTGTTAATTTTAGTTCTTCTCAAGGGGTTGTTCATTTAGGATTTTACAAAAAAAAAAAAAAAAAAAAAAAACCTCTAAATGTTATGATTTGGAGGAAAAGCCACTTACCAAAAACAAATATACCCTGTTTTTGGAAGATGCCTCTCAGGCCACTTAAAAGTACATTGGACCAAAACTTGAGCCTACTGGGGTAATTTACAAAGCTCCCATTGAAATCAATGGGGCTTCAATCTGGGGCAGTATTTCTCATCTTCATTTTAATAATTATTCATTTTGTGTTTAATAAAGAAGTGTCTACAGTCAGCTTCTTCAAATAATTAAAAAATTGTCAAGGTTTTTGGACCCCATCTTAGAGTCACATTTTTCACCTCTTTTAGAATTGCTATATTTAATAAAGAAATAACCAACCTTAGTCCACTGGAGATAAATTACAAGCAATGTCTACTGTTTTCGTAAGACCTATTTTTTTTTTCTGCTCTTTTTTCTGGCTTTGCAGCAATTAGGGCACTAATCCCTGAGCTGTACAGTTACTGTATCATCAGTAAAGCTGGTACACAGATGTTTTGGAATTAAGGTGTTGTATATTATACAAGATGAAGTTGTCATTGTTTGAACAAAAATGCCTATGTTCATATTTGAGCTTCATACCAACACAGAAGGTGGGGGGTGGCATCAAAGCCCCCAGAGAAAAGGACAATCTAAAGCAGAAAGCTATTTTCCCCATCTACCACCTGATTATTAGAAACAAGTGTCAAGTTGTACGAAAGAGCTTAGCAGCATCTTTTAAGAAATAAATCAAAATAATAATCTTGAGCTCAGTAGTGCTCATCAGCCTATTTTAAAGATTTTACCTTAGCAGCCATCACCATAGCATCTGGGCATATTTCCATTGGCTCCAGTGGTAGCACCAGGAAGCACTGTGAATTTGGCTGACTAAGTTTACTAAGCATAGGAGATGTGTAGTAAACAGGGGCAGCTCCAGGCACCAGTGCACCAAGCGCGTGCCGGGGCGGCCTGCCGGTCGCCATGAGGGAGGCAGTCAGGCGGCCTTTGGCGGCATGCCTGCGGG
>NC_048310.1:18829058-18915567 GCF_013100865.1 Trachemys scripta elegans
AGCCTCCTGCAGGCATGCCGCCAAAAGCCGCCTGACTGCCATGCTTGGGGTGGCAAAATACATAGAGCCACCCCTGGTAGTAAACATGGTGCCCTGAATTAATCCCTGGTGGAGTTCCACCAGTAATAAGTTAGCCTATTAAAATGACCCTGAACAATGAATTGAAAATGTATACACAGATGAAAACTGCTTGAGGAAGGCACAAACAGTCCCCAACTTGTTGAAGTATGTCCCAACCCCTATCCAAAAAGATCACTACTCTGATAGAGACCTCCCTCAAAATAAAAGAAAAATTATTGATCCCTATATACAGTCACAGCCCTAATTCATGGATCTATGGCGATTTGCTTCATTAGAGGGCACAAATTATATTCTTATCTTTTCCATCTACAGCTCAGAACACCTTTAGGACGTTTACATCACTATTTTGAGTTTCAGACAAGTTTTCTCAGGGTAACCCATAGCTATGAAGATTTGCAGAATGTGTTTTGGTAAAGAAAAGCCTAATTTAAATCTGATATCAAAGCAGTGGTGCCGGCAATGAGCGCAGACTCCAGGGCCAGATCCTCAACCAGTGTAAACTGGAATAATTCCACTGGCTCTGATAGAGCTATGCTAGTTGATATCAGCTGCAGATCTGGCCCTTAACTGAGTAATCATTGCAAGGAACCACTTTGCAGTGCACCTTACAGATATCTTAACAAATGGGAAGCAGGCACACAGTTCACAGTAGCTACTTTTTATTCACAAATGAATTTTTATCCACACTATTTTTCTACATCAGTGAGTTAAACCGCCTCTGTGAAACATGACTGCCCTTGTCAGCTCACAAAAATAACAGGCCTAGCCTGCCTCTGAGTAATGCTGACATTCCATGAAGTGCACCTGGTTGTGGAGTAACCACCTGCAAAAATCACATTGTGGATGATGTCTCTGACATAATACCAGACAGGCAATAAAATCATCTTGTTGGCTCCTTAAGGGAATCGGGGACAATTTGTCCTGGTTATTTTTGTTCATATAGAAAAGCCATAGGAAAACTACAGAAGATTTTGAAAGCTGTCTGCAGCATTTGTGGTGCTATTGTACATGAAATTGTGACTAGCTTTACTGGTAACTCTTACAGGACAAGAAGGGAGGTCTGACAACTACCATTAGAGCTGGGGAAAGAATACAGAAGTTCTTTATTAGATTGATTTTGCCTCTGTTCACAAAGGGGCGGGCTGGAGTTGGAGCTGTGTGGAGTGGAAGCGTCAGGTCACTGGAGACCTGCTGTTGTATTCAATTTCCTACTTAGTCCCCGGGAACTCCCTTCGTTCTAGCTGCCACATGAGCTGAGCTGCTAGGAAAAGCTGCAGGGGGTCCTGGATAGGTGCATAGACCACCTGCAAACACTCCTCCCTTAATAGAAAAGTCTGGAAAAGACACCCCCAGGGGAATCTTATAGTTTACCTCCCTCTGTAACAAGCCCTATCCCATTTATACCTAACACAATCCATTCATTTTCACTCTACCTCACCCTTCATATTTGTACCAGAATTTTTTAATGACACCCTGGCCTCTCCTAAACTAGTGGTTAAGCAGTGTTCTTACAGATGTCCATTTTTTAGATAAGGCTAGGTATGCATTAGGCAATATTGACAGGAAAACAGCTTAAAAAATTATGCACCTTGTAGGCCTACTGTTCCCTCCCCTTCCCCACACAATCTTATTTTAGTGCATTGATTATATATATTTGCTGAGGCTAAGATCAGACCTTATTGCTCTGAGTAACTCTCCTTCAACAGAACATGGTGCCTTTAACAATAGCTATGTATTTCTTGGCTCACTATATTGATCAGATGCTTCATTATTAAAAACACGTTGGCCCTTCTGCCTAAAAATTGACTTGACCTCCTTTTATCACTGATCCCTTCATGCTATGGATTGCAGGGGGTAGGTATTTTTAATAACTTACTCTGATGCCATCACTTCAAACTTTAACACACCCACGCTCCAAAAGAAACGCAGTCTTAGCGTTCAACAGCAGGAGGAATAACTGCATAATTTACAAATTACAACCCTGGTGTTCACTTTTCATTTTGTGGGACCTTTCATGTGAGCTGCCTATTCAACCCAAGTCTTATTTTACTACTTACCAAAAAAGAAACCCCCACTTTTGTTTTTACTTTCAAACTACAATTATGCAAAACAGTGTTTTATGAAGCAGTTCCCTACAAAATTTCTAGGAAGCCGTTAGCATTGTACTTTTTGAAATTGCACACAAATATAGTTACTTACTGTGGGAGTAAAACAAATGAATTGTGTAATCAGTTACCAATGGAAGTAGGTGCAGGGCGGGGGAGGAGGGCTACTGTCTAGGCACTGGTGGGTTTGGGGAAAAGGTCCTTGACTAGGCTTCTCTGGGCACCAGGTTGCCCCCAATACAGTTAATTCAGACCAGATGAACTCTCCCCTACAGTTCAGTTACATTTAGCCATCCTCACCCATCTGCTGGGCTCCACAGCTGTGGCCCCACAGAGGTGCTGGCTGCTAACTGCTCCTCTTCTCCCCTCCCATCTGTGGAGCAGAGAGGGTCCCAAGCTGCTCAAGAACAGACTGTTTTCCATAAGGGAGGGAGGAAGGGAGGGGGTTGTAGGGCAGCCAGCCAGTGAAGCCTCCTCAGGGCCTGCTCCCACTTCCCTTCCAAGAGTAGCCTCCTCACCCCTGCCCTACCAAAAACAACATCAGCTCCGGACTCCCCTCCCTATGGGCCTCTCTCTGGTGCTTGAAGAAAAAGGGGAGAGGGGCCAGGAGCCTGGAACTGCTGGAGGAGAATCATCCCTTTTCTTCAGCCAGCCAGCCACTGCTGCTGCTCCTCTGGCCCTGTGGGACACAGCCAGAGAAGCAGAGGCCATGCACAAAGTGGTGCAGCTGAGAAGTCTGGGTGTAGGCCCTTCACCTGCCCACACAGTCTATGCTGGTGTTCTCTCAGTTATGCTACTAACCCGACTCAGGGACAGCCTATGTGCAGACAAGCCCAACACTGACTGCAGAGAAGAAAGTGCCACCAGTTTCATCTCTTGCCTCTTTAGATTTTGGCACACCCTGAGGTGTGTCAAACTTCCAGTGGAAGACTACACCCCTTTACACAGCACTCCCTGCTTGTACCCTGCTCGAAACCAGTTTCCTGATATCTCTGTGGGAGCCACATACTGACTGCAGCTCTTCTTTTCTTTTTTCAGTCCCGTTCTCCAGTTTCTTTTCCTCTGCGAGTCCTAGTGTTAAGGACTCAAATTAAGGGTATGTCTACATTGCAATCAAAAGTGTGATGGTAGCACATGTTGACATACTCATGCTGACTTTGATCTAGCTAGTTCAAACCATAGCAGTCAAGCCATGGCAGCATGGGCAGCCACACAGGTTTTACAAGCCCATTCAGGACCCAGGATGTGTACTTAAGTGGCTACCCCTGTGCTGCTGCAGCTTTTCTGCTAGTGTTATTCAAGCTAGCTAGATCAAACTAGTCAGATGTGTACCTATTCTGCAGTCACACCTCCGACCACAGTGTAGACATACCCACAGGTGCCTAAAGTTAGGCACCTAGCCCCTTATTTAGGCACCTACATAGAAGTGATCTGGTTTTCAGAGGTGCTGAATATATGCAGCTCCCCAATAACTTCAGTGGTTATGGAGAAGCAGTGCTAACATTTGAGATTGTGTGCAGACCTTGTATTCTATTTGGGTAGAGCACTGATGACACTGACAGTTTGGGGAGTTGCATGGGGTGTATATTCCTAGCTCCACACCATGATACACAGTAGCTTGAATTTAGTTGGCAGCCATCCCTGACAGGGAATTGTTTTATTTCCTTAAGACCTGCTCGCCGTAAAACACTAACAATCCTGCTGTCTCATTTGTGGACTATAGGTATAAATTATGGCAGATCAGCAGAGAAGCCACCATGGAGAAAAGACTCAGTATTAATTGCTTGTTTTATAGCTCCAGATGGCTTCTCCTACGGTGGCTCAATTGGAGAACTGAGATCCACCTGCACAGAGGAGTTCCCACCAGCTTTTGACTTTGGTTCCTACATGGAGACTCTCTCTCAGGTCAATGTCATGTATCCTGACTCACCTCCATGGTAAGCACATTTCTGGATTTCTGCCAGCCCTTTTTATGGTTATTTACATATTATAGGTACAGGAGTGGTAGTTTTTTGAAAAAAAAAAAAAAAGTTGATTATATTTGTATTTTGCTGCCTGAGCCTCTGTGAAAAGGGATTGTTCCCTAGTCATAAGTAAATACTCTTTTTAAGTACTCCAAAAGAGGCAGAATAAATATATTTGGATAATAGTCTTTAGTGTAAGGTAATAAAATTAACAAGGACAAATAAAAACTTGTAAACAGAATGTTTTGGCCACCCTGTTGTGTATAGTAGCTCAATATCCTCAAATTGTGTCTGAGAAGACCTTCCTGGGAGTTCTTGGGGCCACCAGAACTAACCAGACACATTCCAAGATGGAGAGAATTGGATCAATGGCAGAGAAAATGAGCCATGATCGGACATCTTCAGTTGCAAGTCCACAAAACTTATAAGTCCATAAAATGGAAATATGCAAGAACCTGGTAAATAGGTACCACTAAGTCAGAAGATAGATAAGGTGAATAGACACGTAGATAGACATACAGCAGTACGATCAATGTGCAAGACAGCTCCATGATTACTACATGATTTGACCAGCGTTTTGCCTGCTGGCACTGCACTTGCTACCTGCTCTGATTGTGCTATGGGGGAAGGAGGGGGAAGCAAACAGCCAGCTTTATCCCATAAACCTGTTTTACAGTGGTTAGGTCCCTATTGCTCTGGCTCTGGCACCCATTTTGCCATTTGTTGATCCCTCCAAAGGAGCTATTAACTATCTCAAAGCCATACCAAGTAAGAAATGCTTGTTTCCTGATATGTTTTTTTCAAAGCACTTAGACTAGAAGTGTGAAATCAACCAGAACCCTGCATCTAAATCCACAGAACTGTACATAAATCCACTTACAAGTATATATTGCTCTAGGGCTCACTCCTGAAAACCCTTACTGATCAAAGCAAATCCACTGACAGCAATGGGACAACTTATGTGTAAGGTTAGCTGTTTAGTTTGAACCAGCTCAGTACAAGGAAAAGAGGGTTTTTTTATTAGCAGATAGTTTGCACAGGATTGGAAGTGCCATCCTCCACTGTCAGAAAGCTTCTTAACTGGCCCCTCAAGATATCCCTTGCATAAGGGGAATTGCCAGGTGACACACAGTTGCTATAATAGTTCTACACCATCCCTTTGGCACAGGGGTGCATGGCAGGAATCTCTGAGCTTTGGCAATCCCCAGCTGCATTTGGGCTCCTGGGGCCAAGAGCAACTTTGTATCGTTTAGAGCAGCCCTCAGGGTACTCTACACTAGTCTACATTGTACTTAGGGACCAGCCAGCACCTTGATAGACCAGGATCAGAGAGGCAGAAAAGTGGCTAACAACCACTTTCCCATTCCCTATCCCAGTCCTGAGCTGTACAAAGTGCAGCTGTTGTGTGGCCCAGTCTCACTATCACAATAGTTAAATATTCAAGGCAGAAAACACTGAATAGTTCTGACAAATATTCAAAAACTTAAATTTTATATTTTAGCAACATGGTTGGGGCCAAATCTCAGGAAAAATAGAGTTTAGCAGATGGTTCAAAGTAAAATGTGGAGAATTATGTAGTGAGGCATTTAAGCTTTCACTGAATGCATTATATATTGCTGTGTAAACTTCAGTTCACAAAAGGGTTGCAATACAGAATACAAAAATATTAGTATGATGGGTAAGTGTGACAGGGAGCAACTCACCTCCGCAGCACCCCCTGCTGCCCATCCTGGGAATTAGTTCCCGTGGGGGGGGGGAGGAGTTGCCAGTATGCCCTCCTCAGGTGGTGTCTCGGCCATCGTCTCGGCTGTCTCCACCTTTAAGACTCACGTCGCTCCCCGGACAACAGCATCTTCTTCTGGGCACAGCCCTTCGGAGGAAACCAGCTATCTAGTCCATCCACTTGCCACTGTGGTCTACTGCAGCCTTCGGTCTAGTCCGTCACCTGCAGTCTGAATACTAGCCACCCCCTCTGTGGCAAGTGGGGGGAAAAGGGTGGTCTCGCCCGCTACCTCAGGCCCTGACCCAAGGGTCCTATAGCTGGCAGCCACGTCCTGCTGCTCCTCCAACTCCCACGCCTATTTCCCTGTAGCCCTAGCATCTTCCTGGTCCTTTGTATCAGGGGTCTCAGGCTGGAGCACCCTATTGTTCCCCTGACCAGCACTGCTCTATCTAAGGTGCTTCTCCCTTGCACTCCAGGGAGAGACTGCCTCTGTTTTGTTGAGCAGCCCATCTTATATGGGCCAGCCTGGCCCTGATTGGCTGTTCCAAAAAAGCTTCTCCTGATTGGCTGGCACTATAAGCCTTTTCCTCATTGGCTGCCTCCCACACAGCCTCCCCAAGGTGGCTTTAACCCTTTACCTACCTGTGAGAGGCAGCCACCCCATCACAGTAAGATTCAGTATAGCTACTTTCATACCATGGCCACATGGCATAATGGTCAAGTGTCTATTTTCTGACTAGTAGAGTGTGTTAGAACCTGCCAAGTTATTGTGATTTGGATTGAGGGCTGTTCTCCAAGACAATGTGTACTGAGAGATGCTGTGTTCTACTGGGTTAGGGCTGGGCCTGCGAGCCAGGGGAAGAGAGTTCTAGGTCTAACTTTTATTTACTGTTTGTCCTTGTGCAAGTCCCAATAAAATTTAAAATATTAAGCACCAACTTTGCTATGTACTACATAAAAATTTTTAATAGGTATAGCAAAATGTCAGGTTAGCTGAATTACTGGAGTTTCTCCTTCTAATTCATAGAGGAACATGTCATGTAAAACTAATCTAGGGCACCAACAAATATATAATGATGTTGTGGCCTAAGCATGAGGGGAAAGGGAGGAGAAATAAATGGCAGCCAGACTAGGCATCATTGCATTAATAGCAGTGATAAATTAAAACCTCCCTAGCACATACCTGAAGCAATAGGCTTCTACGGGTGTTCTAATGCCATGGGCAAGCACCAGAAAAGTTTGTTTCAGTTCACAGTGTTGTTCTAATGTTTTGTCTTGTCAGAGGCAGAAGTGCTACATAACCCGCACATGTCAGTTGCCACTGAGTTGAGCATTCTTGAGCATATTATTTTTTTCTAAAAACATCCATCTGAAAAAGTCCTGGGAGCAAGAGTAGAGCCACTCTATGCCCAAGGGTGATTACAATTGTTTCAGGCTATCATTTTCATTAGGTTTTGTACTCAGGTCTTAAACCAGAGAGAGAGTGGGATTAGGTAGTTTGGTTGGAGAAAACCAAGAACATAAGATAGATTTCCCTTTTTTCTGCAATTAAGGGAGGGCTAATCAATCATGAGCTGGAGGAGACATTAACAGCCTCTGCAATGGGTGCATCATTTGTAATCCCAAAGCTAGACAGCATCCCAGGATCCCGGTGTGCCTGAAGTAGGAGAAGATGAGAGACTTCCAAAAGCCACAGCACTCAGATTATACAAAAAAGCTCTCTGGTATTGCAGGTGAATTTGTAAAGCCATGGCATTATTCAGATATGAAAGCATACCCTGAGGACCAATCCTACAAGCCCTTACCCATGCAGATAGCTCTGTTGAAGTCAATGGGACTGCTCATCTCAGTAAGATTTTGCACGATCTGGCCCATGCTACTGGCACCAGGGCAGCAAGCGGGACAATTTCCCTGGGCCCCATGCCACAGAGGTGCCCATGAAGCTAAGTTATTTCAAACATACAGAGTCACTGTGGGTAAAGGTAATGTGAGTATTACTGTAATTTAAACTCTAAAAATGGAAATAAATCACACTTAGAGGTTTTCAAACTGGAGCACGGCTCAGGCTTGGGCCCCACATGGGGTGGGGGCCTGCTCCTTAGTTTTCACCCTGGGCCCCAGCGAGTGTAATGCCAGCCCTGACGGACGCCCATTCTCAGGTTAATTTGCACCAGTCTGAGGGAAGACAACTTCCACATGAGGCAAGGGAAAGGGTTGCTTTGTGAGCAGAGCACAACTTTCCCTAAAAAACAAAGACTAGTTCAGCCAAAGAGAACAAGGATCTTGAGGAATCAAACCAAAAACAAAGGTGCCCCGAGCAACCAAGAAAAATTACAACTATATACAAGGTAAAAAGTGTTTGCATGTAAGCAGGTACAATTTTATTCCTACAGCTGCCTACAGCCCCTGAGAGCTGTAGCTCAGGATTGCCAGGGCAGCGGGACAGCCCAGCCATGTCCTTTCTCCTGACTGTGCCATCTGCACGGCATAGGAGTAACTAACCTGAGAATCCCACTGCATAAGAGAGATCCTCCTGGGGCCACCTCAGGCAGCACAAAGCTGTCCTGATGCAGAAGAGTATCTGGCATTGTATATTTAGCTCAAGATCAGAAGGGGAGCATTAGTAGGGAAAAAACAGAACCGAAATACCTGTATATGCAATCTGACCTTTCTCTACATCTCATGAATCTTTCACAGAAAGACAAAGTTCCACTTGATCTCTCAGCTCAAACTGAGCAGTGAAGAGCACAACACCCTAGATTTCCTAGGGGAACAGTCCACAAAAATCAATCTACACTTTGCTATATTTATGCAAGGTGCCGCATCCACACATAGCTCTCCAGTAGGATGTCCAGTGAAGAATACTATTTATATAACCTCTAATTGGGAAATTTATGAAAAATGCCTTGGGATGTTAATAATTTAATTGCTTTGATGTCTGAGCTGCAAATCTCATTTAGGGCTCAATTTGATTATCACTATTGATGCTTTTTCTAATCATTTCTTACATTAGATTTAGAGGAATACCAGGCACTCGGTTTTGTCATAGTCCTGCCACACTCACGGGGCAGTTAAACAGAAGCAGTTTGGTCAATTTGTCTTGACAGCCCTAAATATATGGTGCTCATATCCATAAACATCCCTTCAGGAGATGTAATGACTTGCTAATGAATCTGAGAGCTGCGTGAATGTCTGTCAAATTGATTTTACGTGAGAAGAAAAAAAAAATGACAGGTCTTAAACGAAAGAATCAAAATGGTACTTGGATGCACTTCATAGCCTGTTCCTATCATATACAAATAAGTTTTACAATGGTGGGGCAGTTTTATATGGTGTTTGAAGCCTCTGTTACAAAAGAGGGCAAGATATTTACTTCCAAGAACGTGAGCCATTATTGCTGAGAAAGAAAATCCATGCCACTTGGCACAAAGAATCCAGAGCATGGAATTCTCTTCCACAAGAGTTACAAAAAAAAGAAACATAACCAAACACCATCAGGATAAAATGCAAGATCCAGCCCTTTGCCAGAGGTCACCCATCACCATAATATGAATTTGCAGTGTGCAGCAGCAGTTGAAAAAGCTAACAATGGGGCCAGCTCCAGCTTTTTTTGCTGCCCCAAGCAGCAAAGGGGGGGGGGGGCTAAAATAAATAAAATGAAAAGATAAAGCCACGATCGGCGGCACTTCGGTGGCTGCTCTACCGTGCTGGTTCATTCTTCAGCAGCAATTCGGTGGCCGGTCATTCCCTCTGAGAGGGACTGAGGGACTCGCCGCCGAAGACCCGGACGTGCCACCCCTTTCCATTGGCCACCCCAAGCACCTGCTTCCTGCTGGTGCCTGGAGCCGGCCCTGGCTAACAATGTTAATAACCATTAGAAGAGGGATATATAATAAGACAGAAAATATGATAATGCCACTATATAAATCCATGGTATGCCCACACCTTGAATACTGCATGCAGTTCTGGTAACCTCCTCTCAAAAAAGATATACCAGAATTGGAAAAGATACAGACAAGGACAACAAAAATAATAAGGGGTATGGAACAGCTTCCATACAAGGACAGATTAAAAAGATAGGGATTGTTCAGCTTAAAAAAGAGATGACTAAAGGGGGATATAATAGAGGTCTATAAAATCATGAATGGTGTGCAGAAAGTGAGTAAGTGACTTCAGGGAGCTTTGAACCAGATCCTTTGCCTCTGTTTCACAATTTCTCCTGTAAAATGAGTCTAATAATATCTACCTCAAATAGAGGCTGAGAGATGTCATTAATGTTTGAAATTCAGCGATAAAAGGCACACTGTGGGTGTGAAACTCAGAATCAGCCTAACTCTGCTCCTATTTGAGTAAAACGGTAAAATTCCCATGGACTGCCTAACTCTGATCATATTGAGAACACTGAGCAGTTTTTCAAAACTGCACCATAGAAGTGCCAATTATTATTAAATGCAATATGCTGCAGCACTAAAAGCAGCAATACCTAATAACCCACTGGCACCCCAAAATTTTCTAGCCAGAAATCCATTGCACTATGCAGTATGGCCACAAGAAAGGCCCTTGAAAGTCAGAACTGAAAAAAGTAAGATAGTTACCTTCCTAGAAAAAAAAAAATCCTTGCTGAGTTCTCCTCTGGTTTTCCACTGGCTAGAACATGTTACCTACCAAACTGGATATTTCTGTCACCAGCTGGAAAACTCATTTTTAAATTAATCAAAACAAAGCCCTTTCCTATAAGCATGATCCTATTCAGAACTTTACACACTCACCCATCATAATGTGGGTTATTTTTCAAAGGTCCTCAGATATGAGAGGACACTAACAACCACAGTGATGATATATTAAAATGAATATTGGTGTCTCTTAGGATGTTTATATCCCCATGTGAGGCCTGGAAGTTCTAATGGAGGTAAATGCATAATGGATTATTTTAAGAAGGCACAATTTTCTTAATTGGTTTTGATTACTGTAGCAGTGCCCATAGCTTCACTGTCATTTATAATGGTAATGCAGACACTCATTAAACACTGCTTATCAAGGATTTATCATTTGTATGTAAAAAAATGCTTTCCGGGCTGAAATTTGTTACACAAAATTTTCATCACAAAATGATTGATTTTCTTTGGAACATATTTATTTTAATTGCTTTGGTAATTTTAAAGCTGCATGACAATATACAAAATAGCAATTTATCTAGTTAAGATACTGGCTTGCATGTGCTTCCATTCCATTTAAAAGCTCTCATTTGACAAACAATCTTTAATATTTAATACCTTATTTTTATAAAAATTTTAAATGTCCATGAGCCACAACTGTTTTCTGCAAGACTTTTTTCCCCCTTCCATGCATATTGCAAAGTAAGGCCTCAGTCCTGCAGCTTTTAGTCATCCAGATAATCCCACTGAAGACACGAGCCTAATACTATTTGTTATACTCCAATACTATACTACACACATCCCCCAGGATTGGAGGACTGGATCCCAAGTACGGTACTTTGTCAGTATAACTGTTCTAACTACATCTTGAATGAAAAATGTCTACAATCAACTTCAATTTTCAAGAAGAGAAGTATTTTAGCTGATTATTAACTATGAGAAAACAGAGACACAGAAAACTTAAGTGACTTACACAGGACCAGTCTTTTGTAGAGATGGGAACAGAACCCATACTCAGGTATCTGCTTGCCCTATACCTCCCACATCTTTCTACTCTTCAGAGTCCTGGACAGTCTAAAATGGGAATTACCATCATTATTTGGTTTTGGTCACTGCCAAGATGTGATCAGCACTTTCTAAACAGAGATCAGGTACAGTTCCTGCCCTGAGGAGTTCAGAATCTAGACAGTGCACACACTTACCACAACACCAAGTTTCACAGTCAATTTCCTGTAAGTAGGATCAGAGTTTAACTTGCAGGTTGCCTCCTCCCCTCACCCTTAACATTCATGGATTCTCTCACTGTTTAGTATCAGAGGGGTAGCCGTGTTAGTCTGAATCTGTAAAAAGCAAAAGAGAGGGTCCTGTGGCACCTTTAAGACTAACTGTTAGTCTTAAAGGTGCCACAGGACCCTCTATTGCTTCTCACTGTTTAGATTCCTTTTCTCTGAATATTCTATGTTCTCTAAGATCTGTAACAGCTGCTGTTTATAATACTATTTTGTAAAAAAAAGACACCAAAAGTCAAAAGAAGGGGACTCATTACCCAGGGCCGGCTCCAAGGTTTTGGCAGCCCCAAGCAGCCAAAAAAAAAAAAAAAAAAGCCGCGATCTGCAGCAGCAATTCGGTGGGAGGTCCTTCGCTCCAAGCGGGAGTGAGGGACCGTCCGCCGAATAGCTAGACGTGCCGCCCCTCTCCGGAGCGGCCACCCCAAGCACCTGCTTGCCAGGCTGGTGCCTGGAGCTGGCCCTGTCATTACCAACAAGGCTGAAGAAACAGCCATTTTCCCACACTGCTCTGCATTTAACTGCTCTTTGTTTTTCTGATTTATTTTTCTTTCAAGTGTCTATTTTCCCACCTGTGAGGATTGGGGCTCTCCTGAGTCTCTACCAGACCCCAATTCAGGTTGTTTGTAATGTCCATCCCATTTGTAGCATAAAGGGATTTTCCCAAACAAAACAAAACAAACAAAAGGAAGATCCTAGTCTGTCTCTTTCCCTTGAGAGGGGGTAAATCAGAGTAAAAGAAAGGCAAAGGTGGTCTGTCCCTCAGGCAGTCTTTTGGGGCTTGGCTTATCAGCTAGTACAGTGTCTTTAATTAGGGTTTACCTCCAGCCCCTCCTCTTGGAGTACCTGCTTTATAGCTGATCCATGCCATTTCAGGGGCAGCAAGGCCTACAACTGTCTCCTTCTTTGCTGATCTGATTCAAACAATCAGCAGTACAAAGGTCTTCCAGTTCAAACTCCCCTCACCATGGGGGGGGGAGGGAGGTGTCCCTCTTTAAACTCTCCGCCCTCCAGGCAGTGCAAGCCTTACAGGTGTGCCTGATTAGTTCTAAACCAGCCCAGAAGAGCTAATTAGTCTCTTCTCTACTAGAGTGAGAGTGCACCTTCACACCACCTTTTTATTTGACTTCAGTTAAGCTTTCCAAAAGTCTCTTGAGTCTCACAAGCTTATTCACTCAGAGGAGATAGCTAGTTTCTCCCAGTTCTAGAAAAGAGAGTCAGTATTCCTTAAAGGAGAATTTTCTGTTTGGTTATACCCACCTGTGTCGTGCATGTGTGGCCAGCTTATTGAGAAATTGATCTGACTGCCAATAGAAGAACACCCATTGATTTTAGTGAGTGCTGGATCAGTTTCTCAAGCCTCAATACTGCATGGCTGGGCATGCCATCAGTTCTTGTTGAAATCAACGTGGATTGAGAGATCTCAACACCTTATTGGCTGGCACTCGTCATTCCCAAACCTTTACAGCATGCTGACAATGGCATTGCATTAGAGTCACACTATCATGATTCAACCTTTTTAAGTCAGAGGATCATCATATCCCTAGAACCATCAACAGAACTGGAAGGACAAGTCATTGATTCACCTGTAATTGAAGTCTTATGTGTCCTGCTCTTGCTTCACAGTTTTCCTTTGTTTACAGTTTGTCTTTCACTCAACTTCTGGGTCTAGCATTAGTGAGACTGTGTTACTAGATGTCTCTAAGTCATGGTACATGAATGTCTGTGCCCTGTCGAAGGGTGCTGTAGATTTGCTGGAAATGAGGTCATGGCAGAATAATGACACTGTTAATTATCACTTCTTTTTTTTCCCTGCTTCAGGGCCAATCATACTAAAAATCCTGACCTATTATTATTGAATCTCAGAGAAAGATGGATATTAATATGATGAGGCTGTAGCTGGGAGGGCAGAAGCAACATGAGTGTATTACAAAGGTGCATGTTACAGGTGTTATGTCAATGGATACTGATATCTCCAGAAAGGGATCGAATAGTTAGTCAAATAAAATAGACTTTCATGACTTCATTATAGACTAAAGTTTGATAATTAAATCAGGTGGATGGTGACGCAGAATCCTTAACTGCTATGGTTTACATCAAGTGGCACAGGCGGGTGGTGACTTTTAATATGGCCAGCACTTCCAATGGATGCAGCACTCCACAAGCACCTGAAATCTGTCCATACGGAGTGGATTTTTTTAAAACTTTCTTTGCATTTGAGAAAATAGTACGTTAATGCTTACTCAATCACCAGCAAAATAGAAGCCTATACTAAAAACAAGATCAAAATACATTTAATAGATTTTTTTAAATCACTCAGACATCTTAGGTATAGATTGTCTCTATTTAAAAATATGGACAACTAGGAAAAATCCACAGTCCAATAGCATAAAAAGTTTCACTGATAGATAAGAGCAATGCTATCACAAATTGACATTTCCTTTCCTCTGATGATCAATAGCCCCCCAACACGCCTTTCAAGATCCATAAGTCCTACACATGCCTATCACAACCTGTGGTGGACTTCAGTGATTCTCAACCAGAGGTCCGGGGCCCCTGGGAGGACACGAACAGGTTTCAGGGGGGCCACCAAGCAGGGCCAGCAGTAGACTCGCTGGAGCCCAGGGCAGAAGGCTGAAGCCCAGGGCCCTGAGCCCTGCCACCCGGAGCTGAAGCCAAAGCCTGAGCAATGTAGCTTCACGGGGGCCCCATGCAATTGCCTGGCTTGCTACCCCCTAACGCTGGCCCCAACTTTTATATGCAGAAAACCAGTTATTGTGGCACAGGTGACGTTTTTATAACATGTTGGGGGGAAGAAAGAAAAAGGTTGAGAACCCCCGTACCTTATGCAGTAACTCAAATGCCACAACAACAAGTATGTGGGTGAAACCAGACAATCACTATGCTCTCAAATGAATTCACACAGGAAACTGATAAAAGACGAAGACCTCTATCCAGGGGTGAACACTTTTCACAAAGTGATCGCTCCGCATCTGACCTCTCAGTCCTCGTCCTCAACGGAAACCTGCACAACACCTTCAAAAGACAACTCTGGGAAATTAAATTCATAATTCTACTGAACACTAAAAACCATGGACTTAACAGAGACACTGGTTTTATACCTCATTACAACAGGTTGTAACATACTGTACTGCCTGCTAACCCTTAACTGTACACTTCATTCTGAGTGATCTCCAACAGCATGTCTGACCCCATTTGCTTAACACTGTCCCGCTTTATATTTAGTTTGAACACTCTGGTTATCTTCTCCAGACGTGAGGAAGAGCTCAGTGAAGCTCGAAAGCTTATCCCTTCCACTAACTGAAATTGGTCCAATAAAAAATATTACCTCACCTACCTTGTCTCTCTCATATCTTGGGACCAACACGGCTACAATAACGCTGCAAACATTTCCTCATGACAGTTACACATACCAAAACTGTATATCAATTTTAAGAAGAAACACTCAAGAGGAAATAATGACATTGATTTTCAAGCCACTGTCCTTCAAACCCAAGGAGTTATAAAATCAGATGAAGCACCATCACCATCCAGACCACTCAGGTTAGCATCAGTCACATTACAGCTTTTCTTTTCATGTTCATTTTAGGAAGTTACAGCATTTTCAATCGAGATTCCGCTTTCCTTTATTAGGCAGCAACATCATGTAGACATCCTTTATTTTGAGCTTAATGTTGTTAACAGAATTATTATCTAGGCATGGGTGTGTGGTTCTGTTTACTAGATTTTAAAAGAAAAGAGTGGATCTCCAGCTAAGTTACACTAATATGACACAAGTAACTTCAGTGGATTTATGTCAATGTACTGGAGTGGAGAATCAGGCCCAGTGTAAGCTAACAAGGAGCCCTGTATATTTCATAAATTTGTAATTCTTTTTGAAGCACCCCTTCTCCCCCCATCACAGATTATTTTAATCAGTTTCTTAACAAATTCTGCTAGCAGAACCCTCTTCTCTTACTAGTGAGAAGATCATAATTTATGAATGACAACCAGTTAAATAAGCTCTTTTGTGTTTCCTTGGCAACAAACCTATCTTAATACTCATTTCAATAAGACCTGACAAAATCATGGAGTGATTCCTTCCCCCCCCCCGCCCCCACCCTTTCCACCAACTACCACCCTTTCAGTTAACGGGGTCAGCTTAGAGATCCACTGCATTTTTTTTTAAATCAGAAAGTGATATTTTTCCTTTGGAGAGTAAATTTGCTTCTGCTAAGGATGGAGGTACCAGAAATCATCCACCTTTCCTCTCCTTATGATGAATAAGATATCATCTCTTAAAAGATGATGGCAAAGAGAAGGCTAAAAGAAGAATGAAATTATCATTCTGTCAGAAACCAGGCCAGAGAAATATAGATTAAAGCGTGCTTCAAGGTCAGTGACCCTCTTCCCCAGTCAGGAATGCCTTGTACTGTATCTTAATGTGCTGCAATTAAGAAAATAATGGATTAAAGTAAATGCTTCATAAAATGCTGTAACTGAGGAGTCAGGAAACGAACGATTAACTGATTCTGCAAATTCTTTCAGAGAGGACAACAGCAGCATTCAGGAGAGATGCATGTGTAATAAATTCCCGTGATCCCAATTCATTATGTTGCAATAACACAGTCATTCCCAGAAGTATATCCTTTTTTGCTTAGAAGGATTTCTCAGTATGTATGCAACATTGAACCTCATGTGCAGACTATGTTTTTAAAGGTACAATAACTTTGAAATATTCGTAACTTAACAAAACTTTAGGGTTGTTCTTTCAAAAGTTTACAACTGAACATTGTCTTCATACAGCTCTGAAACTTTACTATGCAGAAGCAAAATGCCTTTTAACCACCTTAATTTAAATGAAACAAGCACCAAAAGTTTCCCTACCTTGTCAAATCTTTTTTTTTTAATTTTCCCTTATTTTTTTAGTAGTTTAAGTTTAACACAGAACTGTATTGTACAATAGTTCCTTTATTATTAATTAATTATTATTATTATTATTTTTGGTCTCTGCTGCATGATTGCGTACTTCCGCTTCCAAATGAGGTGTGTGGTTGACAAGTCAGTTCGTAACTCTGGTGTTCATAACACTGAAGTTCTACTGTAGTAGTTTGAAGCATGAATGTCCAGATAAAAAATCATAGGAGCTAGGGCGACCAGACAGCAAGTGTATAAAATCATGACAGAGGGGAGGGGTAGGTAATAGGAGCCTATATAAAGAAAAAGACCCAAAAATCAGGACTGTCCCTATAAAATCAGGACATCTGGTCACCCTAATAGGAGCATGCAAAATCTGAGTACAATGTTAACAAATATTATTGGTGCTTGGGGCGGCCAACGGAAAGGGGCAGCACGTCCGGGTCTTCAGCAGTGGGTCCCTCAGTCCCTCTCGGAGCAAAGGACCTGCCGCCGAATTGCCGCCAAAGAATGAAGCGACAGCAGTAGAGCTGCTGCCAAAGTGCTGCCGATCGCGGCTTCATCTTTTTTTTTTTTTTTTTTTTTTTTTTTCCCACTTCACCGCTTGGGGCGGCAAAAAAGCTGGCGCCAGCTCTGTCCCCAGCTAATGTCAAATGACACAAGTTTCATCTTCCTAATATCAAATTATATCTCCGAATGCTCACTACTTTAGGCATTGTGCACTTAAGCCCAATCCTGCCAACACTGACATTCATGCTTAGCTTCACTATTGTAAGTAGTCCCATTGAAATTGATGGGGCTATTCATGGTAGTAAAGTTAAGCACGTGCGTGTTTGCCAGATGGGGGCCCTCCTTTGTAGAATTTTACACCTTTTGACATCTATTTTCCCCTTTCCCCTTATTTAAAAGGAGAATAGACATTTTTTTCTTTTATACTGTCCTTTATCTAGGTGTGTAGGATGTCACTGATGTGGTACACATTGACTTTTTTTTCCCCTGTGGTAGCCACTGTAGAATGCAAACACAGTCCAGTGGGGTATTTCCACTTTGAATCCCAGGGAAAAGCAGGAAGTGCAAAGGAACACAAAAATGAAAACAACCAGGAAAAATGTTAACCACCCTTTTTAATCAACACCAGGTTCCATTTTCTAACGGTCAGTCTGGTTTTTATTCTATTCAAGCCAGTTCAACCCTTCCCTAGTTAGACTGCTAGGCTGTTGACATTTCTGTTTAACCTGAATGTTGTAAAACATTTTACGCTACAAAATAAATGGAACAAGAGCACCAAGAATAATGTGACTTTTGTTGCTAACATTTAAAAAACCAATTTAAATGCTGGCTGTAGGTGAACTCTGGGGAGAACAAACAAGAACCTTGACACTGATTCAGGCAGAAAAGTGAGTTGGAATGCATGGCATGACTGAGGTCTGAGTGAACTGAGCTCTTGACAAATCCTACACACCATCTCAAGTTTAGTTAAGATATAGAACTGGCAGCTAATTTCAAGAACGGGCACTGACTCAGCTTAGTATAGTTAATTAGATGGCTGTAAAATGAAATGTATACTGTCTTACTAGGGAAGTAAAAGGATAAATAGAGCCAAGCTTGAGAATGCTAATTATAATGTAGAGAGACAAGGTGGGTGACATTATATCTTTTATTGCACCAACTTCTGTTGGTGAGAGACAAGCTTACACAGAGCTCTTAAAGCTTGGCTCTCTCCCCAGCAGAAGTTGGTCCAATAAAAGATATTACCTCACTCACCTTGGCTCTCTAATATCTGGGACCAACATGGCTATAATTACACTGCAAACAACAATGGAAGATTTTAACATAGTCCTTCCCCAATCCCACCACAGCGACCCACATGCTTGTACCAAACTAATGAAAATAAAATTGTATACATCCTCTGTGTGCTGTCCACTAATGCAGTGTAGCTGTTTAATAAACTGCAGAAGCTACTATGCACCTTTGACCACCACATCTATCCTCTGCCCATGGATCCATCTCCCAAGGACTTGCTGTGCCATTCCAACACACCCCACCCACCCATCAGCTCAAACCACCACCAATTTTTAATCAACCTGACATAGAAGTATTTGCATCTCATACCACTCAGCCTCCAAAACATCCAGTGTGTAACACAAGTCATCAAAATGTGTGACCAGTGACCAAAATGTGACACCTGTGTTTTAGTGTATGTTCCACCATAATTGACTCATTATAGTGCTTTTTTTAAATGCAAAGCCTGGTTTTAAGGGTGTTTTCTCACCAATGTGAATCAATTAAACCAGTTTTGTGAGTTGTAGCAGCCTTCCTCCCCAAAAATCAACCTCTTAGAGACTGCAAAACTAAATTCACACACTGAGAAAACAAGTTTTACACTTTAAAAACATTGTAATCTGTCAGTTATAGCAAGACAGGCAACAGTGCACAGGGGTCCCACATGAGCGTTTGGAGCCCTTGTCTAAGCTGCCCCAGTTCAGTAATGCAGCAGTCCTATTCCCTCCCCCCCTTCACACAAACACAAACTGGTGCCCACTTTCCTCCTCAGTTACTGCAGCTACACATGCACACATAATATGTCAGCTATTATTAATGCAAACCCGCCCCTTCACACACACACACACACACACACACACACACACACAAAGATGCCCATTCCTCACCCCAACCCAATTAATACCTCTCCAGCACACACATTCATGCCATTCCTCCCCCAGTTACTGCTGCTTGGGTCTCCCTACCTTGCTGCTGTACACCCACTGTCTTCTTGGACCTAGAAGCCCCATATGCCTCTCTGTCCCAGAGCCAATCCACTCCATGGAGCAAAGAGACTAGGGCAAGGAGCAGAGTAGGAGCCAAGCAATTTCAGTTGGAGGCAAATGGAGCCAATGCCATTGTCACAGGTGCATAAAAAGACTCCCCCCAGCTCAAGGCTGGCCCTTCTCATGTCCCTCCACACCTCTCTGGTGTGATGAACAATGTATCAGCCCAGTAACTTCATGCCTCTTTGCCCCACCCCTATTTAAAATGCCTTGGTGGCTGGGCAGCTCCCCTCCTTCCTCTGTGGGTCTGTCTGCTGGGGTGCAGGAAGCGAGGAGCCAAGGAGCAGGTGGCTCAGAGGTGCAAGCTAGCAAGGCCTACCTTCCAAGGCACAGCCTGACAGTGCCAGGCAGCCTCCAGTACAGTGGAAGGGTCTGTTCCATTTTCTGTCTCCAAATGTAGAACTTCACTCCACAATTACCCCAGCCAGAGGCCAAGAATAGGGGAAGATTCAGCCCAGGGCCACTGACAGCCTTTGCATACATAAATACTTCATGGCTTTAAAACACATCATCTCACAACCTCTGCAGGGCTGTTGGGAAAGGCAGCTTTCCAATGGGGCCCAGTGCTCAGTTCTAACCCTGGAAGAGCCTGATAGATTTGACTTTAAAACTGTGACCTTTCGATGTATTAAAAAAAGCTTGTTAAGATCTTATTTAGAGGAGTTTGTTACTCTCTCTGTGCCATGTACAGTGCGACTGATGGTAACTAAGGCACCTGGCTTTGCAGGTGGAAAGATGCAAGAAATAATCCCTATTCAATTGCTTTAAACTCCCTAAAAACTCTTTGTGGAGGAATGGTTTGTGAAACACACGAGGCATACCCAAAAAATGTGACTGTGTGGAGTGGAATAAATGTGTTAGCAACACTCATTTGAGATGATCTATTACTCCTGTAAGTAAGGACTACTCACATGAATAAGGGTTTGCAGAATGACGTTCATATCGTGTGAGTTCTTTAGAGCTGGGGCTGTGTGTTAGTGTGTGTAAAGAATGAGTCAGACCTGTGATATTGCATACATTAGTACAGGGGTCGGCAACCTTTCAGAAGTGGTGTGCCGAGTCTTCATTTATTCACTCTAATTTAAGGTTTCACATGCCGGTAATACATTTTAACATTTTTAGACAATCTCTTTCTATAAGTCTATATTATAGAATTAAACTATTGTATTTAAAGTAAACAAGGTTTTCAAAATGTTTAAGAAGCTTCATTTAAAATTTAAAATTAAATTAAAATGCTGATCTTACGCCACCAGCCTGCTCAGCTCGCTGCCAGCCTGGGGTTCTGTTCACCTAAGCCGGCAGAGGGTTGATCAGGGCCTGCGGCCGGGACCCCAGACCTTGGGGGGGGGGTTGGGGGGGTGGGGGAGGGGGGGTGGGGGGTTCAGGGCAGAAGGCTGAGTGTGTGGGAGGGGTTCAAGGCAGAGGGATGGGGCTGTGGGGGTGCAGGGCAGAAGGCTGGGTGTGTGTTGGAGTGTGGGGGGTTCAGGGCAGAAGGCTGAATGTGTGCGGGGGGTTCAGGGCGGAAGGCTGGGTGTGTTTGGGTGGGGGGGTTCAGGGCAGAGGGCTGGGGACATAGGGGGTGCAGGGCAGAGGGATGGGGCTGTGGGGGTGCAAGACAAAGGGATGACTGTGTGTTGGGGTGGGGGGTTCAGGGCAGAGGGGTGGGGGGTGCAGGCCAAAAGGCTGGGGTGCTCGGCTCTGGGGGTGCTCCCAGCCCCCTGCCCTGAGCGGCTCAGGGCAGGGGGCTGGGAGGGATATGCCCTGTTCCACCCCCTTCCTCCAGGCTCCATCCCTACCTCTCTCTGTGTCCTCTACGGAGCTGTGTGCACGCTGCCGCTCTTCCCCCTCCCCCTTACTAGGGCCATCAGCTGATTGGCGCAGGAACGGAGAGGAGGAGGGGCAGGAAAGCACCACACTGGGGAAAGAAGAGGAAGAGGGGGGAAGCTTGGCTGCTGCAGAACCAAGCTTCTGCCTCCTGCCCCCACAGGGGAGAGCGGTGGGCGGGGGGGCTGAGTGGGGCTGGGGGCCGGGACCGCAGCAGGGAGCTGCGTGCCACTCAAAATCGGCTCGCGTGCCTGTTTGGCATGCGTGCCGTAGGTTGCCAACCCCTGCTTTAGTATATGTATTACTGCAGTACCTCAATACAGCCCCCTCCCAAAAAAAAACTGCATGAGAAGAAAGTTAATGGTTGCAAAGTCAAGCACTCAAAAGTTAGGAAATGCCTGTGTAATCTTTGTTTGGCCCTCTTGTGCATAAAGCATGTACTGTTCTTTCCTCAAAACCCTGCCTCATTCAGTGCACAGGACAGATGGTGCTCAGTGAATGGGTAGCTATTCAATATTTCTCTTTATTCTCGGCATCCAATAATAGAAAATTATGGGCATTCAATTATTGGCATCACTACCTGCGCCACCTATGATAAATAATAATTATAGCTGTTTGCAGGGTTAATTGTGCATTGTAAGCTAATGAAGCACCATCATTAGCCAAGAACAATTTATATACTGAACACTTACAAATTTTCAGAGAAGACTAATTCAACATTAATATCAAGACCCTGAAATGCAAATGAAACAAAACAATGTATTTCTAGCTTCCAGAGTAAAAACACACTCTTTGAATGATTTATAGTTGACTGCGTTGCAATGATAATCTGCGAATTCAGCATTGAGAGTGCCAAAAAGATATTTAATTGAAAAACCTGGCAAATGTTCCCTATTAGATTTTTAAAATGTAATCCTGATTACAAAAAAAAAAAAAAAAGCAAGTTGATTGAATCTGCAGTGGTGGTTTGTTTTGTTTTTTTTTAATTTCTCCAGAGCATATATAGCGAAACAACATATTGCTATTTTACATAAAATACACTGAAAAGCAAGTGTTGGCTATGGTCATTTTGTTTCTGTTTCATTTTGATGTTTAAAAGCCTGCTTAAAGTCTACTTCACAAAGGACCATTTTGATGTTTATCCCACTCAGCATTTTAGTTTTACGGAGCTGCGCTACAATCCATCACAGATATTAAAAGAGATGATTTTGAATCCTAGGAAAGGAATTTTGATGATCAGATAATAGCAATGACTAGGGCCTTGATCCTGTGCCCTGTCCCATTTTAGTCAATGTCAGAATTCACAATGACTTCAATCAGGCACTAGAACTGCTGCTTTCTCCTCTCTGTCTGGTCAGTAGCATGTAAACCTTTCCCTCACTGCCCTGATCCGACCTGTCCTCAGCACTGCAATCCACTCTACCTTGCACTGCATTGAAAACTGAGGCAACCTTCTTGCTAAACCAAGTCTCTCACTACGGGACACCCATGCTCTGTGATCGGCATTAGCTGCCTCTTGGTTTCTGGGTAGGATTTCAGGGGTTGGTTTTGACCTATAAAGTTGTAACTATCTTGGGACCCACTTATTTGGGAGGCTGCCTCTTCCTGTGCAATACTGACAGTTATAACAGTGGAGGATCAGCCAGAAGGTGGTTCGCTGGGAAAGGTCCTCAACCTGATTATTCATCCCCCCCATTACACGGCTGCTTTGAAATAACTCAAACATACCCCCTGCAAAGGCTGTCTGTTTTCCCTTATGCAGAGGGCTGAGAGACTGGGGCTGGTGGAGAGTGTGAGTAGACTTTGGATGGGCTCCAGCTGACTTCTTGTGACATGAGTTGAGATATGTGGTTGGAGAAGCTATTGGGCTGGATAGCTCTTGTAAATCAGTGTAACCCAATTGAAATCTATGGAGCTGTGTCAATTTACAGTCAGGTAGTATCCTGGAGCTATTCTTTGCTTCGTGGGTTGTGTTTTAGAAGCTGTTCAAACACCTGTAGCTGGATAGATGCTCTATCAGCCCCATCAAGTCCATTGCAATCAAAAATCAGAGGGGTAGCCGTGTTAGTCTGGATCTGTAAGAAGCATGTGTCTGATGAAGTGGGTATTCACCCACAAAAGCTTATGCTCCAATACATCTGTTAGTCTTAAAGGTGCCACAGGACTCTCTTATTGCAACCAAAAAGACTCCCATTCACTTCAAGGGCTTTGATTCAGGCTCTGTATCCTTCAAAATAAACATGCTGTTCTAAATACCTGTATAAAAGTCCAACCTTGCAAGGTGCTGAGTAGCTTTCACTTCCATTGACTTAACTGGGAGTTGGCATTTTGCAGCATCAGATTCTTAATCCTTAGCTCAAGGTCTGATTTTATTGAACGGAAAATCAAATACATTGGGAAGCTTCAGTGGGATTAATAAGGAATGGACCAAGTTGGTTTCCGAGTGACATATGAAAAGAACTCAACCTTTTATCTGCTCGGCTTTGTTTCTGAAAAAAAAAAAAAACAGAATTTTTGCTCAAGGTGTAAAGATCACAAGTTAAAACAAAACAATTACTTTCTTATGGGGAAATCTGAATTTCAGAGTTTAAAGGCATTTGCCTCTTCTTAAAGGGACAATCCATGAAGCTAAAAACAGAAACATCCACTGGATTTATGAGCTGTTTGTTCACCAGATATATTAGCAATGCAGGCTGCATTTTTCACTCCATCCTTTGTCTGCTGCAGCCAGTTTTGCCACCCTTGTTCATGCTGAATAGGATACGTACACCCGCAAGCAGTTTCATTGAAATCAACAAGACTACTCATGGACAAAAGTATTCTTCACCATGAGTAAATGAGGCAGAATCAAGCCCCTTCTAAATATTACATAGTTCAGGAAGTGGCCTGTGACATCTCTCAGATGCTAATATGATTGAGGAAATAGATTCTTAATGTTTCTGGCTCCAGCAAAACTGGCTGGCAATTCAGTTGAGCAGGATGGGGTTTGGACAGGAAATTTCAGCCTATTTATTTGGGGACAGATTGTAATTGACCCTCAAGCAGCCAGGCACGGGATTAAGGGGGAGTAAGACACCGAACCCCAGCATGGTCACACTAGAAATTCATGCATGATGCTCTCCTTCCTCTACACAAGCAGGTGGGCAGGGAAGAGAGACAGAATGGCTGGAGGTTTAACCTCTGCTCCTCCAGGCCAACACAAATGAGCTAGTCCAATGGGGAAAATAAAGAGAGGAAGGATATTCTTGTGGTTATGGCACTGGACTATGACTCAAGAGGCCAGCATTCAATTCCTGGCTGTGATACAGACTCCCTGTGTGCCTGACTTTCTCTGCCTCAAGTCCCTGTTTGTAAAATGGGCATACTTCTTTTCCCGCCACCCATTATCTGCTTTGCCTGTTCAGATTGCAAGCTATTCAAGGCAGGGTCTGTCTCTTACTGTGTATATGTACAGTGACTATCACATAAAACAAAAAATAGGCTGCATAATTCTCAGGGCTGCGGTAAGTTGTTGGCTCATGCCAGGCGAGGTGTTACTATGTGCTACCACTACCAGAAAGGGTTGGGCCTGAACACTCATTGAGACTCTGATGTTTAGCTTGACTTTTTCCACTACCTCTTTGAAGACATGCATTTAAGTTTTCATGCTCTTAAGTTTCCAAAGTGGCAGGTCGAGGATGCAGCCTGGAGGAGGGAATATCAAATAATCGCTTCCCCTTTATTTTACCTGCCTCTTTTACATTGAACACAATTGTCTGATATATTCTGCCCACACACCTAATATTGAATTTGTTTTCTTTCAGCTACGATGAGTGCATTGGGCCTGGAGCGACACAAATCTATATTCCTACAGATGATCCTCCACCGTATTCTCTGACAGATCCTTGTCAAAGGAATGAATTGTCTATAAACATTAGCTTGGAAGAGGAGGCAGCCTCTGGGACTACAGGAAGGTCTTCTAATTATCCAGTCAGACTGCAGGACTTGCAGCAGCCCATCTCATCAATTTCTTTGACAGCACTCACTTTCGAGGCTGCCCCCCCATATGAGACGGTTGTGTGCGAACAAAATAGCCCCATTCCGCTGGTTCCAATGGATGTGCTGAAAAATTCTTCAACTGACTGTCAAACCCTTCTCAACCAAATCATCTAAATGAAAGTGGCCCTTTCCACCCACTCTTTAGGAGGAGTCTGTCAGGATGAGAAAATGGGGTTTAAACAGAAGAATAAAACCCATAAAACTTTTATCTATTTTATATCTTTAAATGAGGCTGGATTTTTTTAACAGTGAATTTTGAAAGTTTAGGTAAACTTTTATCTTTGGGCTTTGAATTATTCCCTGGTGTCTCATATAAACAACTGCAGAATAAAACAACAGCAACAAGCAGTGCATCCAACCTTTTTGAAGCATCTGAAAACACATTCAAGTCAGCCACTGTTAATGTAGATACATGTTAGCCAATTGACACTATTTGTCAATGTTATGGTATTTGCATGTTGTAGAGCAAAAAGAGGAAGAAGAGTTTTTTTGTTGTTTGTGTACGTCATTGGTACATTATAACAAATATCTTAGAAATAAGAAAAAAACTATAATTTATAAAGCATTTTTTATTTAAATATATTTCAAGTAGACAGGCTGGATAGTATCTGGAAAATGTGGTTATCATAACTACTCATCTACTCAAAGGTGATGAAAGACGGTATTTTGCTATTCTTAACCTTTACATATATTGGCTACCATGATTTTGATGCCATTCCAAAAAGTGCCAATCCCACCTCAAAATAAAAAAAATATAGGAGTGCTAGAAATGTCAATGGAGTCTCAGAAATGCTCATTGGCTAGACAGCAATGGATTTCCAGAATTGCTAATTGATGAGGAAGGCCTATGACAGTCTTCCTAGAAGCTCTTCCTGGTGGGGTTGGTACCTGTGAAAAGTCCATCACAGCATGGTGGCTTGGCATAGCCATGGCGGGAAAGGTGTTTTGAAATACTAGCAGGTAGGTTAGGCCTGGTTCTTGTGGTACAAAGCTGCATTTCCAGGCATTAGCTAGTTGTCTTTCTCAATTATAAGCCTACAGTACATTCAAGGGATCATGACCTTTCCCTGCAGTAATTGCCAAAGTGCAAAGTAAATAATAGATGCCAGGACTTGGCATGCACAATGATATAGTGAATCTTATTTTGCAAAAACCCCTTTAATCATTCATGATCTCTTTCACTGCAATTTAGCTGTCCATAAATCTTGTATCTGTTCTTAGATCTCTATTAGTCATATATCTGAGAGAAATTGACTCATTCTACCAATAACAACAGAGGTAAACTCTGTAAATATGAAGACTTGATCTTACTTGGTATAGTGAGCATACACCCTCTGTAGTCCAGATCCTCAACTGGTGTAAATCAATGTAGCACCTTTGAAGCCAATGGATCTAGCCCATTTTGGTAAATCTCTTGCAGATAGTTCTTCAGTTTTCACATGGGCAGAAAGGACCTCAGTTTAATATCTCCTCTGAAGGACATGTAATTACTTCTTATGAAAACGAATACAGTACATATGTTATCATTGCTTTATGTTTTCTTCCAGATCATTGATGAAAATGATGATCCCCCATTTACAATTACATTTTGAGACTTTATCAGTTAACCAGTTTTTAATGTGTGCCATGTTAATTTTATATTAGTCTAGTTTTTAATCAAAAATGTCATGTCATACCAATTCAAATGCTCTACAGAAGTCTAAGTATATTACATCAACACTATTACCTTTATCAACCAAACTTGTAAGATCTATTTTCCATAAGCCCACGTAGAGCTGTATAAATTTCATTTCCCGCCTTTAGTTCCTTACTAATCCATCACTGACAAGATTTAAATCAAGGGTGGATGTTTTTCTAAAGTATCTGCTGTAAGAATTATTTTGGGGGCAGTTCTATGGCCTGGGCTAAACAGATCAGCTTGGATGTGCACACTAGCCCCTTCTGGCTTTAGCATCTATGAATTTAGTAGGACCTTACCCCATGAATAGTCCTACTGGAATCAGTGGGACTACCTGCAGAATAAGGTACTAGTCAAGTAAGGGAGACAGAATCTGACCCATAAATATTAGAAAGTAAATGAGAGTTTAGAAAATTCTTTCCTTTGTAACTATAAAATTGTGGTGCTGGGAGTGTCTCTTGAAGCTGAGAGCACTTTGCACCGCAGAGGATCAGGTCCCCAATCTGTTGTTAGGACCATACAGCTAAGAAATTACTTTTTAAATATTATTTTTAACCTAACAGTGTCCCTTTAATTTATTTCATTCCCCTCCATTAATTTTCCACGTATGGTGAAGGGCTAAGATTTTCCCCCCAAAAAATCTCATTTTGATGAAGGCAGTGGTGAGAACGGCAGATTTGTATTTTGTCTAGTGAGGGAGATGTTACCAGCGCCGAAACTGTAGATATCTAATCAAACTCTCTGTTCAGACACTAGAGCTAAAACGTTCTTAGTATTGTAATCTGGATTACAGGTAGCAGGATTGTTCACAAATAGCTGTCTGCTCCCCCTTATGGTGTATTGTTTAATAAAATAAACTCATCTGTTTATCATACTATGTAGACATCATTCAAAGGGCCCAATCCATCAAAAATATGTCCAGGTTGTTTGTCAGAGAGGGACATAGTAGCCAACTAGAACATCATCTTCCATACTCACATTCGGCATAAAAGCCAGGCACATACTTCTGCTGGTTTGGGCCTTAACAATGATTAATTGTTTATATGTTTTAAGTAAAATAAATACTACTAACAATAATGTAGTACTTCTATAGGTAATTTAGCACTGAGTGCACAGGTATGTTATCTTGTCATATACTTACTATAAAGGAATACTTGCTTTCTGAACAGTGACCAATGAAAAAGTGCTTCTTTTAGTAAATAGTATTTAACTGATTTTTTTTAATGTCCTCCAAATTAGAATTAAAAGTAAAAGTATGTTATTAATTGTACTAAGTAACTTTGCAATTAGTATTTCACTAAAATGAATTGCTGGAGTGACTTTTTAAAACTTTGTTGGTAATTCTTTTTAAACATGTGAAAGCTAGACATTATGTAGGAATAGTTGGACAGGTCTGAATGGAAGTGACCCAGATACTATTCAGGACAGAGAATACCATTAACAGACGTTTGTATGCAACTATAACCTCTCTCCAGTAGATTTTTACTACCACCACCAGAGTAAGAAGCGTTGACTATAGTTCTTTTTAATTATGTAATAGAGAAATCTAATTTCTTAGAGAACACAGGACTATTTAAAGGTCCAATCTAACCCCTACTTACTGAAGTCAACAGGATTCTTTCTCCAGAGTTTAATGGGAGTTGGGTTAGACCCTAAGAGAACTATATCCTGCTATCAGGTTTTGCCCCAGACACTCTCTTAACTTCAAAGGGTGCCCTATGGGCAGCTGAGTGCAGGACATGGCCTTTTGTTTATCTCACTATTGTCAGGAAGAACAGTTTGGACACAATGTTTCTTGCTGTTAACATTGGCACATGTCTGTATTCATCTCCTTTATTTGGGGTATTTTTAGTATACTGACCTTTGCAGACTGAACTTTTAGTAAAGAACATAAATGTAAATCATAGAACTCCTGTGCTTTTTGTTGCATCTGTACTGATTTTGGACCACTCGTTATTTTCTTTAGTTGTCTGCCAATTGACTAGGTTAATTCAGGGCAAGATTATGGCTCCCTCTACACATCTTCTGTGGGAACTAAGGGGGAGAAGCCTATCCTCGGGCTACTCACACTGTCAGAGCACAGGGGAGGGCAGCTTCCAAAGAGTCACTCCTCCTCCTTCTGCACAGTTGGGCGGGGATTGTGGGTGGAGCTTTGATTCTATTTCCCTACCCCCAGTGTACTGGCCAAGGCTGCAGATTACTTCACCTGCGCAGCAAAGGGGGAGGATCAATTTCCTCCCTTGTCTGTTCCTGGGGCAGTGCAGATACATGCTACTCTTCGGAAATAAACAGACTAACCCTTACGTTTATGTCTGAGTATTCGCCGACTGCCAGACTCAGGCGTATGATAGTTTTTCATCTAACCCCTACAAATAATGAGTGGGCCTCATCTAAACCCGTCTCTGCCCACCCACTTAAATAAATGGCCTCTTCAGCAGCTGGATCTAATTCCCAGTGAAGTAAACTGTAGCCTTTCCCTTGACTTCACTGAGAGCTAGATCCGTCTCAAAACATGTAAGAGCTACAATTACAGCCCCTATAGGAAATGAACATCTTATCAAAACCACAACATGGTCCTAGTCTTATAGGATCCATAAATGTAGATGTTTCCAGCTGGGCACTAGGGGAAGCCTGTTCTTTGTGAAGAGAAGCAGTATCTTGGTCTCCATTCCACGAATAACAATGGAATTAGCGGTGCCTTTTCTCTTCCCCAACTCGTGTATGAACCGACTCCCTCAGAAATTATGTTGAAAGCATGACATACAGTTGAGAGTCAACAGCAGCACAGAGAGTCCCTTCTTGCCAGTAATGTTTAATTTCAGTAAATGTGTTTCCTTCATCAGAAAAAGTGTTATCCCAGTGCACATTTGATAGTATTAACTACTGATTGCTTCATTCTTAAGTAGCTAAACTCACCAGTTATAGCACTGAAATGTGTTTGAGCTGTCCTCTATTACTCTGTTTCTCAAACACAGATTTTTCACAACTACAACTATTTTCATAGAAACTATGCACAAATAAATATGGTGACATTTGTAGCATCTGCACAAAACTAATGTATATTCACCTTGAATTTTACACTTTTTCCTAGATCTTTGGTTTTCATGCATTTAAATAACTGAAATGTGCAATATATTTCACCACATTTGTTGTTAAGCATCTGTTCAAATGCCTTCCCATTATGATATGGAGTATTATTCTACACAATGGTACATTTCAGGCTTCTTCTAAGCAAAATATATCCTGTGCTGTCACAGGTTCAGAATGAGGCACACACAAGAAAAGCTTCCACACGTTGTTAGTTATCCATTGTCCCTTTTTTGAATCACTGTGAAAGAGGACAAAGTGTGGAGTAAAACAGATTGTTTAGGTAAGATACATTTTGATATCTCTATATGAGGCAGCAAAGTAGTTCTGCATGCTCATGACTAGAACATTTTCATTTGCCTGTAGGTCAAGTTGCTTACTGTCAAATCATTTAAAAGGTGTCTTTCTTTTAACTCATCTGCAAACAGGTTAGGGCATCAGTGATGTACATGCTCGGAACTGCTTTCTCCTTACACGTTTATCAGGTCAACTTTATTAATAGCGATGCTCTGTGTTAACCAATGTTCTAGTTCTTAGAGGAGATGAATGAAGAAATAGATCCTAATGAAGAATAAGTGCAGGTGTAAACATCCCAGTCCCATTCTACCCTTCTGGAAAAGTTCTAGAATGTAACAGAAAATTATAAATTTGCTATAGCTTTTTTTTTAAGACAAACAATTCCATTTAATAGAGAATTATATCCCTGCTTTAGAATTCTAGAGTATGGTTCAAAAAAACCCATAGACAGGACAGGATCCTTTGATAAATTCTACAGGACTTTCCCAGAAGGCCAACGATAGAACAATTTACAAGAACCTCTTGCTATCCCAGCTATGCCTTCAAAGTAAAAATGTCAAGCCAGTCACCTTACAATTGTCGATTATTTTTTGCTATTCATTGTAAAGTGCCAGCTGTATAGACATAGCCTAAATTTAGTCACTTGCCATTGGCCAGACAGGAAGTCTGTTGCTGAGTCGGAAATTGAACCAAAGTCTCCCAAATCGCAGCCCAATGTCCTGTCCACTAAGCCACCTTTCCTAGCCTTACAGAGAACAGATCAAAGTTCAGACACTTACTACTTGACTTTGCTGTTCTATAGGCAGCTCGCTTCCTCGCATGCCTGAGCATTAGTTAGTTTTTCAGTATATACAGCAATAGGCATCTCTCATACAGCAACGTCAAACTCTACATCCCGGCCCAATTTCAGACAAGTCCGTTTCGGTGTAAGCATTCTCACTTCACCACAGAGAGACAGAACGAGCAGGAGTGATGAAAAGGCACATTGGCTTCAACGTTCAGTATGGCCAGAGATAAGGATGGTATTTAAGGGTGTCTGGAGTGAGCAGACAATTTGCTCCCAGCTCGTTTTTAGGGCCTGATTCCCCCTGCTTTACACTAGTTTTACTCCTGATAAATCCATAAAGCCACTGATTTTAATAACATCCCTCTGCTGGCAGAGACTGGCCTGATGAAGAAAAGAATCAGGCCTGCAGGGCCAGATTCACAAAGGGACTTAGGCACCTAACTGCCTCTTTAACTGCCGCTAACATTCTCAGTATCACCACTCAGCTGTTGCCTAACCCTGTGGGCATGCACAGAGCCACTAAATCCTGATGCCACCGCACAGCCAAGCAGCTTGGAGCCCTCGCTCATGTAGGCATCTCCCCTACCTCTCTTCCCATCAGGGCCCAATCCTGGAGGTGTTCTCGGCGCACACAGACAGGATCAGGTCCCATACAAAAGAGAGCCCAGGGCAAGCAGGTTGAGAATTGTGTGCCTAGTTGTCCCTGGAATAGCCAATAGCCCAGCATTCAGAGCACTCACCAGGGATGAAGGAAACCCAATTTCAAATCCCTAAGTACCTTTGTGAATCTAAACCTTAGTCACCAGGTTCAGTTCAGCTCTCGTGTAGGTGGGCACAATACCACTTGGATTCCATGGGAATTGTGCTTGCTTATGCAAGAGCTGAATTTGGTCCTCAGTTTCCTCAGAATCATCATTCTTTCTCTCTTGGAACTGCTAACCAGGTTTTTGCTTAGTTGCAGTCTTTGGAACATAAATATTACACTAATCATCCCAGCAGTGACAAGCACTTGTTTACCGCTATATATCTGGTGAGCTCTCTCTACTCTTTTGCTCTGAATGAATCCAATAAATTCAAGGTGGAGAGGCACTTTTTGCCAAGTTAGATGCCAACAAAGATGAAGCAATGAAAGATCCCTGTAAAAACAAGATCGTTGTGTCACAGCTTTGCTCCCAACAAGATATTTTATGTTGGTGTGAGGTTAAAGCCAGATTTATTTCTGTGTCACAAACGGTAAAAGAAACGGAGGAAAGAGCAAAGCACGGACTGAGCAACAAACTCTTTCATGTGCTTTTGATTAAAAAAATAAATAAATAAATAAAAAGGATGCATCTAATGGGAGTCTGTTTGGCTTAAGGAATTGTAAATGGACTATTGCACCTTGCACAGCTAAGTCACCGGCACAAACCCAGGCCATGTTGGGAGTGAGAGCTGGCATCAACCAAGTACCATCTTGTGTTTTGCGGTGGTGATCTCAGAAATGTTTTTGGAGGCCAGATTTCTAAGCCTTTGGAACAATCTGTGGAGACCTTTAAAGAGACAACAGTAGAAAATATAGTTCAGGGAACAGCTCTCAACCAATGCAAGACTGGACTAGGTGACTGTCAGCATATTGTGTACATGCAAACACCCACACCCACACCCAGCATTATTGCAAAGTAAATCTGGCCGCTTGGCGCAACAACAAAGCGTCTACCTCCTGCCCTGCTAGAGTACTTCAATCCTGACCAAAAAGCACCACCTCTGTCTAGGAGAATGTAATACAGGAGTTAGAATAAGGGACCTGCTTTTTATCTTCCAGCTCTAGCTCTGATCCCCATAACTGGACGTCAGCCTCTCTCTGCCACACTCATTCATACTCCATCACATCAACTCTCAGTCCTGGCTGCTTCCCCTCTCCTCCCTCCCACCAGCCTTTAACGCTCTGTCACAATCCAGAGCGCACCTCAGCATAATGGTGGGGGAATGAGCAGCAACATGGACACTGGACCCCAGTTTGGGTCAATAGCTGTCTGCATATGGCAATGGTGCAGCAGAGCTGCCTGTAGGCTCCAGCGGTGCCATGTCTCTGACTCCAGGGGTTGGGAAAAGGGATATTGAAATAATGCAGCAGATGGCCAGATGGCCTCATTCTGACATGTCTTTATTCCTAGCTAAATCAGCAATTTCTATATAGCAATTATCCATGCATGATTTCTACATAAGAAATTCTCAATGACATTTCACTTGGAATGATTATCAAGGCACATGTTTCTAGGAAGCCTGAGAAGTCAGATTCAAAACTGGTTCGATTGCAATAGAGCACAGCTGTCTTGTGCATGAGAAGATAGAGCAGCAAATGACTGTGTTCATGTGAATCTGGGATTTGGCACAAAATTAATCAAGGGGAACCATTTATTCAAAGGGATTAACAAGAAAATGGTGTTTAAAAATGAATAGCTATCTTGTAACTGGGATAATCGATTATGAGTGACGTCATTAAGAATTTATGGAGCCAAATTCAGACCTGGAATCAGCAGGTGCAGTTCCAAGGCCATCAGTGCAGTAAGGCTGAATTACACTCTCTCTGATTTGTTCTTAGTATAAATGGCAGTCCTAGAAGACCACTAAAAGAATAAGGAGAGCAGACATTAGCATTTGGGAGAAGACTGGCACAAACACTGTGCTGGCCAAAGAGAAGGCAGCCCAAATCCAGATTCCAAATGCAAACACCACTGACTTTGGGAAGTGTTTGGATCCAGATCTGAATCAGTCTTCTAGGTCAGGGATCTCAAAGTCCCGGCCCGCAGGCCATCTGTGGCCCAAGAACCTCCCCACTGCGGCAGGCCCGGCTCCAGCTTTTTGCCACCCCAAGCGGCGAAGCAAAAAAAAAAAAAAAAAGCTGTGATCGGCAGCACTTCGGCGGCAGCTCAAGGAGGAAGAGAGGGACTGAGGGACCTGCCGCCGAATTGCTGCCGAAGACCTGGACATGCCGCCCCTTTCTACTGGCCGCCCCAAGCACCTGCTTCCTTCGCTGGTGACTGGAGCCAGCTCTGCACTGCAGCCCGCGGAGGAGAGACGCATGCAGCCACACTGCTGGCAATGTCTGCTGCAGGCACCGCCCCCCACAGCTCCCATTGGCTGGGGGAAAGGGACAGAGATACCATCACTAGTCGCCAGGCAGAGTCAGCCATGGAAGCAGCGTCACTTTTTTCCACATTGAATATAAATAAGCCAAAATACCAAACACAACTACCTGACGCACACCTGGCTGCAATCCTGAAGGTTTCAACTGCTCAGTCACTGAGCCAAACATCAGCAGCAGGCGAAGAACTGTATAAAGTCATATGATAGTTTTATTATTTCTAAGAAATTCAAAATAAAAAATACAACATAAACGTTTTCTTTTCTGAACACCTTCTTCGATGACATTATTGGCCTGAGGGGAGGATTTGAGGACCGGCCTTAAGGTAAATTGAGTTTGAGACCCCTGTTCTAGGTGTTGCATCCACAATCCAGATTACAAAACTACCCCACCAAAGAAGGTGAGAGGGAGAAGGGACTCCTAAATCGAGACACTGCTCACATTTAAATCCTGGCAATGTAGAGGCAGAGTAAAATAAACTGAATGTAATGTCAAAGTAAATAGCACAAGGAATAGGCTGCATTACTCACTATTTCATTCAGACCCTCCAGTCTTTAACGGACCTAAAGCTGCTGGAGTGTTTCTGGTCTGCTGCTGAAACCCAGGGCATCCTGTAGAATGAAGGTCTAGCTTGGCATGGAACTCATGTGACCTTGCTCAGACATATCCACTGAGCTGGGGACAGGCCCAGTAGCTTCTTGCTATGGAATTTTGGATCTGGATATTTAGTCAGACCTATCAGGAGTGATGACACCGCTTCCCAATTGGTGTGACCCCTTAGATTAAAACAGCAAGTGTTGGGAATAAAAAGTAACCAGTGAAGGCAGGTTTCTAATGCAACAGCTGCTTTTGTGATATAAAGGATGAAAAATAAAATGAATAAATAAAGGTAACAGAGAACTTTACCCTTCCTGCTGCAAACTACTCAATATTTTGTGGGCTGCGCTAATGAAATTGTCCAGTCCACTTGCATCCCGCCCCAGCCATCCCATCCTGCACCAAATAAAGTCAACAGGAGTTTTGCCTGCGGCACTGGCTCAAAATGCTGCAGTCGCTGCTGCAAACTGTATTCCTCTGGACTATCTGCACTATTGTACAATACTGCAGTGTTCAGAAGGGGAAAAGTGCAACAACTTTACTGTTGCCAATTTTGGTTAGACATATTCCTGGAGGTTTCGTCACGTGTCAATCAGTCTTTAATAAAAAGAGTAATCTTTAATTCCTGGAGACTCCAGGACAATCCTGGAGGGTTGGCAACTGTAGCTTCAGGTATGTTATTGATTGGAGGTCTGAATGAACTATTATGAATAACGCAGACTATTCCTTGCGCTGTTTATTGTATCATTACATTCAGTTTGTTTTACCGGGCCCCTACATTTCCAGGAGTATCCCATTATTGTGAGTAATCACAGTGAGGAAGCTGTAGGCACAAATGGTGAACAGCCGGAAAGCAAGTTTCACTTTTGCTTTGGACTTGTGTTTTTACTTCCTGATTCCCCAAGAGCTGTCCTTGTAATTTGAGCCTTGACTGACACACAATGTGACCACTTAATTGTTAGCAGTGCCATCGAGAAGCCAATACCGGATTAGACAGAAGAGACTCAGCAAAGGTAAAGCAGGATAGCAACTTCCTCATTTACAATTCCATAACGTGCTTGAAATTTAAAGAGCAACATTTGCTAGTGTGGGACTCCTGCAAACTATGAAGGAGCTTAAAGCAGCAGCACCAGCCAAACAAGACATTTTAAGAGACTATGTTGCATTCTATGGCACGAAGTGGTCGGAAGGAAAACTTCTGATCTGCAACGAGACAACGATAAAAGCAAAAGCTAAACACTTCCTGGAGTCTGGTGCCTGCCCTGCTGAGAGATTTAGCAGGTTTAGCTTCTACAGCATTGCAGAGAATTGTTTAAAGATGAAAAAGCAACAAGGAGGCAATGTTTTCAAAAACCTCATACAAGCTTTCGAGTTCCTGGAGCTGCTCTGCATCAACCTGTTCCTCTCTCCTTGGAGAAAAGAAATAAAGTCGCTGAAGGTAGGATATGAGATGAAAACAGTGGCATAGCAACAGGATCAGAAAGCTATAAATCAAATCCTCAGGGTAGTGCTTTATTCCCAGTGTGCTGCACCTTTAATGAAATTAATGATTTACAGCTTGATCCCAAGTCCCCTGAAGTCAAGGGGAAAATTTCTATTGATTTCAGTGGGCTTTCAATCAGGTCCATTATGTGCAAGTGATAAAATTTTAAAAAGTGCCTAAGGATATGTCTACATTGCAATAAAACATCAGTGGCTGGCCGATGTCAGCTGACTTGGGCATGTGGGCTTGGGCTGTGCGGGGCTATAAAATTACAATTAGACCTTCAGGCTTGGGCTGGAGCCCAAGATCTGGGACCCTCCCTCCTTGGGGATGTCCCAGAGCCCGGATGTCTATGCTATAATTTTATAGCCCCATAGCCTGAGCCCCATGTGCCCAAGTCAGATGACATGGGCCAGCTGCTGGTGTTTTATTGCATGTAGACCTAGGTGACTTAGGGCCAGATTTTCAAAGGTAGTTAGTTGCCTAAAGATGCAGCTAGGTGCCTTGTCAGATTTTAAAAAGGACCTGAGCAGATTAGCCTTTTGGGAACCAGGTGCCTAACCGACACAGGTCCTTTTTAAAATTCACGTGGGTGCATAGCTGCATCTTTAGGTGACTAAATATCTTTGAAAATATGGTCCTTAGGAGCCCAAGACTTTCAATGAGACTTCAACAAAGTGCCTAAGTCACTTTTGAAAACAAGTTTTAAGTGCGTTTGAAAAACGTTGCTTACGTAGCCTGCCTTGCTAGAGGGGAGCAGCATGCTTTGCACTATACTGGTGAGCAAAAGCGATGTGCAGTCTGTTTATTCTCTTTTTTGTGAATGGACTGTGTGACGGGTTGGATCACAGAAACCCCCTTGGGAGCTGCCACCAGATGTGCAAAGACTACCCCTGCTCCTGTTTTCCCTGCCCGCTCAGGACTCCAGCACCCTGTCTTGCTGAGCCAGACACTCCCGTCTGGCTCCAACACAGATCCAGGGTCTGAATCACTTGTCCCAAAGCTGCAAGTTTCCTGAAAACAGCTTACAGAAGTGCGCTTGTCTTTAGCACTCGGATGCTCAATTCCCAATAGGGTCTAAACCCAAATAAATCCGTTTTACCCTGCATAAAGCTTATGCAGGGCAAACTCATAAATTGTTCGCCCTCTATAACACTGATAGAGAGATATGCACAGTTGTTTGCTCCCCCAGGTATTAATACATACTCTGAGTGAATTACTAAATAGAAAGTGATTTTATTAAATACAGACAGTAGGATTTAAGTGGTTCAAAGTAGTAACAGACAGAACAAAGTAAGTCACCAAGCAAAATAAAATAAAATGCGCAAACCTATGCCTAATCAAACTGAATACAGATAATTTCCTCACCAGTTCCAGAGTGCTCCCTTTTACAGGCTAATCTCCTTTTAGCCTGGGTCCAGCAATCACTCACACCCCCTGTAGTTACTGTCCTTTGTTTCCGTCTTCTTCAAGTTTCCTGGGGGGGGGGGGGGTGGAGAGGCTCCTTCTTTAGCCAGCTGAAGACAAACTGGAGGGGTCTCCCACAGGTTTAAATAGACTCTCTCTTGTGGGTGGAGACCCCCCTCCTCCCTCCTATGCAAAGTCCAGCTCCAAGATGGAGTTTTGGAGTCACCTGGGCAAGTCACATGCCCCTGCCTGACTCAGTCTTTACAGGCCGACGCCATTGTCCACATGGCATCTTGCATGTCTCCAGGAAGACTTCTCATGAGGATTGGAGCATTCCAAGATGCATTGTTCCCCAAGTGTCTCCTGATCAGGTACTTAACCTGGCGAATTCCTTCCTAAAGAAGCTGACCAAATGCCTCACAAAGCTTACTTAGAAACCAAGCAAGTATACAGCCCATATTCTTAACCTCGAGTAGAAAATGATATATATATGTACAAATAGGATGAATAGATATAGTAGACCATAACCTTTACGGAGATATGTTACATGGCACAGGCAGCACAAAACATATTCCAGCTATGTCATCCATACATTTATAAGCACCCCCTCCCCATAAAGCCTTATGGGGTACACTGTCACAGACTGTTTGTCCTTTGTACGTCAGCCACATTGCAGTAATGTTCTAACGTAGAAAGCATAAACATTAAAACAAGCTACATGAACATTACAGCTCTTCCTTGGCTACTTTTAATGCAAATTGGGTTCTCTACAGATCAGACAGAATGAAGCAATTTTACATAATGTCATCATTCTAAAAGTGTGGGTCCCAGAGCATGAGCTGTGAAATGCCATTTAAACCCTGCATGGCTGCCAGTTTGGATTCATTCTAATGCTCAAATAAATATCACACAAGACAAATCAGTGCACAGACTCAGAGGGACGTGGCATGGTGGGTGAGCCAGCCCCACTCCAGAGCTAGGAGGGGGCTGGAGGAAGGATGTGGAGGGGCATCAGCTCTGTGCAGGGCTTGAGCCACAGTTTTCAGCAGCTCTGTGCCCTATACAGATCTTGCTTACTCTGTTCCCTGCTCATTCCACCATACGGTGCAGACACTGGCCTGATCCATGGAAGGTGATGATATGGGCAGAGTCAAACAGTTCCCGAAGAAGTGGGAACTATCAACCACGGAATCCACAGAGATGGGCTGGCCTGACTTTGTTAAGCACGAAGCCTTTTAGCACGTTTTCGACTGTCACACCCTTGATTGTGGATTAACCCAGCCTATGGACTATGCCCCTCCCCCACAACCTGTTGCTCATCTGTCCATATTGTTCTCCAGGCAAATATATAACATAAACTATCAAAAGGCAGGGGATAAGGAAAAGCTAAACAAACGAAGAGGAAAATAAATGCCACCCTGAGGGAATGGAAACTTTTGATGAGGGAAAGAGAGTCTGAGGAATATGGAGCCTGGAACAGACTGACATAAAATGAATACAGAGAGTATCCTCTGCAAGACAGTTGCACAGGAGTTTGCTTGACCAGAGCGACTACTCCAGCTACATAATGCTATGATCTTTGAACAACCTTTCTAAATATTTGTCACAATTTTGAGTCACCACCTCAGCTCATTGGAGCTCTTTGTTATATCTTTAGACTAGGTTCAGGGGAAATGAGGGAAATGTAGTGTTCTACCAAGGAACCTCCAGAAACAGACGCACATATATTTATACGACTCATTTAAATGAACCCAACAATGGCATTATGATTTGTATCAACATAGCCCCTCACAGCCCCAGTCATGGACCAGGAGTCCATTGTGCCAGGCAGCATGCAAAGGCAGAACAAAAAAAAACAGCCCCTTCCCCAAGCAGTTTACAATGGGAGTATAAGGCAGGAAACAGGCAGATACAGGTAATGGAAGGGATTATCAATAATGTTTACATGTAAGGCTTTAAACCGAGATTTTCAAAAGTAACTACTGATTTTGGGCCCCACTTGGCACACTTAAAAGAGGCCTGATTTCCAGAAAGGGTTGAGCACCCGGTGATGCTTTCTCAGGGGACCCAGAACTGTAAGCCACTGGGATATCCCTCTGCCTCAGCAAGGGAGCTTTGCTGGAGTTTAACTGTGTCTCAGCTCCCTGCCACACCCGCCTGTCCACCTCACCAGTAAACACCTCAAGACTATGCCAGTCTTAACCTTGCCTTGCAGGTAACATTCAGTAACCCCCCTACAAGCTCCTCTGCAGTACCCTGTCCCTATCACTGCAGAGTCTCTGAAATTACCAAAGTTTGCTGCCTCCAAAGAGACAGTGCACACACCAGCTTGTTTGTTTTGCTGAGGACTCATGCTTTACTGTAACACAGCACTGAGATGACTTTATGGTAAAACCAAAAATAAGTTTATTACTAAAGAACAGATTTGAGTGATAGTAAGCAGAGACAATAGAAACTGAAAATGGGTACAGATAAACCATACATAAAATACACTTTCTGGTGTCTAAAATTTAACAGATTACAAGCCTGGTATGGGGCAATTTCTCACTCACAGTCAGTTCTCAGTGTCCTTAATCCACATGGCTGCAAAATACACCTTTCACAGATTCCAGAAGTGCTGGCCCTTTTGTCCCTTAAGTGATGTCTTTTTCCTCTTCCTTATAACTCAGAAAAATCTTTGAAACGTTTTTTTTTTTTAAAGTAACCCCATACAAAGTTCTTCCCTACTGCTTGTTCCGCAGGGTGCAGAGCATGTCCCTTTTTTGTCCTCTTGTTAATTAACTCTTTCTGGTGGGTTGATTACTTTGTTTACCTTAGATGCAAATATACTCATTGTCTCTAGCTTACCAAGTTAGACTCAGGCAGATGGGCAAATCCATATTCCTTTGTATAAGACAAGCCTGTTTTTCCACTCTACTCAGATGGTTTGGTCTGAACATATTTTAGGCCAGATCTACACTACAGACCTAAATTGGTATAAATGCGTCACTCAAGGTTGTGAAAAATCCACACCCCTGAGCAACACAGTTATACTAATCAACCACCCACACACCCCCATGTAGACAGCGCTGTGTCGATGGGAGAGTTTCAGTGTTCAAGGGGTTTCTATTTTTTAAGTTGAAAAAGACTTTGCTCTTGAATGGAACACAAGAAAAGGTGTTTGATAGTTTTATACTATCCTAGTCTGGCCACGAAGATCTTCTGCTGCTGCCACTGTCCTTTTCAATTAGTGAGGTAACAGGCCATATCCTCAGCTGGAGAAATTGGCGTAGCTCCACTGAAGTTATTGCACTTGAGCAAAGCAATCATTTTCAGGAGGCTGCCAATAATGCTGGTATAAAACCTCAAAATTCAAAACTCAGTGACACCAGTTTGGGGAAATAGTTGTTAAAAATTAAATAGTTATGAACTTGTTTAAAAAGCCCCTTCCCCTGCATGATTTCCCTCAATGCCCATCTTAATGTTTCTTTTTTTTTTTCACAGACGTTTACAGGTAATTTTGTCTACTGTGTTCAATCAGTGCTCCCAGAAAACGTAGTAAAAACAATACTGGAGAAAATAGGTTACATTGCAACAACAGCAACAGAGTATTCACTTGTCAGAAAGATAAATGAGGAGGAAACAAAAGAGACTGCATTTGAAATATTTCTTGCAAGAATCGAGTGTGAAACCATCCTTGAAATGATAAACGAAGTACAACACAGTGATTTGGGAGATATCCTACAGAAGAGAGCACAAAAGCATTGGTATCATGAAGAAAACAAGGAGAGAGAGAGTCAACCCTTCCAGAGAGAGGGCCCTGAAAATCTGGAAAACAAAGAAAATAATGAGATTTCTTCATGCCTTGGTGCTCAACAGAAGTCCTCAACAAAGAGTGAGAAATCCTTTGAAACTGCTGGAAATAGTAAGATCAAAGATGAATCCCATTTTAAACCTCCTGCTGATGTGCCTCAGTTAGCATCTACTCAATCCACTAGCAGGCTTCAAGTACACCAGAGGCAAGTGAGTGAGTCAGCACACTCTCCTGGCAAATGCTCAGATAGCGAAGACTTCTTGAACAAATACAGTGACATTGTCATAGGACAAAAGCCTATCTTCAGTGAGAATTCTTCTCAGAAAGTGTTTGAAGAGAAGCTAAGAGGCGATCAGCGTGAAGAATGTGTTTTGGTGATCTCAACACCGTTGACAGCAAACGAAGCTGGCCCCAAACCACTCTCACCAGGTGCAAGCGGCCCACAAGCCTTTGCAATATTTACTGACGCTATTCCTGAAAGCAGAAATGCCCTTGATAAATACAGAGCCCAAGAGGTCCCTGAAGAAACCATCGAAGCAAAAATCAGTGATGCCATGAATTGCATAGGCACCTCCACAAATCCTGCAGATCAACCCCAGGAGCTGAAGCCCCTGTCTCATGTCAATACAGTTGTTACAGAATGTAATTTAACCAGAGAAGACAAAATCTGTGAAATGTCTTTATCTTTTAGCAAACTAAAAATCCAGGAAGCCAGTGATGAAGGGCTTATGTATCCAGTAGAGGAAACTGCACAACCTGAGTGTATAACGAATGTAAATACAAGTGATAAAGACATCAGAGAATGGAATCACTCCAAGATGAAATATATATATCCAGCTAGGATTCAGACAACAAATAAAGCACCTTTCAGTGTTGGTCAGTCTTCCTCAAACCTACTTGGTAACGCCACTGGGGGCCCCGAGTGTCCTACCACTGGCTCGGATAATAAGAGACTATTAACAGATACGCCTGGTACACATGCAACTTCAGAGGGTTTCAGACACATCAGAGAGCCACCTAATCTCACTTACATCCCTCCCAGAAGTATTTATGTTCCACCTTCAGGCCCTAGCGCCACCACTGTGAATTGTAGGAAGAGCCACTTACAGCCTGAAGGAGGTTCGCTTGAGTCCTCTTCATCTACAGAAGTGAATGAAATTAACCAAGAGGACTATGTAATTATCAGCAAGGATGGTGAATAAGGAATGCCAGGCCCATATGAGTCGGAAAATGCCCTTCACCATTGGTCTACAACATACATGTATTTCCAGGCTGGTCTTGGTCCTCTCTTGAGCAAAGATTCGTCATACCAAAGCACGTGCTGCTTTTGGGTAGTGAAGAAAGGGTCCATTAGTCTGCTCTAACTATTTGTCTTCAGTGATCACACTGATACTCAGGTGCTCAGACCTGAATGGTCACCTGTTTTTAATTTGTGTGTATTAAAAATAAGGATAAATTCACAAATGTATTTGATATGATATATAAGTTAGACACCAGGGCCTGCTGTATTTGGCTTCTGACAGGTTTTTCAAATACATATACTGCCACTTTTTCTCTTTCTCTCTCTAACAAGTAATTCTTGCAGCAAGGCAGCAAATTTACCTCAAAGAATGAAATAAAGTCTAAAATGTTATGCAATGGGAAAAATAGATAAATGATTCCAAATGAAGGTTCACTGTTTATAGCCTCTCCCATGCCTCATTCAAGTTAAATTTGAAGCTCATCTCCAGTTGCGCATAACATTTCAGTGAAGTTAGCTTTTGAGCTAATATTCCTTTTGCTTGTACTCAGTCCTAAGATTGATTTAGAAAGTTTGGTAAAATTCTGTTTGGACGTTCGGGAAAAAAAAAAACGGAGGTAAAACACACTCTGCCAAGACATTTTCAGATGTATTTTTGCGTTAGAATAATCCTGTGGGTCTTCTAAATATACTTGATTCTGTACAATTATAGGTTTTGATACTTCCCTCTGTTTGCTACCACCAAATAATACCAAAAGAAAAAAATGTTTTGTCTTAAGCCCCAGTTCTGAAATTTGACTCTCTCAAACAAACCCTTATGTCTGTACAAAATCCTGTTGAACTCAATGGTGCTTAGTGCAGGAAAAGGGATGGCTGGCTTGGGGCCTTAATGAGGACTAGTGCCTTTAACCAATATGACAAAAATTGTTTATTAAATGAAGTTATAACCTTTTGAAAACTACATGCTTTTCTTGCACTATACATTGTTTTCTACTAACTTTTTAGCAATATAATGAAGTTCCATACTCCAGATATACTCTCATGTACATATACACCAAGATTTTCAAAAATACATGCTAAAGTTAAAACCAAAGGTAAGCTCCTAAATAAGTAGCCTGAGTGCTGACCAGCAACTGACTTCAATGGGAGTTGGTTTTGGTCACTTATTCGGGAGCCCTCTGTTGTCAAACTTAAGCATTTAAAAATCATGATTCAGGCCCAAACGAATAATGGAATTTTTGTGTGTATATATTTCAGTTTCTTGCCTTGTCTTCTGGGTTTTGATTCTTTAGGGTTCACATTTTCATTTTTTTCTCCATGAGGGCTAGAAACACACTTTAACCCCCCACCCCCACCCCCAAAGGACAAGACAGAAAGTTGAGATTCTTACTTAACCACATGACTTCAGGGGCTGCGGATTTAAGAAAAACACCAACTATTGGGAATATTGCAACAAAATAACAAGAATTGGCAACTCTGTGAGACTAACTTTCAGTTCCTTATATGGAAAATCTTGGCTATTAAGTGTAAATACAAACATGTGCCTGAAGCAGTATGCAAATATTACATTTATTTGTATTGTTGTTCATTTAGATAACATGCAATATCAGATAAGAGCATGTGTAACAGTACATTTGACTGCTGAAAGTATCTTTTTTCCAAAATAGTGCTTAGTATAAAGCAGAATAAAAAAAGTGTATTCTAATGCTAAGCTCAATATATTTTTCAGAAATCTTAAGCAATCTCCTTAGTAAAAGGTATTATAACTTAGATATTTCCAATACCAATTCTTTCCTAGAGTTGCTTATTTGTATATAGAGAAATAGTTGCTGATCATTTCTTCAAGTTCTTTATAATGTCACCATCTGGATTGTAAAACGGTAGTTCTGTGCCAAGAGAAAAAGAAAAACAGGATTCTTACGGGGTGAAAGAAAGAGTGGGGCTATCAGGAAAGCTGAAGAACTCACACAGGGAAAGCTCTGTACTTTGAAAAAGTCACTGGAGAATCCCTGCAATGAAGCTCTTAGAAGTCTTAACAGTAGCGGGTGTAAAACCCTGACTCCATTGAAGTCAATGGCAGGATTGCACCTAAGGTTTGAGGGAAGTTTACGTTACACACACGAGCAGATATTCCTGTGTGCATATATGTCTTCCAAGTCCACATTCATGTTCTTGCTAAACTTTGTTTCGTTTATTGTGTTTTTATAAGATGCAATTCCCCCCTCACCCCCCATTGGGGATTATTAAAGTTCCTCTTCTGTTTTAAGCTTTGTGTCTAGCAAAAGTTATTAGGGGAGCTCTGACTGGGAAGTTGCAAAAGCCGTCCCCACCACACATGAGAATATGTACTGTAGACACATATGGTACATCTCTACGGCAGCTGGGAGTAGGCTTCAGCCTGGATAGACAGACTCACGCTAGCAGGGCTTGAGTGGCCATGTGGATATTGTGGCATGGCCTGGAGCTTGGGCTCTTAAACCTTCGGGGGTTGCAACATCCACAAAGATTTTTTTAGCATGCTACTTTGGGCCCTGCTAGCAGAAGTCTGTCTACCTGAGTTGGGAGGCTGGGTCTTGGGTGCGGTGTAGAGATACCTAGAGAGGTGTAGAGATAATGCTGCTGGGAGAGAGTGGGCCAGGTTGGCTGAGGGAGATGACTGTGATAAAGACAATAGAAAAAGTTACCTGTTCCGTAACTGGCGTTCTTCGAGATGTGTTGCTCAGGTGTATTCCACTATAGGTGTGCGTGCTCGCCACATGCACCGGTGCTGGAAGTTTTTCCCTTAGCAGTATCTGTAGAGGGGGAGCACCGCTGCGACCCCTGGAGTGGTGCCGACATATCGTGCCATAAAGGGGGCTGCCTGCTCCCCCCACCCTCAGTTCCTTCTTGCCAGACAACTCCGACGGAGGGGAAGGAGGGCGGGACGTGGAATACACCTGAACGACACATCTCAAAGAACACCAGTTACGGAACAGGTAACTGTCCTTTCTTCTTCGAGTGATTGCTCATGTGTATTTCACTATAGGTGACTCCAAGCTATCCCTGATGGAGGCGGGTAGGAGTTTAAAGAAAAAGATTTATGGGTTACCCGGGCGGAGCACCGCCCTACCAAACCCGGCGTCATCCCTTGTTTGGGAGATGATCGCATAGTGTGATGAAAAAGTGTGGACAGAGGACCACGTAGCAGCCCTACAGATGTCCTGGATAGGGGCATGAGCCACACAGGCCGCAGACGAGGCCTGGGCTCTTGTCGAATGCGCCTTCACTATAAGAGGCGGGGGAACCCCTGCCAGGTCGTAACAGGTGTAAATGCACGAGGTGATCCATCAGGAGATCTGTTGGGTGGACACCGGGCGTCCCCTCAGGCACTTGGCCGAGCAATAAAAAGCTGGGGGGACTTCCTAAATGACCTGGTTCTGTCCAGGTAAAAGGCCAGCGCTCTGCACATGTCTAACATTCCTCATTGGAGGAATGGGGCTTAGGACAGAGGACCGGAAGGAAAATATCCTGATCCATGTGGAAAGCCAAGACTACCTTCGGCAAAAAGGAGGGGTGAGGGCGGAGCTGAACCTTGTCCTTATGAAAGACCATATACGGCGGTTCAGAGGTCAGGGCCCTGAGCTCGAAGACCCGGTGGGCTGAGGTGATTGCCACTAAGAACGCCACCTTCCACGACAGGTGGGACTACAAACAAGTGGCTAAGGGCTCGAAAGGTGGCCCTGTGAGGCGGGAAAGTACTAGGTTCAGGTCCCAGAGCGGGACCGGGGGTCTGGCGTAAGAGAATGCCTGATCTAACCCTTTCAGAAACCGGGCCGTCATGTGATGCAAGAATATAGACAGGCCCTGCACCGGGGGATGGAAAGCCGAAATGGCCGCCAGGTGCACTCTGATGGAGGCAGGCGCCAGCCCTTGGGTCCGAAGGGACAGGAGGTAATCAAGGACAAGCTGGATAGATGCGGAGGAGGGAGAGAAACCTCTATCCCTCACCCACATAGAGAACCTATACCACTTAGCCAGGTAGGTTCAACGAGTGGAGGGTTTCCTACTCTCCAGCAGGACCCTTCTCACATCCTCAGAACACCTCCCCTCCTCCTCATTTAACCACGAAGCAGCCACGCTGTCAGGTGGAGTGCGGCTAGGTTGGGATGGAGGAGATGACCTTCCTCCTGGGAGAGGAGGTCTGGGCGTAGCGACATTAGATGTAGTGAGGGAGGGGGCTCTCGGAAAGGAATACCCTGAAGCATATTGCTCGGGAGGGACCACCATTGGAGGTCTGCCACCACCTTGGGCGGCATCGTGACCACCTTGTCCAGGCCATCCCTGGCCTGGAAATACCGGGAGGCCAGCCAGAGCTGAAGGGGCCTCATCCGAAGCCTGGCGTGTCGCACCACATAGGTGCACACTGCCATGTGGCCTAGAATTTGAAGGCACACCCGTGCCGTGGTTAACGTACAGGGTGGTGTGGGAGTCCTTCATCCCATGCAGACAGGTGTCTATCTGGTCCGCAAAAAGGGCCTTGCCATCAAACAGCAGGTCCTGCATTATGGACTGGGGTTCTGACGACAGCCCCAAAAGCGAGAGCCACGACGCCCGTTGCATGGAAACCGCGGAAGCCATCGAACGAGCCACTGTGTCCGCTGCATCCGAAGCCGCCTGGAGAGCAGCTTTGGTGGCAGCCGCACCCTCCTCAATCAGCACCCGGAACTCCTTCGCATCCTTGTCAGGAATGAGGGGCTCAAACTTGGGGAGGGATCCCCAGAGATTAAACTCATAACGGCTCAGAAGCGCCTGATGGTTGGCCACTCTGAGCTGGAAACTCGCTGACAAATAAACCTTTTTTCCAAAGGTATCAAGTCTACAAGCGTCCTTGTCCTTTGACGTGGGCGCGGGCTGGCCATTCCGCTCACGGTGGTGAACCGACTCTACCACCAGGGAGTTTGGAGCTGGGTGGGTGTAAAGTTACTCGAGACCCCTCACGGGGATGAAGTACTTCCTCTCGGCCTTCTTGGAAATAGGCACAAGAGAGGCCGGGGTCTGCCAAAGGCCAGTGGTGATATTGGCGACTCCCTGATGGAAAGGGAGCGCCACACGCCCCGGTACCGAGGAGGCGAGGACATTGAAGAGAGTATCGGAGGGCTCCTCCATCTCTTCGGCCCGGAGCTCGAGGTTGGCTGCCACCCTCCGAAGCAGCTCTTGATGTGCTTTAAAGTCCTCTTGGGAAGAGGAAGGTGGTACCGCAACCGAATCGCCCTGGGCCGAAGAGGTGGAAGGTGCGGTGCCTTCGGTGGCCAACAGCATCGTGGGCTCCAGGTTCGGTGTCTGAGTCGGTGCCGGGGGTTCGGCGCCCACAGCCTGATCCCGGTGCTGGGGAGGTGACGCAGGGTGGCCCCAAGAGGCTCCCGCCAAGGAGCGAGGTCCTGGCTACGCAGATGCCTGAGGCCACGGTGCCCACTGGCACCATTGTCCCTGCCAGGGCACAGTCTGGAACGGAGGCGCATCAGGTGGCAGGACTGGTTGCTCTTGCGGCACGGTGCAGCCCAGGGACAGACGGCTGCGTATCAAAGCCGAAGTCCTGGAAGAGTGCACAGTGCCATAGGAACGACTGGAGCGGTCTCTATTGTGATGGATCCTGCCCCAAGACTTCGACCGGGACGATGTTGACAGGTAGATGTCCAAGGAACTGTCTCTGGATTCCCTGCGGTGCCTGTGGCCACGGGGCCGCAGTGCCGGGGACTCTCAGGACACGCGATGGGCATGGCCTCTGCGATGGCGGACGCTTGAATACGAGCGCCGGTGCCGACGGTGTCGAGACCTGTTCCTCTTGGAGCAGCTGGAAGAGGAACAGCACCGTCTCTTGTCACCTCCGCGACGGTGTCTGAGAGCAGAGGAGTGGGATCGGCTCATCGAAGAGTCCGGACGCGGAGTCGACGTACGTCTCGACCTCTGACACCTATGGGGAGGGCTGATGGGCGTCCAAAGGCGGCTTCCCACGAGACCGGGGGCCCGACTGAGGCAGCACTCCCGGCACAGGAAGCGCTAAGATGTCACGCGCGGCCTGAGCTGCCTCTGGCGTCGAAGGCATGCGTACCTCCGGAGAGGCTTGTGCAGACGGGACTGGACTACTCCGCTCAGCCCGAGTCAGAGGTCTCTGTTCCGATGGGGATCGCGGGCTGCCCAACTCAGGTCTGGCCTCACCCGTCCTTCTCTCGGCACCGCTGAGACTTCCCTGGCTTCTTAGCTGGGGAGCGGTGCCAGGAGGTTGACAGCGCCTCGCTGCGCACCGAGGACGTGGTACCGGGTGCTGCTTTGGAACGGCGCATCGCCACGCGCCGAAGACGCGGAGCCCGGCGCGGTGTCGGCTCGACGCGCCGGTGCTGGGGCCAATGACGACTCCATTAACAGAGCTCGGAGTCGGATCTCACGCTCCTTCTTTGTCCGTGGCTTGAAGGAGCGGCAGATCTTGCACTTGTCACTAATGTGAGACTCGCCCAGACAGCAAAGACACTGATTGTGTGGATCGCTTCTGGGCATGGAGTTGCGACAGGAGTTGCAAAACTTGAAGCCTGGGCCACGGGGCATGCCCCGAGCCAGGCACTCTCGACAGAAAGTTCAGCAAGGAAGAGATCAGTGAAACTGGATACCACTAAGGCTAGAAACGCTGCAGCTAAGCTAAGCTGGAGCAAGTTCCGACTACCTTCACTGGCGGGAAGAAGGAACTGAGGGTGGGGGGAGCACGCAGGCCCCTTTATGCCGCGGTATGTCGGCGCCACTCCAAGGGTTGCAGCGGTGCTCCCCCTCTACGGATATTGCTAAGGGAAAAACTTCCGGCACCGGTGCACGTGGTGAGCACGCACACCTATAGTGGAACACACCTGAGCAATCACTCGAAGAACTTAAATTATTATTTGGAAAAAGAGGCAAGGCTTAAAGGAGTCCAAACAGAAAGCATAAAAAAAGGGTTGTCTCAGCTCAGCGACAGCAGCCCCAGAACACTGCATCGGGTCACCAAATCGTATCACTGAATTTGCTTCAATAATAAAACTAAAGTTAAACTCATTTTGAACACATACCTCAATTACACATAACCCAGCAGATCTAAAGTGGCCATATTTTGAGATTTGAACATTTGATGACATTTGTGCGATTTGGGGCACAGCTTTAAACCACATAAGCCACATTTTTATATGGGCCTTGAACTGTGTTCCATTTGTGTGCGTGCAACTTCATGTGTATTCTCACTGCACCTGTGGAATTGCTGAGATGGCCAAGTAGCAGCTACACAGACCGGACAGAGGCCGTCTGTAATTCTATTTTATAAATGGACAGAAAGAGAGGCAATGCCTGGGGCAGGGGGAGCATGGGGTCGTGTGCCCCCAACCCCGATTTCTACCAGGGTTTATATGCCCTGCCCTGAACCCCGCTGCATACCACCAGAACGTTTAAATCAAAGGTTTTCCAACTGTGGGGCATGCTCCCTATGGGGGCACAGAAGAACATTCAGGGGGCAAGCAGTGGCTCAGGCTTCAGCCCCACATGGCAGGGCTCATGGAGCACCACCTCTACCCCCTGTTTCACCTATTTTTGTCTGGGTTGGGGTGGGTGGGACACAACCAAAAATTGTTACTTGGTGGGGAAGGGGAGGGCTCAGCTCAAAAAGTTTGAAAACCTCTGCTTTAAATTGTGCCCCCTGCTATCAACAGTTATGCATCATCTCTGGACAGAAACTGAGGACAGACTGCAAGGGAGGTTTCTAAAGGGCCAAGCAATTTATGATCCCATCGGCCAATGTGCTCCTGCATACAAGTTCTAATGAATGCTGCACCTCTCTTTGCTTAGTTAAATTACATCACAGTCAGCACCTGAACTTAGCTGACAACAATACCAGGGCTGCATATGTCTCTTGCTAAAGGGGGGTCTATTTGTTTTGGTAAAATGTGTGCATATCTTCTTGCGAGCGGCTGACTTTAATTGTGCTACAGCTGGTACTGATTGTCTGTGGATTAAATGGGGATTTGCTTACTGACTGGATATCTTTCTGTCACAAATTTGAGTCCCAGCCTATTCCCAAAGCGACATGCTACACAGAGCTAGCCCCTTTGAATGGCTCCACTCCCTTGCCCTGGATTACCAACATTCTCTTTTGATTCCTACAGAAGCGGCTCTTAGGCTGTGGAATCTGGTAGTTGGCGATACTACTCACTCACTCACTCACGCTCTCCCTCTGGGTGTCTTGAGCTAGTCATTTTTCCCCACTTAACATTCATATCACACCCATGACCCTGCGCTGTTTAGAATTAAGGGTGCTGAAGAAGCATAGGTTAGCTTTAGAACAAATGTTCTTGAAAAGGTAAGAATCAAGAAAATTGAATTTCAGTGCAAGGAAGATTAAAACACATTAACCAAAGACAATAGGAGAACACTAAATTAGAATTTGTTTAGGGATATTAAGCATAGGTTTAGAAAGCAGGAGATTATGAAACAAAATGTTTGAGGGAGAAACAAAAAAGAATTGACAGGGATTTAGGAGAGCTTGTGATACTGTCTGATAGAGAGATTTAGGCTTCCAGTGCCCAACCAAGTCAGTTTTTAATAACACTCCAAAAAGTAGTTCCTAAAACACACTACTCTGATTGCCAATGTTCAGAGAAAAAAATATGACAGAGTAACCACCAATCATTTGAGCAAATAACCGAAACAATGCCATTCTGCTGCAATATTTTAATTTACACAGTGAATTTGGAATCAAGACTGAAAGGAGTAAAAACTTCCCTGCTCACGAAAGGGTTTCTATTAAGGAAATATATATATATATATATATATATATAATTGAACATTTCAAACATATGGGACAATCTCCAAGGAGTTGGCTGTTTTTGGTCTCTCTTAGGGTATGTCTACACTACGAAATTAGTTCGAATTTATAGAAGCCGGTTTTATTGAAATCGGTTGTATACAGCCGATTGTGTATGTCCACACAATAAAATGCTCTAGGTGCTCTAGTCGGCAGACCTCGTCCACAGTACGAGGCTAGCGTCGACTTCCGGAGCATTGCACTATGGGTAGCTATCCCACAGCTATCCCACAGTTCCCGCAGTCTCTGCCGCCCCTTGGAATTCTGGGTTGAGATCCCAATGCCCGGATGATGCAAAACAGTGTCGCGGGCGGTTCTGGGTACATGTCGTCAGGCCCCTCCCCCCTCGTCACAGCAACGGCAGACAATAGATTCGCGCCTTTTTACCTGGGTTACCTGTGCAGACAACATACCACGGCAAGCATGGAGCCCGCTCAGCTCAGCTGAGCTCACCGTCACCATATGTCCTCTGGGTGCCGGCAGACGTGGGACTGCATTGCTACACAGCAGCAGCTGCTAACTGCCTTTTGGCGGTAGACGGTGTAGCATGAGTGATAGCCGTGGGGCTGGCAGCCGTAGTGCTGCATTGCACCAGCCCCTTGCAGGCGATGGTATATTATGACTGGTACCCGTCGTCGTCGTACTGGTATGGCTGTCAATCATGGCCACCTGGGCAGACATGCTACTGTTTCGATGATGACGGTTACCAGTCATAATATACTATTTTCTGCCAATTGCCCAATATTGTCTGCTAAGCACCCAGAAGAGGCCGAGGGCGATGCTGGGTGCTGGCGGACGTGGGGCTGGCAGACGTGGGGCTGCATTGCTACACAGCAGCAGCCCCTTGCCTTTTGGCAGATGATGGCATATTATGATTGGTATCCGTCATCGTCATACTGGTATGGCTGTCACTCATGCTGCAGCGTCGGCTGCCACCTTAAGATGTAAAAAATAGATTTGTTCTGTGTTCATTTGCTTCCCCTTCCTCCGTGAAATCAACGGCCTGCTAAGCCCAGGGTTTCCAGTTTAATCTTTGGGGGGACCATTCTGTGTGACAGTTGTTTGTGTTTCTCCCTGTTCCTGTACCTGTACGCCATGTCGTCACTCGGCCCTCCCTCCCTCCCGCCCTCCTTCTCCTGGTCCATCAGATACTACTTTCGCGCCTTTTTTCTGACCAGGCGCCATAGCTAGCACTGGGATCATGGAGCCCGCTCAGATCACCGCGGCAATTATGAGCACTATGAACACCATGCGCATTGTCCTGGAGTACATGCAGAGCCAGAACATGCCAAGGCGAAACCCGGACCAGGCGAGGAGGCGATTGCAGCGCGGCGACGAGAGTGATGAGGAAATTGACATGGCCATAGACCTCTCACAAGGCACAGGCCCCAGCAATGTGGAAATCATGGTGTTACTGGGGCAGGTTGATACCGTGGAACGCCGATTCTGGGCCCGGGAAACAAGCACAGACTGGTGGGACCGCATCGTGCTGCAGGTATGGGACGATTCCCAGTGGCTGCGAAACTTTCGCATGCGTAAGGGCACTTTCATGGAACTTTGTGACTTGCTTTCCCCTGCCCTGAAACGCCAGGATACCAAGATGAGAGCAGCCCTCACAGTTGAGAAGCGAGTGGCAATAGCCCTGTGGAAGCTTGCAACGCCAGACAGCTACCGGTCAGTCGGGAATCAATTTGGAGTGGGCAAATCTACGGTGGGGGCTGCTGTGATCCAATTTGCCAGGGCAATGAAAGACCTGGTGATAGCAAGGGTAGTGACTCTGGGCAACGTGCAGTCAATAGTGGATGGTTTTGCTGAAATGGGATTCCCAAACTGTGGCGGGGCCATAGACGGAACCCATATCCCTATCTTGTCACCGGAGCACCAAGCCACCGACTACATAAACCGCAAGGGGTACTTTTCAATGGTGCTGCAAGCCCTGGTGGATCACAAGGGACGTTTCACCAACATCAACGTGGGATGGCCGGGAAAGGTACATGATGCTCGCGTCTTCAGGAACTCTGCTCTGTTTCGAAAGCTGGAGGAAGGGACTTTCTTCCCGGACCAGAAAGTGACCATTGGGGATGTTGAAATGCCTATCGTGATCCTTGGGGACCCAGCCTACCCCTTAATGCCATGGCTCATGAAGCCATACACAGGCAGCCTGGACAGGAGTCAGGACCTGTTCAACTACAGGCTGAGCAAGTGCCGAATGGTGGTGGAATGTGCATTTGGACGTTTAAAAGCGCGCTGGCGCAGCTTACTGACTCGCTCAGACCTCAGCGAAAAGAATATCCCCATTGTTATTGCTGCTTGCTGTGCGCTCCACAATATCTGTGAGAGTAAGGGGGAGACATTTATGGCGGGGTGGGAGGTTGAGGCAACTCGCCTGGCCGCTGATTACGCGCAGCCAGACACCAGGGTGGTTAGAGGAGCACAGCAGGGCGCGGTGCGCATCAGAGAAGCTTTGAAAACGAGTTTTGTGACTGGCCAGGCTACTGTGTGAAACTTCTGTTTGTTTCTCCTTGATGAACCCTCCAACCCCCCCCCCCGACCCGGTTCACTCTACTTCCCTGTAAACCAACCACCCCACCCCACCCTCCCCTCCCCTCCCGCTTGCAGAGGCAATAAAGTCATTGTTTTTTCACATTCATGCATTCTTTATTAGTTCCTTACAGAGGTGGGGGGATAATTGCCAAGGTAGCTGGGATGGGTGGGGGAGGAGGGATGGAAAAGGACACACTGCATTTTAAAACTTTAACTCTTATTGAAGCCCAGCCTTCTGATGCTTGGGCGATCATCTGGGGTGGAGTGACTGGGTGGCCGGAGGCCCCCCCACCGTGTTCTTGGGCGTCTGGGTGAGGAAGCTATGGAACTTGGGGAGGAGGGCTGTTGGTTACACAGGGGCTGTAGCGGCGGTCTCTGCTCCTGCTGCCTTTCCTGCAGCTCAACCATACGCTCGAGCATATCACTTTGATGCTCCAGCAGACGGAGCATTGCCTCTTGCCGTCTGTCTGCAAGCTGACGCCACCTATCATCTTCAGCCCGCCACCTCTCCTCTCGTTCATGTTGGGCTTTTCTCATCTCCGACATTGACTGCCTCCACACATTCTGCTGTGCTCTATCAGCCTGGGCGGACATCTGCAGCTCCGTGAACATCTCGTCCCTCGTCTTACGTTTTCTCTTTCTAATGTTCACGAGCCTCTGCGAAGGAGAAACATTTGCAGCTGGTGGAGGAGAAGGGAGAGGTGGTTAAAAAAGACACATTTTAGGGAACAATGGGTACACTCTTTCATTACAAGGTCGCATATTTCGGCTTGCAGGCAGCCATCGTAGGCCACAGTGTTTTGGCTTTTTTAACCTTCTTAACATGTGGGAAAGGTTGCAAACAGCAGCGCATTTCCCATATCAAGGATGAATTGGGTTGTCCATTTAAAATGGGGTTTCAATGTGAAAGGAGGGGGCTGCGGTTTCCCGGTTAACATGCGGCACAAACACAAGTAAACCACCCCCCACACACACACACGATTCTCTGGGATGATCACTTCACCCCTCCCCCCCCACCGCGTGGTTAACAGCGGGGAACATTTCTGGTCAGAATAGCAGGAACGGGCGCCTCTGAATGTCCCCCTTAATAAAATCACCCCATTTCAACCAGGAGAGCTTTCTGGAGATGTCCCTGGAGGATTTCCGCTCCATCCCCATACACGTTAACAGACTTGCTTGCTTTTTTTTTGTAATGTTTACAAATATTTACAAAGTTACACTCACCAGAGGTCTCCTGTGTGCCCTGAGGGTCTTGGGTGAGTTCGGGGGTTACTGGTTCCAGGTCCAGGGTCACAAACATATCCTGGCTGTTGGGGAAACCGGTTTCTCCGCTTCCTTGCTGCTGTGAGCTACCTACAGTACCTCCATCGTCATCTTCCTCGTTCCCCGAACCGTCTTCCCTGTGTGTTTCTCCAGTGAGAGAGTCATAGCACACGGTTGGGGTAGTGGTGGCTGCACCCCCTAGGATCGCATGCAGCTCCGCGTAGTAGCGGCAAGTTTGCGGCTCTGCCCCGGACCTTCCGTTTGCTTCTCTGGCTTTGTGGTAGGCTTGCCGTAGCTCCTTAATTTTCACGCGGCACTGCTGTGTGTCCCTGTTATGGCCTCGGTCCTTCATGGCCTTGGAGATCTTTTCTAATACTTTTCCATTTCTTTTACTGCTACGGAGTTCAGCTATCACTGCTTCATCTCCCCATATGGCGAGCAGATCTCGTACCTCCCGTTCGGTCCATGCTGGAGCTCTTTTGCGATCCTGGGAGGACTCCATCACGGTTACCTGTGCTGATGAGCTCTGCGTGGTCACCTGTGCTCTCCACGCTGGGCAAACAGGAAATGAAATTCAAACCTTCGCGGGTCTTTTCCTGTCTACCTGGTCAGTGCATCTGAGTTGAGAGCGCTGTCCAGAGCGGTCACAATGAAGCACTGTGGGATAGCTCCCGGAGGCCAATAACATCGAATTCCGTCCACACTACCCCAATTCCGACCCGCAAAGGCCGGTTTTATCGCTAATCCCCTCGTCGGAGGTGGTGTAAAGAAACCGGTTTAAAGGGCCCTTTAAGTCGAAAGAAAGGGCCTCGTTGTGTGGACGTGTCCAGGCTTAATTCGGTTTAACGCTGCTAAAGTCGACCTAAACCCGTAGTGTAGACCAGGCCTTAGGGTATGCCCAGCTTGTGTGTTTTCAAGAAACATTCAAATACTTTTCCTTTACATTTAAAATCTTTAATTAATATACTTAAGCAGTTAGAAATGTTGGATCTTATTGTTCAGCTAGAGTACTAAAGCTTTAGAACAGAACCACTGAACCTAGGCACTGCATTCACATAATTTAGAAAATGAATTTAGTGTTGCACTCAGAAACTCTTTCTGCACGACTACCAGCATTGGTTCTCTGTATAAACAGAGAACAAAAATCTTGTTTGATGTTAAAAAAAAAACTAGAAGAAATTACTAGGGTGTGATGGGTGTTCTCCTCACCCTTAACTGACAGGGTTAAGGTAGCTGGGAAGGAGTTAATTAACCTGACAGCTACACCCGGGAGAGAATTAGGCTGGAGAGGCAAGCCCTAATTAAAGCATGGCGCCCAGCTGGAAAGGAACAGAGGGGGCTAGTGTAAAGCCAGGAAATTGGCAACAGAAAAAGACTGTAGTGAGGGAGCCTCTAGTCACTTTCTGGATGTTAGAGAGGGAGGGAAGGAAGGAAATTCAGGGAGAAAGTAGAAACCCCAGGGGATCAAGGCCCAGAAGGAAGGAAGGGTTTATCCAGAAGGGTGGTGGCTCAGAGAAACAGCAGCAAGATTTAAGATGGTACAGACCTTAGCATCTAAGTAGAGGCGCTCTGAGCTAGAACCTGGAGTAGAGGGTGGGCCCGGGTTCCTCTACCAGCCACTGGAAAGTGGCACAATCTGGGTAGTGATGGAGAAGCTGCTGGAGACAGTTTGCTATGGAATGACTTTGATACCCCAGAAATGGGAAAACACAGTGACCTGACTGGAGGAACAAGCCATGAAGGGAGAGTATCTGGAGTCAGAGGGAGAGAGACACAGCAGGGGATGCAAAAAAGCATATGTCAGACCTGGAAAGAGCTAATCCCCATAGCAGCCAGGAGGAGGCGCCCTAGTAGTGAGTGGACCCCATGACACAGGGCCTCCTCTCTTAACAGCAGTCCAATTCAAGTAGAAACTGAATAAATAAAAGACTACAATGAAACTATAAATTAACTACACATAATTACAATGAAAATTAAAGATACACCTTTGTATAGTATCTGATTGTTGTTATTCTTAACCAAAATGACGTACACAACAGAATTCCGTATTTGAAAGTTACTATCCTCTGTGTTTCTAACACATTATAGACATCGATCACTGCATATTTAAATTTATGAAAACATCTTAGCTGAGCTAAACACTGAGCTAGTTTTAAGACTATACAGTTATGACACATGCCAGTGAAGTAAATGCTTTTTTTGCTATGTTGTTTTAAGCAGAGGTGTTCCTGGAAGAATTTTTAATTTTGCTGGCATCAGTTCAAACAACCCAAACTTTTATAGAATAAACAAAGAATCATCCCTTCCAATTTAAAGAGAAAATAAAATGCAAGTAGTCCTAAGACTGTGCTGTTAAAAGTGCCAACATGAGGACAGCACTCGAGAGGGTAAATAATAAGTGATCTATAAAAACACCACAGAGAAGTTTAAGAATTAAAGTGAGAATTTAACTTTCACTAGATGGTCTCTGCTCTCTTCTTGATGTCTGCAGCCACGAGAAGCTGTGATCAAGATGACCCTATGTACCGCCCCCTCACATGTTCTTAAAAAACTTACACATGAGGCAAACATCTATTAGAACATAATAAAAAGTTCAAGATATCAAATAATCAGTATCAGAATTATTACCCAATTTCAATGCATACTAAGAAAAATTCTGGCTCATGATAGAAAAAGTTTTAGGAACAGATTTTCAAAAGAGATTTTAATTTGGAGTCAGAATTTCATTAAGAACGGCTAGATGCTGAACTCTTCTGAAAATCTGGGCCAGAGAGCCTTAGACCCCAAATTCTTATAAAGCCTGGGTAACTTTATGTACCTGAGTTGTTCCATTTAATTCAATAGGACTATTCAGATGCATAAGTATTTGCAGAATTGGGGTTTGATTCTGATCTCATTTAAATCAGAAATGACTTCAGTAAAGCCAATGAAGTTACATTGGTGCAAGTGAGATTAGAATCAGGTCCATAATTAAGAAATGAACTGTTTAGTTTTCCTATTTTAAGTGCAATTAAAGATATTTTGTGAAAATGGTGGTTGAGAACAGTAGCATAATTAGTTATTTCATTGCTTTTCCATTGAAAATTGTTACAAAATTGGATTGAATTTGCTCACTTACTGACTACATAAGCTTGACTTATTCACAGCCTTCGAATTACATGAGAGGACATATATGGGGCTATTTGGAGTGAATGAAAGCACATTATCATGAGAAAATGCAATATCAGAAAGGTATTTATACAATGCAGAAGTGAAGTAGGGAAATGAGATACAGCAGCTTCCTGTCAGAGGTAGTCTGAGATCAGTAAAGCTGCACTGGAACTTAAAAATGCAAGAAGCTGAAGGTAAACAGGATATGGCCTGTTTGTGGCCTTTTCCTAGCTAAAGTCATTAATAATTTACAAGACAAAATCTCAACCAAGAGACCACATCATAAAAAGAGTTGGGAATGTTGATCAGAATTCCCCTGATGGACATGTTTTTTTAAAGCATGACCATAAAACTGGATTTCTACAGATAGTGTTGTATATTGTACGGGGTTAATATTCGGTCCCGATTTTCTTCATACTTTTCTATCATTTTCTGCATGTCATTGTCAGCTGGAATCACCTAGAAAACAAGAAAATGAAAATTAGAACAAGAGACCCTATAAAAATCTGTATATTCTTGCCAAAAATCATTAATTTTGCTAGCATTTGAAAAGAAAGAAATACTACCACTAATCCCAAAATGAACTACTCCTAGGCACTTGGTCAATTTGTTTTCAGTGCAGGGTTTGGGATGGGTTTTTACAAGCAATGGGTCAGATTCTGCAAACACTTACAGACAAGCATAATGCTTACTACTGTAAATAGCCCCTTGGGTGATGAAGTAAGAGTCATTTGCAAGATCAAAATCTAAAGCTGTATCCTATTGAGAGTCATGAACACTTCTTGAAATTTTTCTTCTCCAAATCATATTAGAAAAATAGATTTTGCCTTTACAACTAAAGTGACATTTGAGAATTGAAATTTTCTCTGTGTGTGCGCGCGCTTACCTGGTTACAATTGATAAATATATACTTACAAGCACTGGAGAAGGAACTTTAAACAGTGTTTGTTTAATAAGCCACTCCTCATAGAGCTGATGGATAGCTTCTAAATATTCCTATAAAAAGCCATTCAAAACAAATGTTTACGGAGGTGAAACACATACTGCGGTTTCTGTACTTATATTTTTTAAAGTAAACCAAATCAGCTAAGAGGTCAATGACTTCAACCAACTGTGTATAAATAAGAAAGCTACCATGAAACGCTTGATACTAAAATCCAGGTTTCAGACATGGTTTGACAAATAAGGCAGGTCCTTATTATACATTGCATTGTGACTACAGAATACAGTACATCAGAAACTTTCACCCAACATTTCATTTGACTGAAGTCAGATACTTTAAGGCCAAAAGGGATCATTGTGATCATCTAGTCTGACATCCTGTATAGCACAGGCCAGAGAGCTTCCCTAAAATAATTCCTGTGAAGCATTTATTTTATTCCCCTAGCTCCAGTCTACCATCCAAGCTCCACTAGCACCATCATTCCCATGAGATGCCATCAGGGCCGGCGCAACCCATTAGGCGACCTAGGCAGTCGCCTAGGGCACTGTGATTTGGGGGGCGGTGACCGCGGCAGTATTTCAGCAGCGGGACCTTCCGCTGCCTCTGTGGGGAGCAGCATTTCGGGACAGGACCTTCTGCCGCCTAGGGCGGCAGAAAAGCTGGCGGCGCTCCTGGATGCCACTGCCACTTCATGGCGAATCCACACAGACTGGGCAAGTGAAATCTTTGAATTTCTTCCTACTGACAATGGCCACAATTTATCACTGGTGTTAGGATTTAACCTATGCTGGATCTAATCCACTGAGTCAATGGGACTAGAGAGCTCTCAGCAGCTTGCAGGATCAAGATCTTTGTTTTAATTCCCATGGGAGGAGTCTGACTTAAACCTTACACAGAGATGAATAGACAGAAGAGGAAAGAACAAACGGGAAAACTGAAATGAACACTGACTTCAGAGATGCTTTTTATGTGGATACGTTTTTTCTACATTCCCAGTTGATTTTCTTCAACTTCCACTCACGTCCTTTAAAAGCATTTTTGCTTGTCAGCAGCTATTAGATTTTCATGAAGAGGACTTAACCTTTTTCATTCACTATAGGTTTTTTCCTCAGTAACAGAGAAAGACACTGCAAAGTGCAACACATGATGTCTCTTCAAAGCCAGTGTAGTGAAATAATAGCTAGGGCTTATTCACCTAGGGGACATTTCACATGGCTCAGGATTTAGCTCTTGGCTTTTATCTCACCATATATGTTCAACCTACCCAACTGCTCTTACTAAATCACCTTACAACAGAGGCACTTTAATAATAGGCAGCACATTCCTTCTATTACCCCATTTATTTCTGGCTTAGGGATTTATTTAAAAAGACCTGTTTGAGGCAGGGCCTTCACATAAACTATTGTTTAGGAGATGTAGTAATCTAATTGTACAACTTATTTTTATTAGGTTCCTGTATCACTGCGTGCTTGATTTTTCAAACAGTGCCTTCTTTTGGGGCACAGGCAAACACCTGTAAGGGCATTTTTCAAGCCCAAACACCTCTGCATACAGCTGATGAAGTTTGCACATGTAAATTCTATTGCCCGCATGCATAAGGGCTCATACTCAAGAAGTGCATGCGGAAAAGGAGAGCAGGCAGACACCCTTTGAACATTTTGATGGTGAATTTCTTTTTCTTCCCCATGTTCACTGAATTGTATTGTACTGACCTACCAGAACTGCAAACATGTAGAACTTGGGGTAGTCATTGTCCAAAATTATTTTGATTTTTAAATAAATAAGGATTAACTTGTCTCTACTAGACTATAAAGCTACAATGAACCTTACACACTCTTCCTAATACTAAGTTGAACCCATCAGTGGAAACAGGTGGATTACATTGTGGCAAGACCCTGACTTTTATTAACTGACTACAGTACAAAATTTTTATTTAGAGGGAGAGGAGCTACAGATTAAAAGCTATGAAGATACAAGCACGTGATGCCCTGAAAGGCTCTACTATGGTGAAAGATTTCCTTACCATAGCAATGATCTTTTCCTCTTCTCTGCATCTGTTCTTTAATCTCTCATAACAAGTTTCAGGAGAAGTCTGTAGATAAACTGCCATTAACAAAACATTGGAATAGTTATTTTCAGGGGTCAGGTTAGAAAGCAACGTAGAGCAGAAATCTCCTCCACAACCAACAGAAAAGCAATCTGTGGTAGACAGATGGATGGATGTCATGGATCTGACATGGATATCAGCCACAAACATCCACAATGGCTCCACTGCTGGTCAATCTATCGGAGCAAGGTAGCCACCTCCAAACGTCATGGATATATATAGATGAAGTATGGCAATGTAACAGCAGCACCAAATGTTCCAAAGCCATGACTACTGTTTAACGTGTACACTAGAAGGTATTTCTTATGTCACAGAAATTTAGGACACAGGAAATAGAAATAAGAAAACATTTTTTCTCCTTTTTCATAATACAATACATAAAAAATACTCAATTTAAAAAGGGACCAGTGTCAAAGAAGAACATGTTTTACCTATCAAATCAACTGAAACATCAGTGTTCTTCGTGATCCATTCAAACCATTCAGTTAGCACTACGTAATCCACTTCTGGCATTCTCCCACTGCAACGATCAATAAGAAAATGATTTTTTATTACCTCTTTTACTACAAAATCATACAGTGTACAAGAGGGCCTGATTCTGATCTCTCAAATGATTTGCACCAGTATACCTTTGACCTCACTAGAATTACTCCCGATTTACACCAGCATAAGTGAACTCTCAAGACCCATAATGCCTCTAATCATACAGAAATATTGTTCATGGGTCAGACATATGAAAAACGTTTTAAAATGAAATACTGGCTAATATAACCCTCAGTTTTAACAGTTTTTGTAACACAAATTAGTATTTTATGCTATTTCACAAAAACACAGTTACTTGGTGAACTAAGTAGGAAAATGTTACAACATCAATATCTATACTGTAGATACAGTAAATTAGCATCAATTATATTTCTAACATTTTTCACAGTGGGACTGTTACGAATGTATTTAAACTGTTGCACGCCATGCTGCCATGAACATTTCATTGACTAAGCAACATCGACAATTTGTTACGGTTGCCAAAAGAAAGAGCAAGAATAATAATGGCATAATGTAAATTACATGTTACTTTCCATGTGAGAAGTATTTATTAGGATAGAGGATTGTTGAAATATTCAGGAAGGTTAATTTGAGCTCTGCATTCCATCATATAGAATAAGCAATATTATTGACAACTATCCCAAAATGATCCCCTGTGGGTCCGGGGACAGAATAGGCCCACTGCTCCTCCTGCATGCCATAAGAGGCAACTAAAAGGGGGCTGCCTAGAGGGATGGGCTCTGCCAGGTTAGAAATTTGCCCAAGACACACCATATGATGAGCAATTCAACCATGTCCATACCGCATTGGTCGCAACCCGGGTTAATAATGACCGCGCCATCCATCTCCCACCAGGGCGGACGTGACAAGTATACTACTGGTGTAACCCCAACAAAGAGGATCCATGGAAGAGATGATATCACTATAGCCACATGGAATGTAAGGACACTGAGACAAACAGGGAGGTTGAAAAAACTCACGTACGAAATGGAACAATACACTTGGCACCTCCTAGAAATCTCTGAGGTCAGATGGAAGAACTTTGGAGAGGCACTAACGGAAGAAAGCCATGTACTTTATTACAGTGGAGAGGACAAACGTGTCAACGACGTAGGATTTCTAGTGCATAAAGATATCAAGAATTCAGTATTAGAACGCCGCCCAATATCCAGCAGGCTTATTTCCATCCATCTAAAGGCAGTCCTGTTTAATGTCACAGTGGTACAAGCCTACGCCTCTACAACAGACTATGAGCAATGAGCAAATTGAAGATTTTTACAATCAGCTCCAAGACATCGTTGATAAGGTACACAAGAAAGATATCCTGGTTGTATAGGGAGATTGGAATGCTAAAGTGAGTACTGACGCACAGGCAGATTGGCAAATTTATTGTGGCCCTTTCTGTAATGCAGTAGCCAATGAGAGAGGATTGAGACTTTTCGAGTTTTCCAGCTATAAACTATATGGTTCTTGCAAAGACATTAGGAGCACATAAAGCATCCAGACAATCAATGTGACATGCACCTGATGGTCTACATCACAGCCAGATTGACTACATCATGGTGCAAAACTGATTTTGTTCTGGGATTAACAGAGCTAAAACAAGGAGCTTCACCGGTACTGATGTTGAAAGTGATCACGACCTTGTAATGCTAAACTTTTGACTGCGGCTAAGGAAAATCATCAGGCCAAAGTTCACCAGAACCAAGTTTGACTTAGAAAGACTCAGACTCAAACATTGCAGTCATTTCAAGCAATGATTGACGGAAAATTTGCCCCACTGTTTGCGCTAGAGAAAGACGTAGAAACAATGACGAACAATTTCATGAGGCAGCAATAGACACCCTTGGGAAACACCGTAAGAAGACAAAACTCTGGGTCGCAAATGAAATACTACAAATGTGTGGCATTAGAAGAAAACTCAAGAGAGACCAGAACAGCACTAAGGGAGCTGATAAATACAGAGCGATTGGCAGAAAGACCAAGAAAGGAATGAAGGTGGCCAAGGAGATATGGATTGAAGAACAATGCTCTAAAATTGAAGAGTGTATCAATAATAAAACTAGCAAACAAGCCTTCCAGGTTGTAAAAGATCTGATGAAGGAAAGATGGACCAAAGCTAATGCAATTCAAGACAAAGAAGGGAATAGTCTTACAGAAGAAAGGGACATCATCAATAGGTGGACAAACTACTGCTCTGATTTATACAACCACCAGACAAATGGAGATCTTAGTGTTATAGACAGACCAGATTCAACAGAGGAGGATGACTTTCCAATAATGCGTGAAGAAGTGGAGACAGCTGTGAAATCACTCAAGAACGGAAAGGCTACAGGTATTGACAATATCCCAGTTGAACTGATGAAATTTGGAGGAGAAATAGTAATAGATGCACTCAACAAGATCTGCAACAAGATCTGGCAAACCGGTGAGTGGCCCTTCACATGGACACAGTCACTAATCATCACTCTGCCAAAGAAAGGCAACCTGCAATTGTGTCAAAATTACCAGACCATAAGCTTAATTAGCCATCCCAGCAAAGTGATGTTGAAAGTCATATTGAACACATTGAAGCCACAAGCGGAGAATATCATCGCTGAAGAACAGGTTGGCTTTCGTGCTGGAAGAAGTACCACAGAACAGATTTTCAACCTTCGTGTTCTATGTGAGATGTACTTACAACACCAGCAGGACATCTACCACGTCTTCGTTGACTTCAAGAAGGTGTTTGACAGAGTATGGCACAAAGCTCTCTGTGCAACCATAACGAAGTAAAATGTTGGTCGTAAGCGTATTCTTACCATTAAACAACTGTATGCCAAGGCCAGCAGTGCAGTTCTCATCAATGGCACAATAGGAGAGTGGTTTTGCACCACTGTTGGGAGTCCGGCAAGGCTGCCTTCTTTCGCTCACACTGTTCAACATCTACTTGGAGCGCATAATGACTGATGCCCTAGAAGATCACATATGCACAGTCAGCACTGGGGAGTGAACAATCTCAAATTTTCAGTTCACTGATGACACTGATGGCCTGACAGGCAGCGAAGATGAACCTGCCAACCTTGTGAAATGATTGGATGAAACCTCTATAAAATACAGCATGGAAATCAGTGCAGAGAAAACCAAGCAGATGACAAATAAACATGACGGAATTAGCTCACATATCACTGTCAGTGGACAAGAACTGGAAACAGTGAAACAGCACAAGTATTTGGGGGCAATCATTACTAATGAAGGATCAAAGGCAGAAATTCTGGCAAGAACTGCGCAAACAACTGCAGCAGTGGAAAAGATAAAGCCAATCTGGAGGAATAAGAACATCTTCCTGGAATCCAAACTGAAACTGCTGCACACATTGGTCATCTCCATTTTTCTATATGTGTGAGAGACATGGACCATTACGGCAAAACTTGAATGGAAAATACAGGTAGTAGAGATGAGATACTTCCATAAAATCCTGGGCATCTCCTACTTTGACCACGTCACTAATGAAGAGATCCGCAACATCATCACCCAATGCGCTGGATCATATGAAGACCGTGAAGAAGCGCAAGCTGAAGTGGTATGGCTATATAACATGATCATCTGGCCTATCCAAGATCATCCTCCAAGGGACAGTACAGGGGAAGAAAAGAAGAGGTAGAGAGAAGAAGAGATGGACTGACAACATAAAAGAGTGGACAGGAATGGATTTCGCAGAGACTCAAGCACTGACACACAATCGTCAGGGGTGGAGACAATTGGCTGATTGCTCATCAGTGATGGTACCCCAACGACCAGTGGGGTTATGGGAGTGATGATGGTGATGATCCCAAAATGATCATCTTGATAAGAACAAACAGTAAAATATTAAACATGTAAATGAGTACAAGAAGTACTGATGTGTAGAACTCCTAGTAGACCTATGACCATTTGCAGCTTTCAGATGAGTTTAAAAGAGACAGACTTCTCTGCCATTCTTTTGGCAACATGTTTGGGTCAATACCAGGGTGGAGACAGCAGCATATAAAGATATTTGCAATATCTATATTGGAGTTAAGAAAGAAAAAGAGCAAAAGCTTGCAGAAATTATACTACGCCCATTCCTTGTCTGCCATCCAAATTAACAGCTTGCCTCCACAATTTGGAGAAAGACAAAGGGAAGGGTAACAATTCATTGTGAACAAACAACTGTTGTTTTTCAAATACCCGTAACTAGCAAATGTTTTTCCGTGTCATCATCCATAATGATTTTATATTTTAACTGCACAAGCCAAGGGAAAAACAAACAAACCACGGTTGATTCTGCCACTTTTCCCCCAAGACATATGAGAAAAGGAGGAGTGGCAAGGCTGGATAGAAATGGAAGTACAAAACAAAAACAACAACAAAACCCAGAATTAAATATATACTGCAATTGGGAGCCAATCCTGAAAACCTCTCATGTGCAGGCAGTCTGTGCTTATGTGAGCAGTGCCATTGAAATCATTGGGAATACTTTACATGAGCATCTGGAACAGGCTCATGGAAAATAAAGGTCATGTGTAAGAATCAAAGCAGAAGTCCCTCTATCTCAGCTGAAATCTTGCTGACGAGGACATGACTCTTCCAAAGTAAAAGTGCTCATTGCCAAGGTTATATAGGAATGGGAGCAACTTCCTAACCCAACTACTAATCTGATTTCAAATGGAAAAATTAACTAAATTATGGTTTAGTCATAAAAATCATACACATTCAAATGCATATGTCTAAAATTGCTAAAAACCAAATACATGATTCTATTTCAATACTAAATATAGAGTTGTAATAATGATAAGAATGCAGAATCATTTGCATTTCTGTGACGACTTTCATCATAGAATCTCATGGCAAATGCAAATGAATGGAGCCTTGCAACATCCCTGTAAATATTCTTCAGTTTTTTGCTGACAGGAGTGCTGAAGCACCGAGAGTTAAAGTGACTTTGAAAGCCCACACCTGGAGTCAATGGCACCACTGGGAACAGCACCCAGAATTTTTTATCTCCCAGTCCCTTGCTCTAACAATGAGAAAAGGAAGGAAGTATGTTTAGATTAGAGATATGGACCTCCGCTTGCTCCATGGCTTTGAGTCAGGAATTCATACTATACCCTGTTTCTATAAGCAAAGTCTAACCTCTGTTCTTATACAGAATGCCTATCCACCTCTGAGCAGCCTGGGTCTTTATTTCAAAACATTCAAGGTCCCCTTTTTTAACACAGTTTTTAACAAAAATGCATGTTTCTTGTAATTGATAGCAAACCCCTTAAATAAATATCCCCTTGCACTGATATTAAACTAAGACTCCTCTTCTGCCATCCAGTTTTTATACTAGGTAAACAATCTTTGCTGGAAAGGTTAGTTGAATAGCTTGGATCTGGACCTCTCAGTAAAATTCCAGCAGCCTGAACCTGAAGATGTCACTCCAGTTGGTCTGGTTTTTTGGAAGCTCATCATTCTGTTGATATACCCTTGGCAACTACTGTTGGATTCCCTTTATGGCCCTTGGTCGGTTTACTTACGACAGCTGATTTAGGACTTGCCTAGGGATAAGGATCTTTAAGCCTATCTGACCTGAATATGAGAATCCCCCAGGGAGTAGCTAAAGGCAGAAGAAATTGTTCCTTTGGCTCCCACTTGGAAAATGAGGTATACTTCTTTATGAAGACTATTAGTTAAGTAAATGGTTACACTCCAGACCAGTTAAGATGGAGCTTTACAAATTCCAAAAGTTCAATGATTTTCTTTAATCTCACTAACTCTCATACAGAGGTTGAAAGGACCCCCATTAACTGAAACTACAGCATAACTCATCAATGCAGCTAAAGAACAAGGGCCAACTTCCAATCACGTACCCCACACTGCATTATTGAAAAGCAATTTGTTTTATACCTTCGGGCAACCAATGAAAGTAGCCATACTGCTAACAACACACAGCTCAAGCTCTCCATTAAACGATCTAGAATTGTGCTAAAAGCTTCCACAGCAAGGACTTCATTCTAGCTAGTACAATAATGTATATATCTCAGTGCAACACGCAGGTCATGACTCTCAGAGCTAATCAATACAGAACAATCCTCAGAACTCTCTCTTCCAGGATATCTAGTGCAGGGGTCGACAACCTTTCAGAAGTGGTGTGCCGAGTCTTCATTTATTCACTCTAATTTAAGGTTTTGTGTGCCAGTAATACATTTTAATGTTTTTAGAAGGTCTCTTTCTAGGTCTATAATATATAACTAAACTAGTGTTGTACGTAAAGTAAATAAGGTTTTTAAAATGTTTAGGAAGCTTCATTTAAAATTAAATTAAAATGCAGAGCCCCCTGGACCAGTGGCCAGGAACCGGGCAGTGTGAGTGCCACTGAAAATCAGCTCATGTGCCGCCTTTGGCACGCGTGCCATAGGTTGTCTATCCCTGATCTAGTGTATCGCTTATTGTTTATCTACTGAACAGGAGTCGGAATTCTTCTTCACATCTCTGGCTAATGCCACTGCACCAAAAAATGAGTTCACATGTCACACAAAATGGGGCAAGGAGAATGGACAAACCACTGGTCTTAAAAGCATTAAAATAAACGAAAGTCTTAGAACAAAACAAACAAAAATCTTCTCTGCATTGTTGTGCAGTGTGCTATGCAGCAGTTAGCTACCACCCTCCACTAGAAGTGGCTGCATTTCCAGATTGCGGTGAGCTATACAGTAACTGAGGATCTTTCTGGATGAAAAGGTGCTATCTAATAAAGGTAAGATATTGTCATTATATCTTTGTAGAATGGGCCTTCAAGAAGTAATTTAGTTACTCCCTGGGAAGGAATTAACAGAGAACAAGGTTCCAGGAAGAAATAAAGACAGAATATACAGTACAGACCCATTTACACACGAATCCACTTAACACGCTGTAGCGCCATGCCTCCCAGTGCTACCTATTTAACATGCAAGACTCGTTAGCATGCAGTACAGGAACTTGCTATGTAGGGCTACAGATTTGCTCACTAACTCACTGACATAGAAATCGACAGGAAGTGCAGAGTGGAAACGTGTTGTACATCTTTACCGCTGACAGGGGTGGGGGGTGGGGCAGCAATGTAAAGCGCTGCCGCGGCAAAGGACCCTGTAGCGTATTAAGGTCCCTGCCCCTTTTGCCCCCCCTCGGCTGCCAACAGGCGGGGGGGGGGAGCAGCAAAGGGAGCAGCTGCCCCAGGGCCAGCGATTTAAAAGGGCCCGGGGCTCCGGACACCGCTACCGCAGCAGCGGTATCCAGAGCCCCAGGCCCTTTAAATCGCCACAAACCCCGGGCAGCACAGACCAGGCAGTCCGGAAGGGGAATGCTGACCCCCTAGCCCCACCCATTCCGCCTGAGCCCCCGCCCCTTCCAGACACCAGAGCGGCCCCCATCCCGTACTGGTAAGTGTCCTGAGTTACTTTCACCCCTGTGTAGTAATAAAACCATTATTATTAGATTATACATTTGAATTTCTATTCTTGCAAAGCACAGTTAACAGATAGGCCTGCAGTATTTGGGACGTTGTGAATAGGTATGTAATCCTAGATAATTAAACATGTATATATAGATATTTTAAGGTATTTCAGCATGGCCCTCTTAACCCGCGGTCCTTTAACACGCGGTTGTGATGGCTTGACTCCCGACATCCGCGCATGAACGGGTCTGTACTGTAGTTCAATATCACACCAGTACACCAGGTTCACCAGTGCAAGAACAGTCTCTCTTCACACGCATGCTCACATGCCACTAAACTCTCAGCATTATGAAGTGACAGTCCTCGGGCTACCCAAGCCTGCGAGCCACCTTGTTACCCCTGCCTCCAGTGAGAGGGAGTCTTCCTTGTGGTAGCTGGGTGGCAGCTCACAGACACCATCAGCCCTTCAGCCACTCAAGCACTGCTCTCTGGACTTATGCCAGCCCTAACTTCCCCTTGCAAGTTAACAACAGCTCCACCGCAATCCCACAGTCCCTTTGAATTGTTCTCCCGTGACATCCAGTCCCCGACACTGGCTATTCGCACAATTTCCAGATCCTCTGCACACAAAGGTGCAGTCGACCCTATTTTACTGGTTCTTCCTTAAACCACCACCCGTATTACCCACACAGCACTTATAATAAAACAAAAGGATGTTTACTTAAGGAAGAATAAAGATTTAACTAGAACCACGAGTGTGGAAACAGGTGATTACAGTACAAAATAAAATCATGGACCGTGAACCTGGGCCTATACTTATCAATAGTTACTTTTCCTATCTAATAAAGTAGATTTCCCACCCCCCAAGTTCAGTCTATTGCAGAGCTGGCTGGTTTCTCAATAATCAGGATCCAAATCGTTCATGAAAGCACCCACCTCCGCCGGGGTTCTCCTCGTTCAATGCATCCAGAATGTCTTTTCTACACTCCGTGATTCTGAAAACAGTGTTTTGTTTCATACACAGCCAGGGTGAAACTCTGTCTGGTGTAAAGTTCCTTTTTCACCTCTGAGAGGTTTGGAGTGTTTGATTGCCTAGGGAGGATGTGGAATCGCCATCATTGGAGAATTTTAAGAGCAGGTTAGACAAACACCTGACAGGAATGGCCTAGATCGGGTGGACAAACTTTTTGGCCCAAGGGCCACATCTGGGTGGGGATATTGTATGCAGGGCCATGAATGTAAGGCTGGGGCAAGGGGTTGGGGTGCAGGAGGGGGCTCAGGGCAGGGGGTTGGGGTGCAGAGTACAGGAGGGGGCTCAGAGCAGGGGGTTGGGGTGCAGGAGGGGTGCGGCAGGGGGGTGGGGTGTGGGCTCCAGCCCAGCGCCACTTACCTCAAGCAGCTCCAAGGTTGCAGCAGCACGCAGTGGGGCTAAGGCAGGCTCTCTGCCTGCCTTGGCACCGCACCGCTCCCGGAAGTGGCCAGCATGTCCGGCAGTGGCTCCTGGGGATGGGGTGGAGTGGGGCAGGCTAGACTGCTCCGCCGCGCACTGCCCTCGCCTGCAGGTACCACCCCCAAAGCTCCCATTGGCCACGGTTCCCCATTCCTGGCCAATGGGAGTTGCGGGGGCGGTGCCTGCAGGCAAGGGCAGTGCACAGAGCCCTCTGGCCCGCTCCCTTCTCCCAGGGGCTGCAGGGACATGGTGCCAGCCGCTTCCAGGAGTGGCGTGGGGCCAGGGCAGGCAGGGAGCCTGCCTTAGCCCCACTGCGCCATGGGGTTGGCAATCCTGCGGGCCGGACTGAAAGCCCTGATGGGCCAGATCCAGCCCGTAGTTTGCCCTCCCCTGGTCTAGATAACACTTAGTCCTGCCATAAGTGCAGGGGACTGGACTAGATGACCTCTCGAGGTCCCTTCCAATCCTATGATTCTATGGTGCCGCTGATGGTTTTGCATGGACAGTTTTGGGAGGGAGCAAGGCTGATCAATTGAGATTTTCATCACCTTGCCAGCTGATTAGGGATTGCTTGAACGAGCCATCCCTGAGGCCCATCATCTCTTGGTGTTTAATTGCTACTCCAGGTCCATAAAGCATACTTTTGGTATAAACACACTGGTTTTTAAATATTACCTGTGCATACATCTCGCAATGATAATGAGTCTTGACAAGTTATGAGCTTTTTGCAGACACCTCACATGATATCCCTTTTAGATAAATACCTTGCAAAATATGTGTTCGGTGTAAGGAGTTTGTCAGGTCTGAGGTGAGAGCAGTTTATTAAGACAGAGACCTTTTGGCAAAGAGTCCCCTGTTGTCACACATGTAAATAGAGAATGCCTATAGGATTAATATTCCCCATGTCTCAGAACCATAACAGTAGCAATACCTATTTAGTGTGGGGAAGATTTTCAAGGTAATGATGGTAGTTATGTGTCTAACTCTCACTGATGCCTCTGAAAATCTCCTCTTATCAAGACCCAGAATAAGCAATATGATTGCCATGCAAACTTGGTAAGTAACACACCTATGTCAGGTCAAAGCATAGCTTTATTTTCTTGATATTTGTAGGGAAGAAACCATTTTGTGGTAGCAATTTCAGTGCAACTACTGCACATCTCAGATGGTTTAAAATCATCAGGGCTTTGGTTTCATGCCTCAGGCTTATCCCCCTCTGAAGTGTTTTATAATCTTGCTTCAGTGAAGGGGGAGGGACTAAATGACCTCTTAAGGCCAGCTCTATAATTCTAGGATTCTACAAGAAAACAGAAATACACATCTTGGTGCATCTTAGAGTTGAAAACTAGTTACACTGGCTATGTAATACAAAAATTTCCTTAGTCATAATCACATATGCACTAAGTAATAAGATTGCCTGTGGTTACAACATGCCCCATTTTAGGAGATCCAAAGTAGGCCCTAAACTACATATAACGTCATCTATTAACTGTCAAACCACATCTATTGATTATAAAAGACCAACCACTTTTTGTCCCTCTACCTCACTTGTCATGTCTCCTTTTCCATATTCTGTGAGTTCATTTCCCAAACACCTAAATAGCCATTCACAGACTCTGACTCGTTTGTTTAATTTGCAACCAATTTTGCAGTTTGTTGTAATGAGGCACAAAGTAAATACCTGATCCCCAACACTAAAAAAGATACAAAAACAGAAATGCTAAGAGCCATATAGCTGCCTGTAGAAAATACGTTACAAAGTCAAGAAATAAAAGTCATTGCACATTATACTTAGCCTTTTAGCAGTAGGCAAGATTTTCAATCCTTATGACACAAGCCTTTGGTCCAATAAGAAAAACAACTAAGTATAGTCTTCCGAATACAGACTATGATAAACAGTGACTCTTACTATTTTCCACTGTTTTTACATGCCTTACATCTTAGCTTATCACTTATGTAAACATTCAAAGTAACTCAGTAACAAACACAATTGAAGAGTTTGTGTAGCATGGATGCCATCTTGTGGATCTACTGGCAAGCAGCTGTTTTCCCCACAGATTTGGGCAAGAAACATTTTTCCTATAACCAGTCTGAGGTTTCACAAATTATAACCCATTACAGATTGTTTCAAATATATTAAAAAGCCAGCATAGAATCATAGAATTGGAAGGGACCTCAAGAGGTCATAGTCCCCTGCACTCAAGGAAGGACTAAGTATTATCTAGACCGGAATGGGCAAACTTATTGGCCTGAGGGCCACATCGGGGTTGCAAAACTGTATGGAGGGCCAGGTAGGGAAGGCTGTGCCTCCCCAAACAGCCTGGCCCCTGCCCCCATCTGCCCCCTCCCACTTCCCGCCCCCAACCCCTCATTCCCCGTCCCCTGACTGCCCCCCACCCCCAGAACCTCCGCCCCATCCAATTGCCCCCTGCTCCCTGTCCCCTAACTCTCCCCCTCTCCAGACCCTGGCCAAATCTAGTTTGTGTAATTAACGTACATTGTATCAACTTAATTTCCCTGTTCCAATTGCCTATAGTTTTATTCTTTGTGTCCTGTCCTAAATTGTAGTGTATCTTTCTGAATACTACTAAACAGCTATTTTGTTTCAGCCAAGAGAAGATTGGATTGAGAGTGTGAGTGTGAGTGTGAGTGTGAGTGTGAGTGTGAGGCAGCATTGACTGAGTAAGGAACCACTAGCTCTCTAATACACTTCCACAGGTTTCATGGATTACTGAAATGCAAATTATCATAGAAAACTAAGATGATCAGTTTATTTAAAAAACTCTACAGTTGAAACAAGACGCTAAAGTAGTAAACCATGTACTGTACCTTCGATACAAGTTTTCTACAAAAATGTGTTTTGCACTGTGAATTGACCTCTCCATCATTCTTAGCGGGGAAATCTACAAGATAAAAACAACAGCCATTCACTAGTTTTACATTTTCCAATGTTCTTAGTTTCTTTCACCCCCTAACGCTGCATAGCATGTCCTTTTACCTCCATTTTTTATTAATCTTCTTCATGGTCACTACATTATTAAATTCCTACTAAACTATGCTGATTGTAACACAGACTAATTGTTTGGGCAGAGAGAAAAAATTACTCTTACTCAGGAAACATTTCTGACAGGTTTCAGAATGGTAGCAGCGTTAGTCTGCATCAGCAAAAAGAACGAGGAGTACTTGTGGCACCTGAGAGACTAACAAATTTATTTGGGCATAAGCTTTCATGGGCTAAAACCCACATTATGTATAGAAACCTGGGATTCCAGAACCAGGAGTTTCCTGACACACTAGACTTATGGAAGATGTCTGAAAGCTAACTGCAGGAGCACCAAACCCACTAATACCAAGAAGTTAATCACTAGATACTTGACTAGAAATAAACTGCAGTCCATTAGAATGTGCAGAGCAATGGGAACTGTCACTGCCTGAAGTGGTGCCTCCTCAGATATGTTACTGAGCTTATTACATAGAGCACTGATCAGAGACACTATAGAAAGAAAACAGGATTATAGAATTGTCTCAAGTGTGCTACTCCTCCTTCACGGAGGCCAAAGCAGTCACTGTAATTGGCAAAGTATCTCAGCTTCATCTGATCTACCACCCAAATGGGCTTCAATTTTGGTGAGTGAGGATTTCCTGCCATTGTTTAAGCTTTTCTCCCTGGTCTCTAAAGAATCAGGTGGTGCTTGAGGAGTTCTTTCCAATCAGCTATTCTGCACAGAGTTAATGGTCACACAGTCACAATTGCTACTGCAAGGTTGACACAGGAACTGGCAGCAGAGTGCAGATTAGAATGCAGGGGAATTCTTGGGAGCTTTTAATGAGCTCTTAAGAGACACTGGGACTTTTAACATTTTGCAAATCAAACAAAAGAACTCTCTGCACTTTCAAACACACCCAAACCTCTTGGGTATTTTCCACAGCTGTGCTAGGAAATACAAAGAAACTGAAAAGGCCTTCTGGGTACTGCGCACCCCCAGTTGTCTGCTACTCAATATGCTCCTTTGCATGGCAGCTCTTTCATCTCACAACTTTCACAGAAGTGATGGTGCATGGAGCACTTTTCAAGGTGCTTTGCAAGACAGAGCTCTGGAAGGCTTCCTGCCTCTTTAGCCTCCTCTATATCTACAGGGAAGATTGAGAGAGAGAGAAAAGTTCCATCCACCCTGAAGCTGGACAACACATGGGACTCTTCTGTGGCTGTGAGAGCCAGAGCAGTGCTACAGGGCATGGGGCACAGAGGGGTAGAAGTGGAAGGCATTGTGCCCATGGAACACAGAAACAGACTGAAGAAACACCTGAGGATGGGGAAGGAACATGCTCAGAAGTGGAAATGATGACACCCTCTAAATGGGTGAAGCATGCACTCTCCCAGTGCTCACTGCTAACAGGTGCAGAGGAGAATGGGATGTGGATTTCACCCCACTCAGCCATGCTCCCTGTGGAGTGCCTCTGGCCACACTAACCCACCTCCCTCATACTCACTTAGCACAAGACCAATGTGCTAGCTGCCTCCTTCATTAATGCACAAGATGGAGAAAGGTCTCCCTGTGACCTCTCTTCCCTGTGTATCTGTGCAAAAGCAGCCACAATCTGGTATGTTCTGTTACTGCTTTAATCCAGACTAGGGACATGGCCATTATAAAAGGCTACTGTCTGCTCATTTTAGGAGACTAGTGTCTCAGCATCTTTTTATTGAAGCTATCAATCATATCCTGTTTCCCTCTTTACATGCCAGCCAGGATACAGGTATAATTTTTATTTGTGTTTTCATCCAAGAAGAACCCAGCATTATGGTGCAATAGTCTCATAACACACACACTGAATAGAAAGTTAACAGGATCTGTCCAAATCTTCAAGAGTGCAGAGAAACGAGAACTGGGCATACTTCAAAACTGGAACTTGTAAAATGTCACTTTTCTGAGAAGGAAAGGAAAAACTATTTCCAGAAAGCCCCAAGCCACAGCCTTATATAACTATTTTGTCAAATTACTCTTAATCATTTTCATTGGACCATAACCTTACATGGGACTTTACAAAGAAAGACCCCTACCCCAAAGCAAAGTCAGACAATATGATACAATAACAAACAGTTCAGGTATAGGAGTAACTGGAGATGCTACCAAGTGGGAAGGAAACAATAAATGAAGACTCCGAGGCAACAACAAAGGAGTTTCAAGGGGGGGATGAGAAAGGGAAAAGGGAGGATCCAGCCCAAAGAGTGCACATAGGAGAGGACTGGGAAGAATGTGAAAAGGGAGCAGAAGGAAAACGGATGAGGAGAAAGAAGTGTAGACAATCCAAAAGGAAGAGGTAGATAATCTTTGCAGAAGTATTTTGGATGGGTTAGAGTGGGAAGAGGTGAGAAGCTGGAAGCTGCATTTGTGTTTAGATTACATGAATCAGCAGGAGGTATTCTGAGTGACACCGGCCAATGTGTGATTTTGAATAGTCACCTTTAAGATTACCATATGTGAACCCAGAGTTTGAGGTTCCAACAATTCACATACCTCCAAAAATAAATAAAAGGGCAAAGATAACAATCAAGCTGAGAGATGACCAATGCCTGGGCCAACATTTAACAGTAAGCAATACTTGATATGGGAATGAAACACATGTAAATAAATATAGGAGGTAGATGCCCCAGCCCTCACTGAGCATTGACTTGAATATATCAGTATTGTCTTTTCACATGGAAATTCCTACTAGCTTAGGAACACAGAATGAAAGTCAACCTAGGGTCTTATCTTCTGGATGCAGGGTTAGCAAATTATTTTGATCGATAAATGCACCTTAATATCTCTGCTTCAGATTAAAAGAAAAAAAATATATTTAAATTACCATTGGCCTGGTATGCTGATCCAACATGGTAAGCTGTATGTATGTCTGCAATGTTATCCCCCACCGTGATGAATCTTGATACATTAAGCCCTGGTGATGGGGATGGGGGCAGAAGAATGAGAGAGAAATAAAACCACTTTGACTATACCAATTAGTAACAAATAAAGCTAAGCTATATATTTTATACCTGCTCAGAGTTACCGAAATAATGGCATTAAGGTAGCAGACACCAGCATTATTACTCCTGGGGGCATTCTGCGTCAAAACATTGAAAATTCTGCACCAAAACATTAAAATTTCTGTGCACAATATTTTAAAATTCTGCAAATTTTATTTGTCAAAATAACACTACATAATCACACTAGTTTCAATTATTTTGGAAATTTATTTCAAAACACCTGTCAGCAAGTATGTCTGTCAGCAAGTATGTATGCCAGGAGACCAGATACCAACCCCCCTCCCCCCCAGAGCATAGGCGCCAACTTCTCCTGGTGCCGGTGGGTGCTTAACCCACCCCCACGGCCCTGCCCCTGCCACGGCCCTGCCCCGACTCCACTCCTGCCCCACTCCCCCCTACCCCGTCCTATCCCCATTCCAACCCCTTCCCCAAAGTCCCCACCCCAACTCCGCCCCCTCCCTGCCCCTATTGGACTCCTTCCCCAAATCCCTTACCCGTCTCCCTCCCACAGCTTGTTACGCCGCAAAACAGCTGTTTTGCAGCAGCAAGCACTGGGAGGAGAAGCGGGGATGCGGCGCACTCAGGGGAGAGGAGTGGAGGGGCGGGAAGCTTGGCTGTCGGTGGGTGCAGAGCACCACCAATTTTTCCCTGTGGAAAAATGGAGTCGGCGCCTATGCCGCAGAGCCCAGCTGTGGCCCGCCCTGCAAAGCATTTCTCTAATCTCCAGGATCCCACCCCGCTTCAATTCTTTACACCAGTAAATATCAGCCTGTACCATAAACCCAAAGAATAACACCTTATAGTAAAAAGAGAGTTTTTAGGATCAAGTGTTGGTTTGCAAAACGGCTTAATAGCAAACATCAGGGTTTAAAGTGATCTGAATTGCCTGCGGACACAGACTTGGCCTCTCCCCCACCTCAAAGAGAGCTGTGAGGCAGATGGTCTACTGCTGAAGATGTTGGTGACACAACAAGGCTTGAAGCGGGGCATCCCCCTGCTACACTGCCAATGGAAAAACAGAAAGCGGAGCATCAGTAACCTCCACCCAAGGGAATTTGCTTTCCGCAGGACACACTGCTACTAGTAATGGAGCCAAAATGCATATTGTGAGTACAAAAGTGCAGGTACTTTGAACAGGTTGTTTGTGCAATTTAGGCTGGAAGTGAAATTTATTCATTTACTTTTATTTCTGACACACACACACACACACACACACACCCCGCTCTGGGTAATAATGCTATTTATCAGAGGGGGGAGTCTCTGACATGCTGCATCACTGCATTAAAAGTGTCTGATTCTGTGAGGTGAGGATGACCCTCAACTCTCCCCATAGTCAATGAAGGCACTCAACATCTTGGAGGACATTGTCCTAGCAGTCACATAGCACTCCCTGACTGCCAAATCCAACTCCTTTCACCTTACTACACACTCTACCTGTATTGTATTGTTTAGTATTAAAAAACACTTTCCTGCCTGCTTTGAGCATTTAAAAGAGCTGTCCTAGCTTTAGTTTGTTTATGAACTAAAGAACTCACTGCCAGGTAGTAACAGACCCATTGTACCTCTGAGATCACTTTAAGACTCCAATCCTGCAACCTGCTCCATCCAGACAGACCTTTATGCCTGCACAGAGCTCACGGATTTCAAAATGTGGCTCACTGTGGGTGCAGTGGCCATCAGCATGGAGCTGCTTGCAAGATCGGAGCCCAAGTCCTTCTCAGGACTACATTTTGCACACAATAGGTTTAATGCCCATTCCTCAATAAGAGAAAAAAAAATCACCATCATGATATTCAGGTTCAGTTACATAAGATTGTGACCATATCCTTGCTAGGGATTTCAATGCATCTAAACCTTCACACAGGACTTTGAGAACATCAGGGTCCATATTTTTAACCGAACATAAATCACAGGATTAGTTCCTGCCACTTACCAGAAGATTGTGACCACGTACATTCCTCCACTTAGGCACAGGTTCCGTCAAAACCTGAATTAAAAAATGACATTCATTCCATGTGACACAAGCAATTTCAATTTTTTTATTTTATTTACCTGAATCTATCAACATATTCATTTATTTAAATGGTCTTGAATAATAAAGTGTCTGTACTGGAGGATCTATCCCTTTTTTTTTTTTTTTTAAAGGACTGATTTAATTAAATACACAATTTAATATTTAAGAGCTATTATAAAAATGAAAAAGATGCATTTAATTACAAAATGTGATGGTTGGTAGTTTTATTATTATCATTATTATTATTTTTATCAGCCCACCAAAACAAAGCAATGGCTGACTAATCCCACGTAGAAGGCTGTCATTTATCAGTAACAGTGTAAAGAGAGAAGAACTGACAGCTGAATGTAGAGGGTATTTCATGCAAAAGATCTGCTCACAAATTAAATTCCCATAGGACAAAACAGAATGGCAAAGGAATAAAAGCTGAAGATCAATATGCCATTATACATAACTCTCATTTTATTTCTGTGGATCAAAAAGAAATGCAGTTAGAACTTTAATAATAATCAAAATTAGACAGAAAAAGAAGGTCTATTCTACCCTAAGTAGCTAAAACCACAAGAGTCTCCAGGGGGGGTCTCCATGTGGGCCTGAGGATCCACCAAACTACATGATCAGGGCATAAAGGACTTTTAAGATCTTAGTGTGAGTTTGAGATTAGCTAGCTAAACTACATGCATTTACTTTTTAAATTTTTGCACTGTATACATATTTAAAAAAACATTTTGGGCTACTGGCTAGTCATTCAACTCAATTCATTCCTTTTAAATCACCAAGGACCCTCTTAATACTAAGTATCCCTATGAAGAATCCTAGATTTTTGTATTAATATTCTTCTTAGCAGATCTATCAACACCTTTAAGATTTTATGTACACATAAATAAATGCTTCCTGAAGTTTATTCTGAATTTGTTTTGGTTAAAGCAATTACAGTATTAACAATAGGTTTGTGTTTTCCTCATCCAAAAGCATTTTGCCTATGGAATATGGGATCAAATCTCATGTTTGTTTGACAAACTTCCAAAAAGGAATTATACAAAGGTATTTTTCCCAACTAAACAGCATGTCTTTACCTGAATTATTTTAGTTATATGGGACTAATACCTTTTAGCTTCATTACATGAACTGTCTCTGACTTTGCTTATTATGAGATCCATTTAAGATTTTTTAAAACGCAGTGAATAAAAATGGTAGTTCTATTGATTATTGTTAGTTTATTGAGGGACAACATTTGATCTATAGAATATACTATCAGAGGGGTAGCCGTGTTATAGTCTGAATGTGTAAAAATCAACAGAGGGTCCTGTGGCACCTTTAAGACTAACAGAAGCATTGGAGCATAAGCTTTCGTGGGTAAATGCTCACTTCTTCAGCGTCTGATGAAGCGGGCATTTACCCACGAAAGCTTATGCTCCAATGCTTCTGTTAGTCTTAAAGGTGCCACAGGACCCTCTGTTGATTTTTACAGAATATACTATGTTCCACTGTTGAATATTTTTGAATTGTATATATTTTATATCTGCCACTCAACAACTAAGAATTTTCCTAAAATATATACTGCTTCTTCCACTGATTGTAGCAGCAGTTTACAATATTCCAAGAAACTAATACTAACTTAGACCTCGATTATGGAAACACTCACAAATATATATTTAATCAAGTAGGCAGACCCAGTGCAGTCAATAGCCTATTTTACATGAGCAAAGCTATGCATGTGTGTGATTGTGGGATTGAGGCAACAATTAACCTGAGCACAAATGTAGTAAAAAAATACAATACATCATACTGGCTTCCATTCCATTAACTAAAAAGCATGGAAAAGTATTGGTTGCCAAATGAAAAAGGGCAACATCAAGAAAGAAAAGTATTGTTTTTAAACTTCTGACACTATTGCTAAGAGTTTAAAAACTAGAAAATGTTTGACAGTGTGCCTTTAAATGTATCTTACTCACATTTAATCTTGGGAAATACTGCAGTAGACTCAAATACTGTCAATGTTATAAATAGAAAAACTCTTGCTGACTTGATTGAACATTAAGACGTTTCAAGCCCCATACCTCAATGCTGGTAGTTTTGGCAAAATAATCCAGGCATGTTGTTTTTCCACTTGCAATATTCCCCTCAATGCAGATCTGGGGAAAGAGGACACCAACCTTTCAATACTAAATGAATGCTACTGCAAAGAAATAACTGACAGCAAATGTAGAAACACATACTTATAGTCTAAAAATAATCCATTAGCATTATAAATACATTAGAGCAAATTCTAGTGTCAATATAGTTAAGGCATTTCCAAGAAAACTTCAAGAGTTAGGGTCTTGATTCACTATTGCATTGTACAAGCTTTACAATGGAGTGACATGTTGAAAGGAATGGAGTTTTGTGCTGGAATAAATATGGAACAACACAGTTGGGAATCAGACCTTTAATATCTAAAGATATACATTGCCAGTACAGTTTTGGGCCTTTCTTGTGCAAACTGATACATGTTGGCTTCAACTGGCCAGATTTTCAAAACCATGTTTGCAAATGCACATCTGCACTCAGTCCCATATGCCCTGTTACAGTTAGTGTGGCTATTAAAATAATAAGAGTTTGATTCAATGCCTGCAGGCTTTGGGCTACTGGATCTGCATCATCCAATCCTAACTCCCCATCACAACATCCTTTTCAGAAGTGCAGAACCCCTTTCCATGGCACACAGGGTTGCAGAGGTTTCCCTGCAGTGCTGCTGTACCTTTTACAGCACCCATTACACAGCCAGCCACACTGTGTTAAATTTCACCCCAAAAGGCTTTAAGCTTACTTTGAATACAATTTACTGTACATTAAATGTTATCACGTCTACACCCATAAATAGATTTTTCTCAGGCAAATTACAATTTCTTTTAGCCATCTAGGTTTCTAAAATGAGTGAAAAGTATTTTGTCCAACCATCTACTAATAGTTCGTAAAATAATTAGATTTAAAACACCATGAATTGAGTACAGTACTTAGAATTTACAGCCAAAATACATGTTATGTAAATGAAGGAGGCTACATTCAGAATGCTGACTATTACTTCTGTGGCCCTGATCAAGCGACATGTGTTCCACACGAGCAGCCCCTGCATGAAACCCTCCTGATTTTCATTTAAGTTACCTCAATGATTTCAGCAAGGGTCTGCCTGCCTGCCTGCCTGGAACAAAATGCAGGATAAGACGCTAGATTTGTGCACCAGCTCACACCAAGACCCAGTCATTAGCCTGTGGACATTTCCATAATATAATTATATTGCAATAATAATATACTAAATACATTTTTCTGAGCAAAATATTATACTTACAACTGTCTTTTTCTCTCCTTCATTAATGAGGTGTTTATCTAGAACAGGAAGAAACACTGTTAGAAGAACTAGGAAACTGCTCTTAGATTGTATATCCAAGCCACTATCGGGATGCTTATAAGAATGAATATATTAATGAGTTTTAGATTTAGGAGTTATAGGGTACAGTAAACATGTTACATTAAACTCCCATGGCTATAATTCATATGCTTTACTTTATATTATTATACACTACAAGTAGTCAAATGGCTGGTTCCTACCTTCATTGAGTAGGATTATTTATTATGTATGGTTGTTTCTTTGTTAGCTCTTATTTTCACGGTAAGAAAATAGGCCCCAAATCTGCAATGAATTATTGGCAGATCCCTGTGCCTGAACAAAGCATCATTGACTTCACAGTCAGCAGAGCTCTCTGCAGGACCAGGAACTTGGATACTAAGGAGTCAGTTTCAATTTAAAAGTCACTCGTCCATCTAAAAATTTGTACCTACTATTGTTACAAATAACATCTAAGATAAACTATCACTGAAAAGAGTAGAGAAAAACAGATACTATGCACCTTTGACAGAACTTTGTGTGCAGAATGACAAATCACAGTTCCACAATTCAAACTGGTAGCGCAGACTCCAGAGCCTGTGCAAAGTCAGGTTCTCTCTGTTTGTTTGGGCCTCTCTCACAATGGAGGGAAACCATATTAAAAACAGGGAATTTTGTGATTGTAAAAAAAAAAAAAAATTAAACTGACAGGAGACTCAGAACAGGTATAATTAAAATTACACCTCTACCCCGATACAACACTGTCCTCGGGAGCCAAAAAAAATCTTACCGTGTTATAGATGAAACCGTGTTATATTGAACTTGCTTTGATCTGCCGGAGCACGCCGCCGCCCCCCCTCACCCCCCACACTCCCCCGGAGCGCTGCTTTACCCCGTTATATCCGAATTTGTGTTATATCGGGGTAGAGGTGTACTTTTAACTCATTTTCTGAAATTGACTGGATTGCAATTTGATAATGTCCCTTTACAATGTTCACTGCACCTTTGTTCACTGTGTATAGCTGAGCAAGGACTCAGGGCATTTAATTACAGGATATTGTTCATGTGTGCATTTTAATAAAGAAGTAGAGATGGGTACTTGTTTTACAAGTACTGACTAGTGCCATAAAAGGGTTTTGAAAGTTCCTGATTGTTTTTTTTTTTTTTCCCCCCTAGTAGAAAGGAAGAGGCAGTTTTTGAAAGGTTGAGCATAGTTCATCCTGTTTTCTAAAACTGAAAAGTGGGGGATATATTTGCAAGGCGTGACACTTTTTCAATATATTGCATTTCATTTTTTTTTAAACTTCCCCATTTGGCAGATGGGTTCCTTCTTCGTAATAGCATGAGTAATTTGCGGGAGGGCAAACACTGAATAGAGGCTGCCTATTGCGATCAGCAGATTTAATGTACATACAGCTACATACTTCAGAAAAGATAAATCAAGGACCACAGCAACAATGTTTAATAAACTACCACCACCATAGCCACTAGATCAAATGCATTTTCTCAAATACCTTCAAATAAGCATCAGCTACTTCTTTGTGAAAAGCAATAACAATCAACCTATTTCGGGGAATGAAGTGGTGTTTGCTTTTTCTCTCTCTCCACAGTACTTTCATCTCGAATAACAAACCTATTGAGAGACAGCGCGAGAGATTCCTGATGCTACAAATACCAGGGCGCAAGGGTGGCATCAATAATCTTTTTAAACACAACTGAACGGTTCATGCTGCAGAAGTACCAGACGTACATGAGGCGTCCTGGGAGCAGCCGGCCATGCAGAGGCTGCGATTAGCCATTAGTGGATGTAGCAATTGCTTCCGCTGGCGCTTCCAGGTACAAAACCCGAGGCCAGATTGAGCGCCCCTGGTACACTGAAGGCCTAGGAGAGGCCGGATCCATAACGATTTCAATAACCACATGGCCCATCTCCGGTAGCTCCGAGCTCTAAGATTTAGGTATAAGACTCGAGCCGCATTGAGCTTCCCGGATCCCAACACGTCGCATTTCCGCTGCTGTAATGTTTTGCTTCCTGTATGAGCCCACTTCCGCTACTGTATTAAGCACTGAGCAATGCATTGAGCAACCAAGCTTGGCAAAGTACTGCCCCAGAAGCCTTCCAGCGTGGCCCTTAAAGACACAGTGCACTCTAATAATGCTCCTGTTTTACAAGTTTATTTCTTATGTTTTGGCAGATGCTCATTCATTCAAGAAGGTCGTTGCATAAAAAATTCTGCTTACGTTAAAAACACCAACAGAGGCTATTCAAACTAAGAGCTAAGTATCAGGGGGTAGCCCTGTTAGTCTGTATCTACAAAAAGAACAAGGAGTCTGGTGGCACCTTAAAGACTAACAGATTTATTTGGGCATATGCTGTTCACCCTGCCTGGAGCTTCTTTACTTTTTTGCAACTTAGGCTGGACAATGAAAATAAATTAATCAGTTTCATTTTTGTTGCTAGTCAATTACAATTCTAGTTTTCTTACAGGCGCAACAGTGCGGCAATGTTTCGATTGCAGGGCCTGCAGGGAACCTATCTGCGTTTGTTTCCAAGTCACTTGTTAAGTTGTTCCCCATCTGCTAATGGAACCTATATACAGAACCTGATAAATGGTGAACGCAGTGCAGTTGCAGGAAGTTGGCGCTAGGCGGGAGGGGGTTGTTTATACAGGAGATGGAGGGTTGTAGGAAGTTGGGGGGGGGGGGGCTGGAGAGTGGGAGGGGGTTAGCTATACACGGGAGGGGGGCTGGAATGTTGCAGGGGTTGTTTATATAGGAAGTGGAGTTGGATCTATGGGGGGCTGAAGGGGGTAGCTATACAGAGGTGGGGTTCTGGAGAGTTGGGGGGGTTAGCTATACAGGGATGGGGGTCTGGAGAGTTGCGGGGTTAGCTATACAGGAGGTGGAGGGTTGTGGGAAGCTGGATTTGTGGGACAGGAAGGCTAGAGAGTGGAAGGGGTTAGCTATACAGGAGTGGAGGTCTGGAGGCGAGGTGGTATGAAGTTGGCTCTATGGGGATGGAGAGTGGGGGTTTATACAGAAGGTGGAGGGTTGTGGGAAGCTGGCTCTGCCGGGGGGGAGCTGGAGAGGGGGTGAGCTATACAGGGATTGGGGTCTGGATAGGGTGACCAGACAGCAAGTGTGAAAAATCAGGACAGGGTGTGGTAATAGGCACCTCGAAATCCCATGAAGCCTTTATAGCACTTGCAATCATGGAATTTGTCATCACTTTGTTATTCTTTGTGCTATTCTTGCCAAAACTAGATAAAAAGATAAAATTCTTATTTTGGCCTTTAGCTGTAAGTATTGATTTGTATCTTTTACAATAGGTAATAGGCACCTATATAAGAAAAAGACCCAAAAATCAGTACTGTCCCTATAAAATCGGGACATCTGGTCACCCTAGGTCTGGAGGCGGGGTTGTATGAAGTTGGCTCTATGGGGATGGGGGGGCTGGAGAGTGGGAGGGGGTTAGCTATACAGGGGTGGGGGTCTGGAGGCGGGGTTGCATAAAGTTGGCTCTATGGGGATGTGGGGGCTGGAGAGTGGGAGGGGGTTAGCTGTACAGGAGGTGGAGGGTTGTGGGAAGCTGGCTCTGCGGGGTGGGGCTGGAGAGTGGGAGGGGATTAGCTATACAGGGGTGGGGCTGGAGAGTGGGAGGGGGTAGCTATACAGGGGTGGGGGTCTGGAGGCAGGGTTGTATGAAGTTGGCTCTATGGGGATGGGGGGGCTGGAGAGTGGGAGGGGGTTAGCTATACAGGGGTGGGGGTCTGGAGGCGGGGTTGCATGAAGTTGGCTCTATGGGGATGTGGGGGCTGGAGAGTGGGAGGGGGTTAGCTGTACAGGAGGTGGAGGGTTGTGGGAAGCTGGCTCTGCGGGGTGGGGCTGGAGAGTGGGAGGGGATTAGCTATACAGGGGTGGGGCTGG